>NW_027555958.1:392738739-393181239 GCF_003287225.1 Phascolarctos cinereus | reverse complement strand
ATGTTGCATTCCTAATTCTCTCCCTCCCACTAGCCCCCTCCTCACCCTTATTGAAAAGTCAAGGAATATCATTCAATCTGCAATCAGACTCTACAGTTCTTTCTCTAGGTGTGGATATCATTTTCCATCATTAGTCTTTTGGAACTACCTCTGATTATTTTATTGGTGAGAAGAGCTAAGTTGATCAGTTAATCATCACACAGTGTTGCTATTACTCTGTATGTTTTCCTAGTTCTGCTCACTTTATTCAGCACTGGTTCATGTAAGTCTTCCCAGGTTTTTTTTTTTTCTGAAATTTGCCAGCTCATAATTTCTTAGAGCGAAAAAGTATTCCATTACATTCATATACCACAACTTGTTCAGCCATTCCTCAATTGATGAGCATCCCCTCAATTTCCAATTCTTGGCCACTACAAAACGAGCTGCTATTAATATTTTGTACATTTGTGACCTTTTCCGATTTGTATGATCTCTTTGGGACACAGACCTAGAAGTGGTATTGATGGATCAAAAGGTATGTAGTTTGGTTGTTCTTTGGGCATAGTTCCAAATTGCTCTCCAGAACAGTTGGATCAGTTCACAACTCCACCAACAATGCATTAGTGTTCCAATTTTCATACATCTCCTCCAACATTTATCATTTTCCTGTTTTGTCATGTTAACCAATCTGATAAGTGGGATATGGTACCCACAGAGTTGTTTTGCTTTGCATTTCTTTAATTAATAATGATTTAGAGGATTTTTTTCACATGAATATAGATAGGTTTAATAATTTCATCTGAAAACCACCTATTCATATCCTTTGACCATTTATTAATTGGGTAATGGTTTGTATTCTTATAAATTTGAATCAGTTCTCTATATATTTGAGAAATGAGGCCTTTACAAAAATACTGGCTATAAAAAATTATTTCCCAATTTTCTGCTTTCCTTCTAATTTTGGTTGCATTGGGTTTTGTGCAAAAACTTTTAAATTTAATGGAATCATATTGAATTGGCATTTCATAATGTTCTGTATCGATTGCTCATAATTTCTTCCCTTCTCCATAGATCTGCCAGGCAAACTATTCCTTGCTCTCCTACTTTGCTTAAAGCATCACACTTTTGTTTAAATCATGTTCTCATTTTGACTTCATCTTGGTATATCATACAAGATGTTGGTCTATGCCTAATTTCTGCCGTACTTTTTTCCAGTTTTCCCAGCAGTTTTTATCAAATAGTGAGTTCTTATCCCAGAAGCTGGGGTCTTTGGGTTTATCAAACAGTACGTTACTATAGTCATTTACTTCTGTCTTGCGTACCCAACCTATTCCACTGATCCACCACTGAATTTCTTTGCCAGCACCAAAAAGTTTTGATGATTACTGCTTTATAATATATTTTTAGATCTGATGCAGCTAGGCCACCTTCCTTTGCATTTTTATCAATTCCTTTCATATTCTTGACTTTCTGTTCTTCCACATGAATTTTAGTATTATTTTTGCTAGCTCTACAAAATCAGTTTTTGGCAGTTTGATTAGTATGGCACTGAACAAGTAAATTAACTTAGGTAGAATTGTCATTTTTATTACATTTTATATTATATTATATTATATTATATTATATTATATATTATATTATATTATATTATATTATATTATATTATATATATATATTATATTATTATATTATATCATATTATATTATATCATATATATTATATCATATCATGTCATGTCATATCATATCATGTCATATCATATCATGTCATATCATATCATGTCGTATCGTATCGTATATCGTATCGTATCGTATCGTATCGTATCGTATCGTATCGTATCGTATCGTATCGTATCGTATTATATTATATTATATTATATTATATTATATTATATTATATTATATTTATATTATATTATATTATATTATATTATATTAATATTATATCATATCATATCATATCATATCATATCATTCATATCATATCATATCATATATATCATGTATATATATCATGTATATCATATCATGTTTATTATATATACTATTTATATTATATTATATTATATTATATTATATTATATATATTATATTATATTATATTATATATATATTATTTATATATTTTATATTATATTATATTATATTATATTATATTATATTATATTATATTAGCTCAGCCTACCCATGGACAACTGATATTTTTCCAGTTGTTTGATCTGACTTTACTTTATTTGTGTGAAAAGTGTTTTGTAATTGTGTTCATATACTTCCTGGGTTTATTTCAACAGATAGACTCCTAAATATTTTATAATGTCTACAGTAACTTTAAATGGGATTTCTCTTTCTATCTCTTGCTGTTGATTTATATATAATATGATAATACAATATAATATATTATATGATATCATATATGATATAATATGGCATAATATGATATGATATAATAATATATAGACATACCAGTTATTTATTTGGGTTTATTTTATATTCTGCAACTTTGCCAAAGTTGTAAATCGTTTAAAGTAATCTTTAAGTTGATTCTCTAGGATTCTTTAAGTATATCATCATATCATCTGTGAAAAGTGATGGTTTTGTTTCCTCATTGCCAGTTTAATTCCTTCAATTTCTTTTTCTTCTCTTATTGCTAAAACTAACCTTTCTAGTATCATGTTGAATAACTGGTGATAATGGACATAATTGTTTAATCCCTTATCTTGTTGGAAATGCTTCTAGCTTATCCTCATTACATATAATGCTTGCTAATGGTTTTAGATAGATGTTCTTTATCATTTTAAGGAAGAACCCATTTATTCCTATGCTCTCTAGAGTTTTTAATGGGAATGGGCATTGTATTTTGTCAAAGACTTTTTTCCGCATTTATTGAAAAAATCCTAGGATTTCTGTTAGTTTTGTTGTTGATATGGTCAACAATGCTGACAATTTTCCTAATATTGAACCAGCCCTGTATTCCTGGTATAAATCCTATTTGGACATAGTATATTGCCCTTGAGATAAGTGGCTGTAATCTCTTTGCTAATATTTTATTTAAAATTTTTGCATCTATATTCATTAGGGAAATTGGTCTAGAATTTTCTTTCTCTGTTTTAGACTCTTCCTAGTTTAGGTATCAGCACCATATTTATATCATAAAAAGAGTTTAGTAGGACTCCTTCTTCACCTGTTTTCCCAAATAGTTTAAATAGTATTGCAATTAATTATGCTTTAGATGTTTGATAGAATTCATTTGTAAATCCCAATCTGGCCCTGGAGATGCTTACTTAGGGAGTTAATTAATGATTGGTTAAATTTCTTTTTCTTAAATATGGTTATTTAAGTATTTACTTCATCTTCTGTTAATATGGGCAAATTATTTCTGTAAATATTCACTCATTTCACTAAGATTGTCAAATTTACTGGCATACAGTTGAGCAAAATAGGTCCTAATTATTGTTATAGTTATCTTTTCATTGGTGGTGAATTTACTTCATTTTTGATGCTGATAATTTGGATATCTTCTTTCTTTTTTTAATCAAATTAACCACAGGTTTATCTATTTTATTATTTTCTTTCATAGCTCTTAGTTTTATTTATTAGTTCAATAGTTTTCTTAATTTCAATTTTATTAATCTCTCCTTTGGTTATCAGCATATCAAATTTGGTATTTACTTGGGGATTTTTTGTTCTTTTTTCTAGCTTTTTTAGTTGCATGTCCAATTCGTTAATCTCCCCTTTCTCTATTTTGTTCATGTAAGTATTTATAAAGATTAAATTTACCCTAAGAACAGCTTTTGCTACATTCCATAAGTTTTAGTATGTTGTCTCATTAATGTTACTCTCTTGGAAGAGGTTATTGACTGTTTCTATGATTTGTTGTTTAACCCATTTATTGTTTAGGATTAGATTATTTAGTTTCCAAATAATTTTTAGTCTGTCTTTCTATTGCCCTTTATTACATGTAATTTTTATTGCATCATGATCTGAAGAGGATGCATTTAATATTTCTGCCTTTCTACATTGGATTATGAGATTTTTATGCCCTAATACTTTGTGAGTTTTGGGGTAGGTGCCATGTACCACCAGGAAAAATGGTATACTCTTTTCTATCCCATTCAATTTTCTCCAGAGGTCAACCATATCTAACTTTTCTAAAATTCTATTCACCTCCTTAACTTCTTTCTTGTTTATTTTGTGGTTAGATCTATCTAGTTTTATGAGGGAGGTTGAGGTCCCCCACTAGTATAGTTTTGTTGTCTATTTCTTCCTATAACTCCCTTAACTTCTCCTCTAAGAATTTAGATGATATACCACTTGGTGCATATATATTTAGTAACAATATTTCTTCATTGTCTATGGTACCTTTAAGCAGGATGTAGTTTCCTTCTGTTATGTCTTTTAATTACATATATATTTTTGCTTTTGCTTTGTATAAGATCAGGATTGCTACCCTTGCTTTTTTTTTCCACTTCAGTTGAAGCATAAAATATTTTGCTCTATCCTTTTACCTTTACTCTGTGTGTATCCCTCTGCTTCAAATGTATTTCTTGTAAACAACATATTGTAGGATTATGGTTTTTAATCCGCTCTGCTATCCACTTCTGTTTTATGTGAGAGTTCATCACGTTCACATTCACAATTATGATTACTATCTGTATCTTTCTTTGCATCCTATTTTGTCCTTTGTTTATGCTTTTCTCTCTCCTTTTTCCCTTTCTCTCCTCACTAAAGTTTTGATTTTAACCACTGCCTCCCTCAATCTGTCCTCCCTTCTATCAGCCCTCTCTCTTTTCTTCCCCTTTTCCCTTACTACTTCTTCCTTCCTTTCTATCCATCTCTCCCTTCTATCCACCCCCTCCCTTTAGATTTCTATATCTAACAGATTATGTTATTCCCTCTTTGAGCCAAATCTGAGGAAAGGTTGTCTTTGTGCCCCTCCATGTGATGTAATTTACCATTTTCTGCCTCTTCCTTTCCTCTTCTTGCAGTTCAATCTCTTTTCTCCACTTAATTGGATTTTTTATCATCACATCAAAGTCAACTTAAACCCATCCCCTCTATCTATGTATAGCCCTTCTAAATGTCATAGTAAAGATACAGTTCTCAAGAGCTATAAATATCATTTTGCCTTGTAGGGATGTAAACAGTTTGCTTTCATTAATAACATGTTTTTTTTTCTTTTCTGCTTAACTTTTTATGAAACTTTTGAGTTTTGCTTTTGAAGGTCAATTTTTATGCTGAGCTCTGGTCTTTTCATCAGGAACGTTTGGGAAGTCCCCTTGAAAGTTCATCTTCTCCCCTAAAAGAGTATGCTAAATTTCTCTGGGTAGTTGATCCTTGGTTGTAGTCCAGGCTCCTTGGCCTTATGGAATATTGTATTCCATGCTCTCCAATCTTTTAATGTAAAAGTTGCAAGGTCCTGAATGATCCTGACTGTGTTCCACAATATTTAAATTGTTTCTTTTGGCTGTTTGCAGTATTTTCTCTTTGACCTGATAATTTTGGAATTTGGCCACAATATTCCTTGGCATTTTCAATTTGAGATCTCTTTAAGGAGGTGATCAGTGGATTCTTTTGATGACTATTTTACCTTCTGGTTGTAGAACATTAGGACAATTTTCCTTGATGATTTCTTGAAAGATGTTTCCAGGCTCTTTTTTCATCATGGTCTTCAGGTAGACCAATAATTTTTGAATTATCTCTCCTGGATCTATTTTCCAGGTCAGTTTTTTTTCTAATGAAGTATTCTATGTTTTCTTCTATTTTTTTTCCATTCTTTTGATTTTGTTTGACTTATTCTTGATGTCTTATAGAGTGATTAGCTTCCCATTGCCCTGTTCTAGTTTTTACCAAATCATTATTTTTTTTTTTAGATTTTGTACTTCTTTTTCCATTTGGCCCATTTTACTTTTTAAGTTCTCTTCAGTGAGTTTTTGTGCCTCCTTTTCCATTTGGCCAATTCTACTTTTTAAGGAGTTGTTTTCTACAGTCAATTTTTATCCTTCCTTTTCCAAGCTATTGACTCTAGCTTGCATACTTCTGATTTCTTTCCACCAATTTTTCTTCTACTCTCTTATTTGACTTTTAAAATCCATCTTGAGCTCTTCTAAGAAGGCTTTTTGGGCTTAAGACCAGTTCATATTCCCCTTTGAGGTTTTGGATATGGGCATATTGACCATGTTATCCTATTCTGAAAGTGCGCCTTGATCTTCCCTGTCCCCATAGTAACAATCTATGGTCATTTTCTGCTTCTGCTTTTTGCTCATGGTGTTTTCCTATTTCCTGACTTATGAAGTTGAACTCTCCTGCTGGAGCATAGGGGTCACTGACCCAAGCTTCTTCTGCTTGGGTACCTGGTCACTGGCTTTGTGTGCTGGTGTTTCAGGTACTGGTACTTGGAGGCTTACCTGTTTGGGGGTTTGTAAGCTTACCTGTTGCTGAGCTGGGGTCAGCAACACTGAATCTCTTGGGGTAGAGAGGGTGAGGTCTGGCCCCTGGAAAGTGCCTGCTCATCTGGGATGCTTTGAAGCAATGGAAGCTTTGGCTGCAGGAGGAACTCTGCTTGCCTAAAGTTTGCTTCCTTTAGTTGTGTTGAAGTACTGGGAGGTTTGGCTGTTGGAGCACACCTGCCTGCCTGGAACTGTGATTCCTGAAGTAATGCTGAATCATAGGGAGGTTTGGCTGCTGGAGGATGCCTACCCACTGGAGCACATGGTGGTTTTCCCACCTGGAGTCTACCACTTCCCCTGCCTCTGCCAAGACACTCCGGGGGTGCTGGTATTAGAACTTCCCTGCTCCACCACCCTGGGACTCAGTATATCCTCCTGGTTTGCTGAGGTGGGGCTGGTCTCTGGCTTTCTGGGACACCTCAAGTTCTACACTGTTCCCCCTCCACCAGAGCAAGAGGGAGCTTTCCAATTAACCTTCCAGGCTTTCTGAGCTACAAGACTGTTGCATGTCTTCTTTCTGCTGGCTCAGGTGTTCCAGGGTTTTCCTGGGGTGATATTTTCCAGGTATTCAGAGGTCAATAAGGGAGAATGAGAGCAACTTACTTCTCACTCTATCATCATGGCTCCTAAAAGTTTCTTGCTTGGTTTTCAAAATCCTTTCTGAGGGCAGCTAGGTGGCACAGAGGATAGAGCACTGGTCCTGGAGTCAGGAGGATCTGACTTCAAACCTGGGCCTCAGACATTTTTAACATTTGTTTTTAAAACTTTGGGTTACAAATTTTTTTTCCCTTCCTCCCTCTCCACCTACCTTCATTGAGAAGGCAAGCAACTTGATGCAGGTTATTCATGTGTAGTCAGGCAAAACACTTCCATGGTAGCCATGTTGTGAAAAACTGACTATAATTCCCTTCATCCTATCCCCCTCCCCATTTATTCTATTCTCTCTTTTGACCCTGTCCCTCCCCAGAATTCTTGCTTCTGATTATGCCCTCACCAATCTGTCGTCTCTTCTATCATTCCCCCCTCTCTTATCCCCATCCCTCCCCTATTTTCCTGTAGGGTAAGATACATTTCCGTACCTAAGTGAGTATGTATGTTATTCCTTCCTTAAGCCAAATCCAATGAGAATAAGATTCACTCATTCCCTCTCACCTTCCCCAATTTCCACTTCACTGTAAAAGTCTTTTCTTTTCTGTTTTATGTGACATAATTTACCCCATTCTACCTTTTCCTTTACCCTTCTCCCAGTATAATCCTCTCTCATCCCTTAATTTTATTTTATTCTCCAGATATCACCTTTTCATCTTCAACTAACCCTGTGTGCATTTCTCTCTCTCTCTCTCTCTCTCTCTCTCTCTCTCTCTCTCTCTCTCTTCTCTCTCTCTCTCTCTCTCTCTCTCTCTCTCCTTTTTCCCCTCCAACTACCCTAATATTGACAAAGGTCTCATGAGTTACAAATATTATCTTTCCATGCAGGAATGTAAACAGTTTAACCTTAATAAGTCCCTTATGATTTATCTTTCCTGTAGACCTCTTCATTCTTCTCTTGGGTCCTGTATTTGAAAGTTGAATTTTTTATTCAGCTCTGCTCTTTTCATCAAGAATGCTTGAAAGTCCTCCATTTCACTGAATGACCATTTTTTCCCCTGAAGGATTATACTCAGTTTTGCTGAGTAGGTGATTCTTGGCTGTAATCCTATCTCCTTTGAGCTCTGGAATATCATATTCCAACACCTCCAGTCCTTTAATGTAGAAGATGCTAAATCTTTATGTTATTCTGATTGTGTTTCCACAATATTTGAATTGTTTCTTTCTGGCTGCCTGCAATATTTTCTCCTTGACCTGGGAACTCTGGAATTTGGCTACAATATTCCTAGGAGTTTTCCTTTGGGGATCTCTTTCAGGGGGAGATCGGTGGATTCTTTCAATTTCTATTTTGCCCTTTGGTTCTAAAACATCACAGCAGTTTTCCTTGATAATTTCTTGAAAGATGATGTCTAGGCTCTTTTTTTTGATCATGGCTTTCAGATAGTCCAATAATTTTTAAATTCTCTCTCCTGGATCTATTTTCTAGGTCAGTTGTTTTTCCAATGAGATATTTCACTTTCTTTTCTAATTTTTCATTCTTTTGGATTTGTTCTACTGTGTCATGATTTCTCAGAAAGTCACTAGCTTCCAATTTCTCTATTCTAATTTTTAAGGAAGTATTTTCTTCAGTAAGCTTTTGGACTTCCTTTTCCATTTGGTCAATTTTGCTCTTTTACCATTTTGGTTAGGCTATTTTTTAAGGTGTTATTTTCTTCAGTATTTTTTGAGGTCTCCTTTAGCAAGCTGTTGACTTGTTTTTCATGATTTTCTTGCATCACTTTCATTTCTCTTCTCAGTTTTTCCTCTACTTCTCTTACTTGCTTCTCAAAATCCCTTTTGAGCTCTTCCAAGGCCTGGGACAGATTCATATTTTCTTGGAGGCTTTGGATGTGGGAGCTTTGACTTTGTTGTCTTCTTCTCGTTATATGTTTTGATCTTCTTTGTAACCAAAGTAAGATAATATAGTCTCTTGTTGTGCTGCTTGCTTATGATCCCAGCCAACTACTTGAGTTTTAAACTCTTTGTTAAGGTAAAAGTCTGCTTCCAATGTGGGGAATGTACTGTCCCAAGCTCCGGGGGTTTGCATAGCTGTTTTCAGAGATATTCTAGGAACGTGTAAATTTTCAGTTCTTCCAAGGTGATATGATAAGGGTCAAGGTGTTTACTCTTTTCCTGGCCTGAGCTCTGGTCTTTGAGTGACTGGCCACAAGCAGTCTTTTCTCTCTTGGAATTGTGAGGAGGGTTTTCTCTCCACCACCAACACAAGCTCCACTGTGCCAGCATTCCAGGACCGCCACCCAGAACTGTGGTGACCCAGATGTAAGCACGAGCAAAGCAAGAGATTCCTGCCTCAGCACCAGCAAAGAGATTCCTGCAGTCCCCTTCTGATCAGCCACTTGATTCCCCCTCAGTCTGTGGGCCAGAAGCTCAGGAGGCAGCCACCACCCCGGTGCCCATGTTTTGCTCTCTGAGCTCTGGAACTGGCTCTGACCTAGCTCTTCTCTCACAGCAAAAACAGACTCTTCCCACTGACCTTCGAAGTTGTCTTTGGTGTTTGTGGAAGCCACCACAGCTGCCTGTGATTCATTCCTCTGAGGCCTGCTCTAGGTTCGCTGTGGCCTACGTGCCCATGCGGAACTACACTCCTCTCCCCACCCCACGCGATATGCCTTTCTGATCAACCACCTAGGCTGTCTTGGGCTGGAAATTTGTTTTACTCTGTCTTTTTGTGGGTTCTGCTGCTTTAGAATTTGTTTAGAGCCATTTTTTATGGGTATTTGGAGGAGTTTGGGGGAGAAGTCACTGCTTTCACTCCACCATCTTGGCTCTGCCCTCCCCAACCAACTTCCATTTTTACATATCTATTTTACATATTTCTACATATGTACTTATTGCTTCTCCTGAAATGTAAGCTTCTTGAGGGAAATAACTGTCACTTTTTGTATTCCCATTTGCACAATGCCTACCATATTCCAGGGGTTTACCAAATCCATGCTGATTAATTGACTGAAAGACTTCATAGCAAAGCATTCAGTATACTCAGCTAGGCTAGTCTGTACAAAGCAGACTCATATATTGCTGGAACTATAGGCAGATCTTTTCCAGCATGGCCGAACCTGTAAGACTCTGCACTGTGTTGTCACAATGGAAGGTACTGTGGAGACAATGATTTTGTTCCCCTGCTAGTCTCTAAAACATTTAGACCTTCATGAACTTTTGTCTTTGTACATCCAGTTCCTGGAACAGATATAGAAAGCATGTAATAAATGTTTGTTGGTTGAGGGAGGATGAAGGAGATTGATATTAGCAAAAGAAAGGCTATTTCTTGTTACATGACTCCATTTAGCACACAGCCTCGTAGATCTCAAGTGGCAAAAGAAATATTCCAGTTTGGAAGCTTAAAACTAGAGTGGGGAGGTGAATTTAAAGGGTTATTTCAAGGTATTTCAAATTGTTCAGAATTGTTTCAGAAGGCATTACACATGAGGCATATTTCTTCTTGGAATCCATCTCTCCATTTAATGTCTTCAAGCTTTTGGATCAAGTTTGGAAGAATACAGCTCTAATTCAGTTAAATAAAGTTTTATGACAAAGAGTAAAATTAGTCAAAGAACAAATGGCTTTTCTCTTTCTTAACAAAATGGTAAATTGTATGAGTACAGAATACCAGCTGTCCTGGAAGTTCTGTATAGGGAATAGAGGCCTGGCACAAAGGGCAGAAAGACTTTTGTTTCAACTCCTGCCTCTAATTCACATCTAGGCAAATGGCACCTCAAAAGGCTTTTAACTTCACAGTGCTTTAAAGCAACTCTCTAAGACGATATGTTTCCAAGAAGATTCTGACCTGTATCATTTGAGGTAGTTTCCTTGCTCAGGCATACCCTATACAAATTAAATTAGAAGAGTAGTTTTTATCTCTTAGTCTTTTTTCTCTAAATTTAATATTTTATTTTTCCCCAATTACATGTAGAATAATTTTAACATTGATTTATTTTTAAAAAATTGCATTTGAAATTTTCTTCATCCTTTCTTCCCCTCCACCCAATTGAAAAGGCAAGCAATTTGATATAGTTTACACATATGCAGTCACGGAAAACATTTTTCTATTAGTCATGTAGTGAAAGAAAACACTGACCAAACAACAGCAACAACGAGAAAAATAAAATTTTAAAAAGTATGCTTCGATCTGCATTCAGACTCTATCAGCTCTTTCTCTGGAGAGGGACAGCTTTTTTCAGCATAAGTCCTTTGGAACTCTTGGATCATTGTATTGTTGAAAACAGTAAATCATTCACAGTTGGTCATAGTGCAAGTTTGCTGTTTCTGTGTACAATGTTCTCCTGGTTCTGCTCATTTCATTTTGTATCATGCAGTTCACGTAAGTCTTTCCAGGTTTTTTTCTGAGAACCTCCTGCTCATAATTTCTTATAATATGATAGTATTCCATCACAATCATATGCAACAATTTCTTCAGCCATTCCCCAACTGATGGGTATCCCTGCAATTTCCAATTCTTTGCTGCCATAAAAAAAAAAAAACTGCTATAAAATTGTAAATAGTGGTCTTTTTCCTTTTTGAAAAAAAAAAACCTTGGGTCAAAGGTTATGCATGCTTTATAGCCCTTTGGGCATAGTTCCAAATTGCTCAGCAGAATGATTGAAACAATTCACAATTCCACCAACAGGGCATTAGTGTTTCAATTTTCCCACATTACTTCTAACATTTGTCATACCTTAGAGTTGTTTTATTTGCATTTTTCTAATCAATATAATTTAGATCGGTTTATACATCTATAAATAGCTTTGATTACTTCCTATGAAAACTGTCTGTTCATATCCTTTGACTATTCCTTTATCAGAGAAACTTGCTATAATTGTTTTCACAGTTGTTACTGTATATTTATCTGCATCCTGTTTTTCCCTGTTGATCCTACACTCTCTCATTTCACCCTGTCCGTCTTTAAAAATGTTTGTTCTGACTACCTCCACCCCCATCTACCCTCCCTTCTATCAGTCCCTCCTCTCTTATATTATCCTCTTCTCCTTCTACATTCTGGTAGGGTAAGATACATTTCTATGCCCAACTGAAAGTATATATTATTCTCTCTTTGAGCCAGTTCTGAGGAGAATAAGGTTCAATCATCCCTCCCACCTATCCCATCTTCCACTCCACTGTAAAAGCTCTTTCGTACTTCTTTTATTTGAAATAATTGACCCCGTTCTACTTCTTCTTTTCCCCTTCTCCCCTTTATCACTCCTTAATTGTAAGTTTTCCATTCCACATTGCAGGGGTGAAGCTCCAGAAGACAATAAAGAAGTCACATCCTTATATTTCCCTCAGGTCATAGAACATTGCCTTGCCCACAATGGACACAATAAATTTTTGGTGAGTTGATGAGGGAGTGAAAATAGCCTTTATATAAATGGACCTGAGATCATCTACAAGCATAACACACAGTTTTAAAATATCATTAGATCAAGACCAAGTTCAGATGACCATGTTGGCCATGTTAGGATTGTAAACCTCCAGAAAGAAGTCAAATGGGGAGGGAGGGAAGATAATGAAAGCCTGAATGTCTCAAAGAGACTGACAGGAAATCAGAACCATTGTTCTCACAGTGCCTTCCACTGTCAAGCTGAGCATCCACATGCTGAGGGCTGAAGTACCCCTGCAGTGGTGTTAAATTGTTGAATTTGAAGCTTCAATTTACCTACCACTGACAAATAAATATAATTGAAAGTCAGGGGTCATCAGTCACATTTCCTGCTTCCCCCAAATAAGAGCAAATGATTAATAAAAACCTAGTCTGGGAATGTTATGGTAGAAGCATGTTTGCAATGTTTCACAAATTGGAGGATATTTTTTCTTTGCTTTGTCAATAGACAGAAAACTGCTTAGCTCATATGATGCTGTTTCCATGGGGAGCCATCCATGAAACAATACCCAGTGAATGCATATACCTGAGTACAATAAATCACTGAAAGCCACAGTACCCTGACTTAGCAGGCCAAGTTTTGTCTTCTCTCTTTATATGTGTGTGCTGTTTAAAGAATAGAAATTGTGCTCTCTCACTCCTTTCCTAAAACAAATTCCACTGATTTAGTAGAAATTATGATTAGTTTCCCTGAGGCTCTGTAAAGAATGCATTCACTGAGATGACCATCCTTTTGAAATGCCTCTTTGGTCTTCCTCCTGAAGCCAGGTGTAATGGAGTATGCTGAGAACCCTGGGATTCTAATATGTTGGTAATTCATTATCCTGCAACTTAGCACACTCTTGCTTCATGCCCAGTTGTAATCATGCTGGTGAACTTGGACAAAGATTTGCTTTCTTTGAATGACCTCGTTGTGAATTGGGAATTGCATTTTACTTTCTTATCTATCTGTGTACAAGTGCTCAGTTGGCCCTTGACAATTGCTCAATAAAAAATGATAATGAAGATAATAGTATCCCTACAAAGACATCATGAGAACTCATGAAGGAGAGATTTTCGCCCAAAGTAATAACTCTTTAATTATATAGTAAACTTTGTTTTCCCAGGAGGCCAGCAGCAGCAGCCTTAGCTAAGGCCTATACAAGAAGTAAAAATATACTAGATAACTGGTGTATCATAAATGAATAAATTTCAGTAATGAGGCACAGCTTGATCCTCATGGACTTGTGTGTGAATTCCCAATGTAAATAAATTAGCTCCACTCTAAGAAGCTCTTCACTGTTATGAGCCTACATGCTCAATAATGCCAACAGGAAATGCAGAGAAGCAATCTCTTAGCTCTGCCAAAGTCCTTGCATGTAAAAATTAGAAAAGCAAGCCAAAATAAGTTTTTAGGATAAGATTCTGGAACTAGGTAGAAAGATTTTCATTCAAAAGCAAGAATTTTAATACAAAAACTCAATGATCATCACAGCTAGTCTCAACTAGCAGTGTGTGAATGGGTATTTATGTCCTTATAAAGCACCATGGAGAAAGAGCACATTAACTCCCTGGGTCACATTTTCTTCTTCAGAAGAATGACATAAATGATCCCTAAGGTCCAATCCAAATCTTAATCCCTTTCTCCCTTTTTTTTATGTAGTATCCTGTAAGTCCTTAGCACTTCTCCCTTCCAAGGTTCCTCTTAGTATAGTCTTAGACAGATATTCTGAGCTCTGATTAAAGTCCCTTCAACATAAGGACCTGAGAAAAAAAAAAAATTATTAATAATCAATGATTTAGGGAGATTTGGATTTTCCCTTTCATCTCATATCCTCATTTCAAGACCTCAGTCTCTGAAAGTTGAGCTAACTTTCTCCGCTATCCAGACCCCAACCAGGTGGGACAACTATTGTGTTCTGCTCAGGTTTGGGTGCAGATTAATTTTTTTAAATAAATTGTCCAAGGTCTGGTTAACTTAAGATTAAATGACATAAGCAAAATTCAGGTCCTTTATTATAATATTCATTCTCTCATTAATTGTTAACCAACGAGAACTGATTTCTGTCCTGGGGAACACATACTCTTCAAACAGCATAAAAACTGTGAGCCTTACTACTATGATTCTTTTTGATCTAAGAGAGAGACAGTCAAATGAACTTTTGTTAAAACATTTTATTAAAATGCTGGCATTATTAATAAAATGATTAAATTACACAGAACTTATGTTTCTTAAACCTTTTTAAGTGTCACAGTCCCCTAGATATATCACTTTTCCATGTGTTTCTCATTCCTTCTAAGATGTTCCTCAACAAATCTGACTCATCTGTAAAGTGTAAATCTCTAAAGGACATGGGACATGTTTTGAACCTCTTATGAAATTGGCAGCTGAGTGGCACAGTGGACAGAGTGCCAGCATTGAGGTCGGGAAGATCTGAGTAAAAAATCTAGCCTAGCATATACTAGCTATGTAACTCTGGTCAAGTCACTTAACCTCTGTCAACCTCAGTTTGCTTAGCTATAAAATGAGGATGATAACAATAGTACCTACCTTCTAGGCTTATTGTGTGAATAAAAGTGAGATGATATTTGTAAAGTGATTTGTAAAATTTGAAGTGCTATAGAAATACTGCATTAATAATGATAATAATAATATCCTCTCCCTCCTTTCCCCAAAAGTATAATACAGTAGGAACCGAGAGAAGAAGGAGGAGGAGGAGGAGGAGGAGGAGGAGGAGGAGGAGGAGGAGGAGAGCTGGTAATTGGAGGAGGAGGATAATGAGTAGAGAAGAAGGAGAACCAAGAAGACAATATTCAAAAGAGCACAATGAGAAGGATCTGACTTCAGTTGTTTTCAGTTACCTAAGGGAAAATAAATTCTCCCTGGTGGCTAAAGAATTTGAAGATGAATTCCCCAGGGACTTTCTAATTCTTCTTCTACTGAGGGTCTTTAACATGGACATGATTCAAGGTGTTACCAAGGCAAGTAAAATCTGCTGAAATAAAGCAAGAAGGTTCTCAAACTCAAGTGAATACTTGTTAGCCCATTTTTCAACACAATTACTCCTTCATTTAATCCACAAAATGTTGACATGAAATCCATATTAAGCCTCAAAACTGATGTTATAGTGTATGAAAAGGAAGAATGTTTTAGCCATGGACTATTTCTCAGGTGGGTCTATACTGACTGGAGATAAATGGGAACATACCTAGAATTGGGCACTAAAAACACTACGTGGTCCTGACATAATACATGGCTTGAAATTCAAATGAACAAGCAGATTGTTTGAATTCATAAATGATTATTAGAGACACATGTTCAGAAATGAATTAATATATGAAATACATCCTGATTTTATATCTATTACATAATCTCCTATGAGGGCTTAGGGTAATGTTTCAATTTGTGATTTCTAAACAAAATACAACACACTCTTATATTTTATTTTCTATGGAAACATTCTACTTCCTCTCCCCTCCTCTTCTCCAGGCTGCTCAGAGGCCATCTAATACCAGGAGGCCTGGTGGAGAAAATCCTACTGGGTGCCCTTCTCTAGAAACATTCATTATATTGTTTCTTTTCCCTTTGTCTCCTGGCTGAACAGCAACCCCTCCAGCATTCCCATTTCATCAGAAAGCAACTTGAATGGGAGTTACGAACCTGGAGTACTCCTGATGAGATGGAAGGCTTCCAGTCCTTGCAACTAGCTCTTCTAGTTGCATCCTAGGATCTTTGGGGTCTTAAAATGTGCTACTTTTCTCTGCCATATAGCCCCCTAGGGACTGCTATATAATTGGCTGTCACAGCATGAGGATCCCTGAATCTTGTATTCACCTTTTTGGAACACCTTTAAGACTTCTTCATCTGTCTGCCTTATAGTTGAACTCTCTTAGATACATTTTCTTTCCCCAATTAGAGTGTGAATTCCTTAAGAAGAGGGAATGTCTTGCTTTTCTGTTTGTATCCCTTAAGTGTGTAAGTATTACTTACCACAGATTTTGACACATAATAGCACTTTATATTTTTTATTCATGTATTAATGCATTCATTCATTTTTCATGCATACATTAATTTAATCAAGATCCATCTTTTTCTAAGATAACTCAATTTCTTACAGTTCTTAATGCTTAACCCAATTTCAACTCCATAAATGAGTTTAAGTCTTGTTCAAGTTCTAGACCATTATGTAAAAGACATTTCTTTTGGTTCAGAAAAGACTTCTGAGATATCTAAAGCAGTGATTATTTAACAACAAAATTCCTTGTAATTTCCAATACATAGAATAATATGGTTGGGGAGGACATCGAGATAATACTTATTCCATTCTCCTTATTCTATACATGGAAGAGGATTTGAGTTGAAAATTCTAATGTTGAAATGTACAGAGCTCATAATTTACCCCAGTAGCACACCTTACTATTTATAAGCCCTCTTGTTAGCCCACTTTCTCTTAAAAGCAGATATTTCTTATTGCTAACCCAAATCCCTTCTGTTTCAGTCAAACTTTTTTTATAGAATTGAACTCTGAACCAAAAGGCATATACTGAACTTACATAACTCCTATAAATAACTTAAAACTTTTGTAGCCTATGCTTTAAAATATTCTTGGTAAGATGACCTTCTGATAAGTTATTGGTTTGGGTTTGGTTTGGGGGACTGATTTCCTCCCCTACCCCCCAGCCTCCAGATAAGCCTAATGATAATTTATATAAGGTTCAGAGAATTATTTAATTCTTAATAAAATATTTAGCCTTTAAAAATAAAACTGGATTGTTCATCTCCAAATACACATATTTTAAATGGCAGTAAGACTTTGTAAGCACTGAAGAATATGCTGCCAAACAAACTGCAAGCTAAGTCTCACATTATATCCTTCTGTTTCTAGTTGACTGTGGTTATAACAGGCACATAAATGAAAATTTATTCACTATCTAATCTGTAAATGCTCTGTGTCCTGATCAACTGGGGTTATTGAAATACTCCAATATTTGCCTCTTTTTTGATCTTGCCTTTCCCCATCCTTTAATGAAACTTTAATTAGCATGGCATTACAAATTGTCCCTGTCACTTCTGTAATTGGTGGCTTAGAATAACTTCAAACCAGAATAAATAGCTATATTTGCAAGATGAAAACATATCACATCCATTTCATCAGCTCAGTTTACAGAATTCTTCCAGTGCCTCAACTCCAGGATATAAATCTGAAAATCATTTTAAAATGCATTATCTCAGTGAACTTTTTAAAAACCACTTTCAAATAAGTGTGTCCTAGACCTTAATTTAGCACAAAGATGGCATTCCCTGAAGCATTTTTGAATGAAATGAGTAAGATAAAGTGCAGGGGTTTTTTAAGTTGACTCAAATTTATAACTTACACTTTCCTTCTTGCATTACACTTGACTTTCAGTCATTCATAATGATAGGGAAAGTGATAACATGAATAATTGAAATTCACTGATCATCCAAAGCTTCACTGGAGCCATTGGTTTAGTTGTCTTTTCTCCTATAAACACTCTCTAAGTCAAAAAGACCTTGACAAGAACCTCAACGAAGTAAGAATATTTGAATTGTTGAGCATTGCAACTTGTCTGTTACTTTGCTCACTCTCCATTAAAGGTATTCAATTGCCTGAATGCAAGGTGAAGGGTAGGAGGTGCAGAAAGTAATCAAAACGATCTGATAATGCACAAAGGAGATGATAATCAGTGGGAGTAATGGAGAGTTGAATTTAGAGGTAGTTTTGGAATAAAAACAAGAGAGTGAGGACAGTAAAATAAAATCACCCCTTTTTATTCATCTGCAAGTCCTTTGGGTTATGTCCACATATCCTGAAGCATTTCCACCAGGACAGACCATACAATATAAGCTTCTGGTTTCAGGTTAAAACACCACTACAAAATAATATAATAACAATAAATTTAATGCAAATTGGATTATTAATAGTACAAATATTAGGTCTTGAGCAATGAAATACAGGAATTAAAAATGAGTCTTTAGATCCAATAAAAGTTTATTTTTTTAAATCAAGAATAATTAATTTGGAGGACTGTGAGTTAAGGTGTGCTTAATTAACATTGATTAAAGTGAAGATTTAATAATCTGTATCTATTTGTTATGAGTGATATAAAACTTTTGTGCTAGAGAAAATAGAAAATATAAACTATATAGGCATTTCTCTGTAACACTATTCAACATGTGAACAGAGTGCTTAGCTAGATCTCTCCTAGCCCTAATTTTAACTTTGGTCAAAGGAAAACGTGCTCCAGAATTCACTGAATAGGAGTATCTCTGAAAACAATTTTCATCAATTCCAACTCTAAGGTAAGGTAAAATTTGAGTGGGAAGATTTGGGTCTAAGATATGATTGGAAGTTAGAACATCTGTATCCAACAGAACCTTTAATTCAGGGAATATGATTTTTTTTAATTTTGTACACTTTTATTTCCATTTAATTAAACTGAGTGAACAGTATTAGCTTTCTGCTTTACAGTTATAGACTTAATTATTGAGTCATATGGTGAAACAAGATTTTGTTCAAAGGAAACATGACATGTAAATAAAATGAGTTATATTTTATTAATTATAAATCTAATTGTTTCATACATGATATAATAAAAACCTGCTACCCAACTTTATAGGTGAATTGGTGATGACATGGTGTAGTTGGGGGGGAAATGTGATATTGAAAGTGAGGAGCTAAGTTCAAATATGGTTTAGCTACTCACTATCTGTATGACATTTGCTGAGGCACAACCTCTCTGGGCCTCAGTTTCCTTGCTTGTAAAATGAGGGGATTGAAGTATATGACCTGGAAGGTTCTTTAAAGCCTTTAGTGTATAATTCTCTTATAAAGGTAGGGTTATTGGGTTACTCAATTTACTCAGTCATATCAGGCAAGTGAAGTAGAATATCAGATGTTTAATTAATCAGTTGCAATAATGAGTCTGGTACTAAGTGCAAAAAATATTTTGAAAGCTATTTGATAAAATTAAATGATGTCAGACCAGAAGCCCATTTGATTGGAAGAATTCATTATGTCCTTTGGGTCTTTTATAGAAACACCAAGTTAGCTAGAATTTGTTCATTCATTTTTCAGTTTTGTCTGATTCTTTGTGACTTCAATTAGGTTTTTTTTTTTTTTGGCAAAGATACTGGAGTAGTTTGCCATTTCTCTAGCTCATTTTATAGTTAAGGAAACTGAGGCAAACAGGGTTAAATGACTTGCCCAGGGTCACACAACTAGTAAGAGTCTGAGGCCAGATTTGAATTCAGGAAAACAAAAAAAAAAATTAAAAATAAAAATAAAGAATTCAGGAAAACTCATCTTCCTGACTCCAGGCTTGGTACTCTACCCACTGCACCACCTAGATGCCCTGTTGGCCAGAATGGGATTCTGGAAATTTGAAAGAGAATAGAATACAAGCTTAATACCTGAGAAGGAGCCAAATGTGTAAGTGGGATGGAAAAGGCTTTAAGCTTGGCCACATCTCCACTACATTCTTGCTTTGAGTGGAGGATGAAATTTTGTTTCAAAGTTTTGAGAGAACGTTGAATTTGCCACCAGTGTCCTAAACTTCATCTGTATCAGAAGCCAAGGACAAATATGATACTTACAGGAAACTTTAGATCAGCCCATGATACAAATAACATGAAAGGACTTCTAACAACCAGGAACTGAGTTGCTCTTTCAAAATATGAGGTCTCTGTGCTTGAATCCACTTTCTCCTGTATTCTGTATGTGTCCATTCATTGTTCTTCAGGCGATAATCTGAACTTTTTCTACAAGGCCATAGAAAGCTCTTCAACCTTGAAGCTGATTCTACCCCTGGACTCTCAAAGGAAGTACTTTCTGTCTTTTCAGGCTTTTTCTCTGTTTGGTTGCTTCCTCTCAGAACCTCCATGTTAAAGGGGATATCATGTCTTTATTATATTCTAAGATGTACTCCTGAGTCTCCTGACTTTATTATGTCCCAATTCAGATATATTCCATTTTACTCTCCTTTTTCTTCCCTCCACTTTTTCAGATTTCTTTCACCAAACAGGACAACCTGGAGTCAGAATGGGAGTTTTGGAGGTCCTTAAGGTTTTGGACAGAGTGGTTCAACAAGGCAACAGTTAGGAAAATGCCAGGAAAGAAAGAGCATGGTCAGATCCATTTCCATGATTACAGAATTGTCACAGTCTTCATAAGGCCAGTACAATCAAGGAATTGATGTGCTTTCATAGTGTTCTATTCCAATAATCATGTGAGGCCACATTGTGAAAGAATTTAGACTTTTAAAAAAATCTGTGAAATTATTTTTTAAAAAGATAATAAACTGAGAAAGTTAAGTATAATTGAGCATGGTGCTTTAAATCCAGATGAATTAAAAAAAGATCCATGAGAAAAAATCTTTGAGAAGAAACCCAAGCACCTATGCTGATAGAACCAGATATCTTGTTCTACTCTGGAAAATCCAGGGATATGTATTGACACAGTAGAAGTAAGAATGAGTAGACCCAATTTTTGGGATAAAGAGAGGAAATTTCCCTATGTGGTTAAAAAAAAACTGGGATATTGCAACTAGATAATACTTTAAGTCTACTCAAGTGTATTGATTAATGTAAGATAGTTTACTTGTAATTTGCCTAATTAGTACATGATTTGTACCCTCAGATTACTTTAAACAGTAATAAAATGTTCTGTGTAGTTTATAAGTAGCCAACAGTATTTGTGATATTATAATTGGCTCAGTGAGAAGACTGATTTAAAAATACAAAAGTGAAACCTGTGTCAGGAATCCCACGTGATTAGAACTACCCATTACTCCACCTCCATTAGGTGTGTGCAATGATCACTTAACCCAGTGGAGAATTGGGAAGAGATCAGCTATAGAGGTTTGTTTTGCTTTGTTTTGTTTTGCTTTGTTTTGGGGGCAGTGGGGCAACCTGGCCCATGTTTTGTCACACATGTATAATGTTCAAAGAGACATTTAATTTGTCGGTAGTATCTTTTTAAACTTTCGTTTTATAATTTCCCCTTAAATAGTCACACTAGATTAGTATTTACAGTCACTAAAAAAAGAATGTCTCTAAATAAATAAATAAATCTGTGGCTAGCTTTATTAAAAAAAAATTATATTGGATATCTCTTACCTACATTTTAACATCTCAATGACCATATTATTCATTCAAATAAGGCATCTGTTGAGACTTACCAAAATGTACTACACCCACACTAATCGATTCAGTCAAGTATTTGAGTATTTCTCCTGGTTTCAACCATGATGCATTATATTTCAGTCACAGATACATTTTTTTCCATCTCTAGAAAGATAACATTTGGAGGGTAGGAGAGCTCCTTACATAGAGTAGAAAAGAATCAGCATTTACTGGTAATCATAGCTATCATTTGTTGAACTAAATTTAAAATGGGAAAATTAAACTGCTTCACATTTGAAACATCTTTTCTTTCTTGTTTTGAAGATAGCCATCTCAAAAAAAAAAAAAGAGTGGGGGGAGCTACATGGCATAGTGAGTAGAGCCTCTGCTCTGGAGTCAGGAATACCTGAGTCCAAATCCAGTCTCAGGCATTTGACCCTTACTAGCTGTATGACCCTGGGCAAGTCACTTAACCCCAATTGCCTCACCAAAAATAAAATAAAATAAAATAAAATAAAGGTAGCCATCTTCTATAAAAATGTTTATGGAATTCTTTATTTCTGCCCTTACTACAATAAAGGGTCCAACATTCCCACAATCTACATTTTATTATAAATTTAATTTGTAAGGTATCTTCTTAGTAACTTCTATATAATTAATACTTTACAGGATCCAAGGAGAATGAAAGAGATGTCATGGAAGTGTTATAGTGTGTGTGTATGTGTGTGTGTGTGTGTGTGTGTGTGTGTGTGTTTAAGGAGGGGATAGTGTATGTAGGCTAACAGTTTTCATATGCCAACCAGCTTCTAAGAAGTCTCCTGGTTTGTGCACCTCATATACTCCATGGAACAGAATCAATGACCATAACAGAGAATGAATTAGCCAGTTGAGTTAAAGTGACTGATCCTGTTTGAGTGTATTGACAAAATCAACCTCAAGTATATATTGTTGTCTTTTTTGTTTTGCCAAAGCATCAGTCTACACATATAAATATTTGTCCCATTTCCAAAAGAAATCTTGGCAACAAGATCGTAAAACAGAAAAAAAAAGCATTTCATTTATTTAGCTTTTAGAGTGTCTTAAAAATTAGAAGTGATCCTTATTGAAACTATTTTTCACAGGTAATAACCATTCAAGTAATTCTGTTTTCTCCAAATAATTTAAAAGTGTCTTAAGTGTAGGATGTCTGTACAACTCTTGCTTTCTACGATAGGAAAAGATAAGGAAATTAATTTATTTCATTTATAAAGAAGTGTACATTAAGATACACAGAGTAATAGAATTAACAATTATATAGTGATAAAGTCACACCACAATTTCAGGGTCCTAAGTCATTTCAACAGAATGTGATCCATATTATATCCAAAAAAGGAATCCTCATTGCAATATAATCAAGACATGGTCATCAAACCTCGATATCAAGTGAGGGAAAACCCATTATCTCCCAAACTGACATCCCATTTTTGGATAGTTTTAATTGTTAAGAATGTTTTTTTCCCTCTAAAATCAAACCTATTTTTTTTTCTCTTTGAAATTCTATCCATTATTCCTGGTATTGCCAAACAGAAAAAATCTAAGCCTGGGAGAGCATGTCTCATTTTTCTGAACCTCAGTTTCCTCATCTATAAAATGGGGATAAATATCTCCCAGGGTTGTGAGGATCAAGTGAGATAAAATATGTAAAGCGCTATGCAAACCTTAACATATTTTTAAAATGCTGGTCATTATTATTGGCACTATTAAGTATCCTACTAAAAACTGAATGAAGAATGAGTTTGCTGTATAGAAATGAAATGAAGACAAGTGCACTGGGGGTATATAAATCATTAAATGCCTATGTTGGTGGGTCATGTGACGTACTTTGAGGTAATTTATCATATGTCAAAATCACAAAATGAATAACTACATGGTTATGTAGCTCATCTACACTATGCTACAAATTTGACCCTGTTTAGCCATACTAGTAATTTCTGAAGTCTCCATCATTAAACTATAACCTAATGGGTCTAGCTTTCAAAATCATTAAGAAATTCAAGTAAGTGGGATTTCGAGCTGCTGCCCCAGTTGATAGACAAGCATTACCTATGAACATATCATATACTGACACTAAAAATAGATTACCTGTCTACTCATTTCTAAGTGCATTTCTGGGTGCTTATTTTAATCTTGGCAATATGAATTGAAGTTCTAATTATCCTAAAGATTGCTTCATCATTCAACTCTCAGGTTAGTTCTTAAATTCAAAAAACTTTTTTTTTCAGCCTGGAGCTATGATTTGTGATGAAAGGAATTCTCAGTGGGAAAATTCAAATTTCCACAGGAGAAGGTAGGTTGCTAATCTGTAATTTATAAACTTAAAAAGTTACCGGGGGGGGGGGGCGCTAGGTGGCCCAGTGGATAGAGCACCAGCCGTGAAGTTAGGAGGACCTGATTTCAAATCCAGCCTCAGACCAAACACTTGACACTTACTAGCTATGTGACCCTGGGCAAGTCACTTAACCCCAATTGCCTAAAAAACAAACAAAAAAGTTTCCTGGGTCACTGAGAGATTAAGTGATTTGCCAAAGGTCACAAATCAGTATATATCAGAGGCAGGATTTGAATTCAGATCTTCCTGAGAGAGAACCCAGCTATGAACTATGTCATATTGCCTCTTGTCAACATATCATAATATTCAAATATGGACTAATACAGACTGCTTTCTGCCCTCAGGTTCCCCTCCCACTTTCACCATTGTTGGTTAGATTTGTCTTGTTTAAAATGAATGCACCTTCTAATCTGTGTCTCATCACGTATGGAGGAGATATGATTTAGGAAGAATTCATGCAAATCATTTAGAATTAAGTAGTATCTATCTATCTATCTATCTATCTATCTATCTATCTATCTATCTATCTATCTATCTATCTATGTGTGTGAGTGTGTGTGACATAGATCCCTTTGGTAGCCTGGAAAAGTCCCTTCCAATAGTAATGATTTTAAATGCATAAAATAAAAATTGAAGTAAACCAATTAGTCTGAATACATATTGAAGCATCCTTTTTTTTTTTTTGGCTTTCTTTCATTTGAGGGTGTTTTTGTCTATGTTTTCTGTCACAACATGACTGTTATGGAAAAATTTTGCCTGACTACACATGTATTACCTATATCAAATTGCTTGCCTTCTCAATGAGGGCAGTCTGGGAGAGAGGAAAGGAGAGAATTAGGAACTCAAAATTTTAAAAACTTATGCTAAAAATTATTTTTACATGTAACTGGGGAAAAATAAAATACTAAACAAAGTAAACCAATTATTTTGAAATAAAGATGCAATTTTCCCCATCTAAGTTCTGAGACACCCTGAAATCTAGCCATCAATCACAGATCATCTGACCTGCTGATAATATGTAGGACAGGTGACCTGTTGAGTTATTCAATGTGAGAAGGGCTTAGACATTACACACATTTTTAGATTGTAAAAATATGGGCAACTAAAAAAAATCTGTGGTAAAAAGCAGATAGAGAAACCATAATAAAGAAATAGAAATGACATGCAAATTTGAGGTACCTCACTGCCACTGATGAATCAATAGCTGTTTATTAAGCTCTTACTATGTGCCAAACACTGTCTTACAGGCTGGAGATGCAAAGACAAAAAATGAACCTCACAATCCAATGCAGAAAGGCAAAAATATTAAATGTATCCTTTTCAGATCATGATGTAATAACAATTACATGTAATAAAGGGCCACAGAAAGATAGACTAAAAATAATTGGAAACTAAATAATCTAATCCTAAAAAATGAATGAGTCAAACAACAAATGACAGAAATAATAACTTCATTCAACAGAATGACCATTACGAGGCAACATACCAAAACTTATGGGATGCAGCGAAAGCAGTTCTTAGGGGAAGTTTTATATCCCTAAATTCTTACATGAATAAAATAAAAAAAGAAGTGATCAATGAATTGGGCATGCAACTAAAAAAAACTAGCATAATTGATCATATCAATAATAAAATTAACAGAAACATGATCATCTCAATAGATGCAGAAAAGGCTTTTGACAAAATACTACAAACATTCCTATTAAAAAACTAGAGATCATAGGAATAAATGGAGTCTTCCTTAAAGTAATAAGTAGCATCTACCTAAAACCTTCAGTAAGCATCACATGTGATGGGGACAAGCTAGAAGCATTTCCAATAAGATCGGTGTAGGGAGAGAGGAAACAAGGATGTCCATTACCATCACTGTTGTTCAATTTCGTACTAGAAATGATAGCTTTAGCAATAAGAGAAGAAAAAGAAATTGAAGCTATTAGAATAGGCAAAGAAGAAACAAAGCTATCACTCTTTGTAGATGATATGATGATATACTTAGAGAATCCTAGAGAATCAAATAAAAATTACTTGAAATAATAAACAACTTTAGCAAAGTTCCAGGGTATAAAATAAACCCACATAAATCATCAGCATTTCTATATGTTACCAACAAAGCCCAATAGCAAGAGATAGAAAGAGAAATCCCATTTAAAGTTACTGTAGACATTATAAAATACTTAGGTCTATCTACTGAAAGAAACCCAGGAACTATACATATGAATACAATTACAAAACACTTTTCACATCGATAAAGTCAGATCTAAATAATTGGAAAAACATCATTTGCTCATGGGTAGGCCAAGCTAATATAATAAAAATGATGATTCTACCTAAGTTAATTTACTTAATCACTGCCATACCAATCAAACTACCAAAAATTATTTTATAGAGGTAGAAAAAATAATAAGATCCATTTGGAATAACAAAAGGTCCAGAATATCAAGGGAACTAATGAAAAGAAATGCTAGGGAAGGTAGCCTGGCCCTTCCAGATCTTAAATTGTATTATAAAGCCGCAATCATCAAAATTACTTGGTACTGGCTAAGAAATAGAGTGGTGGATCAGTGGAATAGTTAGGTATACAAGACACAGTAGTCAATGACTATAGAAATCTACTATTTGATAAATCCAAAGACCTTAGCTTCTGGGATAAAAATTCTCTCTTTGATAAAAGCTGCTGGGAAAACTGAAAAAAAGCATGGCAGAAACTAGGCATAGACCAAAATCTCACAACATATGTGAAAATAAAGTCAAAATGGGTTCATGATTTAGATATAAAGGCTGATACTATAAGCTAGCTGGGAGAGCAAGGAATTAATTTACTTGTCAGATTTATGGAGAACAGAAGAATTCATGACCAAAGAGTAGATAGAGAACATTACCAAATGCAAGATGCATAATTTTGATTAGATGAAATTGAAAAGGTTTTGCACAAAGCCAATGCAAACAAGATTAGAAGGGAAGCAGAAAACTGGGAAAGAATTTTTACAACCAGTGTCTCTGATAAGGGCCTCATTTCTAGAATATATAGAGAATTAAGTCAAATTTATAAGAATACAAGTCATTTCCCAATTGATAAATAGTCAAAGGATATGAACAGGCAGTTCTCAGAGGAAGAAATTAAAGTCATCTCTAATCATATGAAAAAATGCTCTAAATTACTAATGGTTAGAAAAATACAAATCAAAACAATTCTGTCAGATTGGCCAACATGACAATACTGGAAAGTGATAAATGTTGGAGAAGATAAGGGAGAATTGGAACACTAATGCATTGTTGGTGGAGTTGTGAAATGATCCAAACATTTTGGAGAGCAATTTGGAACTATGCCCAAAGGGCTATAAAAATGTGCATACCTTTTCATCCAGTAACAGCACTTCTAGGGCTGTATCTCAAAGAGATTATAAAAATGGAAAATGGAACCACGTGTACAAAAATATTTATAGCAGCTCTTTTTGTGGTGGCAAAGAATTGGAAATTGAGGGGATGGCCATCAGTTGGGGAATGGCTGAACAAGTTGTGGTATATGAATGCAATGGAATACTATTGTGCTATAAGAAATGATGAGCAGGCAAACTTCAGAAAAACCAGAAAAGACTTGTATGGACTGATGCTGAGTAAAGTAATCAGAACCCGGCGAACATTGTACACAGTAACAGTGATGACTAACATTGATCGACTTAGCCCTTCTCAGCAATGCAAGGATCTAAGACATCTCCAAAGTTCTCATCATGGAAAATGCTATACATATCCAAAGAAATAACTATGGCGTTTGTATGCAGATCGAAGCATATTATTTGCTATTTTTTCTTCTGTTTTGTTTTTTTTTCCTCTTTCTGGTGGTTCCTCTTATTGGTTCTAATTCTTCCTTACAACATGGCTAATGTGAAAATATGTTTAATAGGAATGTATATGTATAGCCTATATCAGATTGCATGCTGTCTTGGGGAAGGAGGGGCAGAAAAATTTAAAACTCAAAAGAGTATGAAAGTGATTGTTGATAAATCAAAATAAATTAATAAAAAAAAATGAAACCTTCCCTTCCCTCAGGGAGCTTGTTGTTGTTTAGTCATTTCGATTGTGTTCCTTTATGACCCCATTTGATATTTTCTTGTAAAAAACAGTGGAGTTGTTTGGCATTTCCTTCTACAATGGATCTATTTTGTCAGGCAATCAGAGGTTAAATGACTTAGCCAGGATCCTACAGCAAGGAAGGAAGTGTCTCAGGCTGAATCTGAACTCAGGTCTTCTTGACTCCAGGCCTAGTACTTTATCCACTAAGCCACCAGCTGCCTCTAAAGCAACTTATATAACATGTTAACATAATCATAAAAATGCTACATGCCACTTTTGTCCTTAAAAGTTCAAATTCTACTTTGATTTGGCAAACACCCCCCCCCAAAAAAAGAGCTTCATTTAAAGGCCCATCGCACCAAAAAAAAATTTTTTTAAACTTCAACTATTATGGAAATGTATTAATTTTTTAGACTAATGAGACTTTGTATATAAGTACTTTGCATCACAAAAGAAAAATTGTTACTTTTTAAATTAGTTATTTAAGATCGAATTCTATGATCCTATAATTCAATATACACTAAAGTTATACATATGATATATACACACTACAGATAATATTTTTTTCACTAGGATAATCTACACTACTATTCAAATAGCTATTTTCTTCAATACTAGATGTCACAAAGGAAATTACCATACATAAACACAAATACACCCACTTCTCACTAAGATGAGCTCAAAATGGTGGTTATAAGATACTGAACATTGCACTTTTAATTGACAAATTTGAATCTTATGCAAGTGTGTGTGTGTGTGTGTGGGTGTAGCTAAAAGTTTCTTAATTAAATAGCAATCCTGTCCTGTATTGTGCATATTAGATGTAACAACAATTATCCTAGATTACTATTTTCCTGATTTACCAAGAATGGATTTAGAGTCAGAGAACCTGGGCTCTAATCCTGATTTTCACAAATACTCTGTGACCTTGCCTCAGTTTCCCTGTGTATAAAATGAGAGAGTTGAACTAGATGACTGTTAATGTGGCTTGCAATTCCAAATCTATGCTATTCTAAACATCAATTTATGAACCAGAACAGTAAATATTGTCCCTAGTTGCCAGAGTGGAAACTCCCCAGAGTACCAAGTAGGAGCTTTAGAAGAAATTTAGAAAAAAAAGGGGGGAAAAAAAGATCATATTTGGTGGGATGAATGGAAGAGTTTTGGGTTAAGAATGCTGAGTATAGATTTTACCACCGAATATCTTGTCAACTCTCTTCACTTATTATCTGTTAATAAATTGAAGAAATTAGAAAATATGATTTATAAATGTTCCATGGATATACTTTTTTTAAGATATGATGTTTGTGTTCCCTCTATTGCAGGCCCAACATTTTGCAAGAACCCTTTTTTTCTTTAAACAAAGAACAGGAAATGCATATAGGTTATGATGATGACTTCTTTAAACACCTTTTAACCTCATAGATTTTTGGTTTGGGGGAGGGCTAGGTTTGGGAAAAAAAATCTTCAAAAGTCATTTACATTGCGTAGCTAATCACTTTCTGTTAGCAACTGTGAAAGACCTTTTTGACCCTAAAAAGGGAGCAATATATTTCAATGACCTTTCAATGATCAGTTCTGGTCTTGAATGAAATGCAAAAGATGCATTTTATCCCCCAATCTGCAGAAAAAGAGGTAGTATGCTGAACAGCATGTTGTGAAAATTTTGGCAAGACTAAAGGTTGCCTTCACTAAGCAAAAAAATCCCATGAGGCACAGAGAAAAGACCTCATTCTGAATCCCTCTTTGATTAGCAGTTGTTCATCTTGCATTCCTTTTTCTTGTGTTTGTGTCAGAGGTTACAAAGCCCATTTATTCATTGCTGCATAGTAGGGATAACACGATCCCCCATTCTGGTCCTCTCTTTCAGCTGGTGGGCTAGTGACAGGCACCTAACACGTCTTCACTATGTACCATCTTCTCTCTTATCTACATAGTTTTGATCTGGTAGCCCATATGACTTCATGTAAAAAAACACATTGGGGTGCCAAGAAATGTACAAATTTGTAAAATACTTTCATATTAGAGGCAGAAAAGATTGTGTGTCTTTATCTTTAAAATTATTGCTATTTTTTTCAATATAAAGAAGTCATATTTTGATCAATATTCATCAGACTGATATAAGCTAGGAAATTTTACAAACGATCATGTTCTTCCTACATTTTTTAAAATATTTAGCCTTCCCACAAACATTCATGACAAAGACACATTTCTTTTATTGTATAAGTTTCAACCAACTGACTACTAGTCTTTTGTTAAGACCTTAAGAGTTGCTTCTTGGGAAAAGAAGTCAATTGACCCCCAAATTCCTATCCAAATAAGCTTTATAGTACCATGTTCTAATTCTAAGAGCACAAGCACTGATGATAAATATGAACTTGGTTAGTACTTTGCTTCTCAATTTCCTCTTCTGGAGAGTGAGGAGTTAGTTAAAATATTCTCTGAGGTTCCTTCTAGCAATATTCTAAAATGTGATGTTACTACTTTTAATATTTTCATCTTTTTTTCTTGCAATATAAGATATTTTAGTATCCCAAGACTTAAAGTTTGGCACTTTGTAAGTGCAGTATATGTGTATTTTTAAAAACAGGAAAAAAAAGTATTAAAAATCCAAAGCTTATCTCTTACCAGCTGATTCAGGATTCTGCTATAAATTCATACTTGAAAAAATTTACAATACTATATAAAAAACAGTTCCTGTCGGAAATGACTGTGTCAGTTTGGGCTCAAAGGCTCATTTTGATTGTGAAAACACCAAGCAGAAGTTGCACTGTGGTAACAGTATTCTTTATCTTAGTGGCCAACAACCATTTTGTAAATGCATAATATCATTTCCTTAAACAACCCAGAGCAAAATTGGATTTCAATTCCTCAGTGCTACATGTTTGTTGTAGGACAAGTGCTGAGCACGGCTTCTTACTTTTTCTTCTTTTTGGAACATTGTGGGGTAAACAGTTTCGTGATCTCCATGTGTAATAATGAAGGATTCAGATTCTGCAAGCAAACGTTTTCAGCATCCAACTGAGAAGTCTCTTAACTTTGTGGAAGGAAGATGGAGAAACCATTGGTTTTCTTTTCTCAACTAAATATGTCAGACCCAAAGGAAAAAACTTTCTGCAAGGTGATTCACGCAACAGGGAAAGAAGCATTAAACAAAGACATAAAAAACAGGTAATGTATCTATTTTAGATAAATGGTCAATATGAATTTATAACATAGTTATATGAAATATTCTTATTTGAAATATACAGCTGTGACTATATTAATTGTGATGAGGTAGAAAATAGCATAGAATATTCCTGTGTTAAGAGAATACTAATATTTATGAAAATGTGAAAAAAGTAAATGACACATATAGGGTTCCAAAAGAAAATTTTAATGAAACATGATCCCATGAAATTTACAGAATGAACACTAAAGGAGGGATGAGGTCCTATTCCCTCCTTCATATTTATTAAGTAAAAAGATGATATCCTCCTTGGTAAACTGGATTTCACTAATTTTATTATTACTAGTGTATCTTTGTTGTTTTGCTGTTTATTTTCCTTAATTTTGTCAAGAATGAAAAAGGTCATGGTAATTAGCCTTACAAACTTTTCAACTTAGAAATACTTTTCTACTTGTGGGATAGAAAAAAAAATATCATGAACGGAGGAGGGAATGAGCCCTAAGTGTATTAGTAGATAGAAAGTGAGGTTTGATTATTTTTATTCACTTTTAAAGCAGCTTATATTCTATTATAGAGGTAAAGAAAAGAGAAATAGACTGAGCCTTCTTCTGCAGAAACCTGAATTCCATGAAGACGTCAACACTGGTAGATCAGAGAACTTGGCCAAAGGTGCAAGGTCAGTATTTTTGTCTTTAAGTCAACTCCAAAAGTGATTTTGAACTTACATTGATATTAAATGTCTATTTTTTTAATTTAAAATTAAGGATTTTGGGGTATTTTTTTAGCAATTGGACTGTTTTTTGGGGGGAAAGAGTAAGAAGGTAGATATGGATTATTTAAATAAGCTATTAATATTTTTTAAATGCAACCAAAAAGTAAAATGGCCGAACACAAAGGGTTTTTTATTGGAACTAAATTAATATCACTATATATGTTTTTGTTAGTTGACATTGAAACCTTGTATTGTTTTCCATATCTTGAATTATGCCTTCTGATTTTTTAAACTTTTGAAAAAAATAACAGGTCTCATGATTCTGAATAATAACTAAAAAGGAAGACATCTGTCCTCAAGTGCTTGAACATTTTGCCCTTACTTTTAAGCGTCAGGTAGTCAAAAACATGTGTGTCTTGCTAATTTTAAGTTTTATTAAAAGTTTTATGAAAAATACCATGATGCCAAAATGGACCTTATTACTATTCTTCAGTTATCAAAATAATACCAGTAAAAGGCATGCTATTTCATATAATTATAAACACTATACTATTATGATGTTAATTAGATAAAAATAACGTATGTCTAATTTGTCATCATCTTTTAAATTATTTTAAAAAGAAGAAATTGAAAATATTTAAGTTAGATTAAATTAAAAATAAGAATTTAAAGATATTTGCAATAATTTTTCATCTTTCTGAGTCTACTATGAAAGTTTCCTTTCCCCTTAAAAAAAAAAAAAACAAAAACAACTCAAACTCACAAAGAGGCAGCATATTGTGATAACCAACTTCAAAGAAAATGCTGCCTAATTTGGCATAGCAAAAATATTGCTTATTTAGGGGTCAGCATTTCAAAAGGTGGATCACCCAATTTATTTGTTGTTCAACCCTGCTCCTGGCTAATTGCTCTTTAAAGACCCCAATGATTCAAACAACCTTTGAAAATATTTTATCGAGAAATTTTTAATTTAAAAGATTGCATTATTTTACAGTCAATGTCAAAATAAATTAGACCAAATGTTTTTGAGCACTGCAGTGGAAAGAGGGCTTCTATTATAAAGTAATCTAATCAGACACCTTCTAAAACAAGACAAAGGGAGTTTTCTAGCAGATAGCATATGTTAAGTGAGTCACCATGAGGTTACTAAATGTGCATTTCATCAAAAAGTATTTCATATCTTGAGCAGTGTCTCCCCTGAAGAAGCAGTGAAATGGGGCGAATCCTTTGATAAACTGCTTTCCCATAAAGGTTAGTAGCATTTTTTTTCTAACTAAAAACTATTATTCCATAATGGAAAGTGATGCGAAGTATGTGTGTAATTAAACAGATATGGCAGTTATCTAAATTAAGTATGATGGGTCTTTTAGAGCACTGTGAGTTTCTGATCTACTGTAGAGACTAAAAAGAATACTGTTGAGTGCTGAAATGAAGTATTGATTTATTACTTTTAAGTGTTCCCTTCCATTTAAAAGTATCATGATGGTAGCAATATTGATAGCACCTTTTTCTATAAATGTGAAAAAAGATAACAAGAAATAATTAAAAACTGTTCTGCCTTGAATAATGAGATGATTCCTTTTGTGAAGTAGGTTTCCCAAAGTCATAATGCAAGAAATTTCTAAAGTTGCACCGGGACTTTAGTGAGTGGTCTTAATCATAAAAGAGTACACAATGAAATTAGTTGGAGTTTATACAACTGTGTTAATATAAACAAAGCAATGGCTTTCAAATGTTTAGTGTGTTAACTTCTCTCTGACACATCAATCTTCCATTTTAAAAAAGTAACATAATTTAAAGGACAATTTAGAAGAAATAGAGAATATTACCTAAGGATGGAAATAGATGGGATTACTAGAATAATGAGCAAGGAAATAATCTCTGACAGTAACTAGGGGTGTGTATGATATACAATATAGGAAAGGCTATGTAATAACAAGAAAAGAGGGAAATACTGAAAGTGTTAGAAACATTTAGAAAAGGAACAAGTTAAGAAAATTTATCTTTGTTTTCCAAGTTACTCTAACTCAGCCATTTAATAATGAAATATTGGTAATTTGAATTCCCTTTTTATATAGATCATTAGATCTGATAATTTCTTTGAGGAAAAAGAGATAAGAGCTGAAAAAATGAGTAGCATCAGCAGCTTACATGCATGTAACATTTGAAGTTTGCAATATATGCATATACTGATAGTACCTACCTTACAACAACTCTATGAAGTAGATACTATAGGTATAATTTCATTTTCTCCCCATTTGCCCCTATTTTATAGGGGAGGAAAATGAGATCTGGAGGTATTAAGGGACTCAAGTGGCCATGGTTAGTAAATGAGTCAAGATTCAGACTCAGATTAATTTAATCTATCTTTACATAATGACATCACAAGTGAGATCAGTAATTGCATAAGAACCATGGCACTAGAGCTAGAAGGGGCATCAGGAAACATCTAGTTCAAGCCTCTCATTTTATAGATAAGAAAACTAAGACTCAGAGAGGTTGTGACTCACTCAAGTTCACATGGCCAATAAGTGTCTTGGGTAGGCTTGGAATCCGGGTCTTCCTGACTGTGTCTAAAGTTTTGCTTATGGTCTTATTGTATTATGTCATGGAACATGAAAATATTTTTTAAAAATTACAAATTAGTATCACCCAGAAAGCAGCAGAGAGGTACCTGAGTTCATGATTATATGAACAGGCTGAACAAATAAAGAACAAAATATTTAAGGGAGATTTGGAGCAAAAGTTCTCATGGGGAGAATCCATGACTGAAAAAAAAAAAACAGCTGATCACCTGAGCAAGGATGGTGAACACACACAAGGCTTCTACTGGAATCATTGAAACATCAGGAATTTGAAGAGCTCCTCCAGCACATTGGGTAGATAAATAGAAAGATATAGATGAGTCATACTGCATGGGCAACCATACAAGTCAAGTCAGGTCCACAAACATTTATTAAGTGCCTACTATGTACTAGGCATTGTGCTAAACACTGGGCATGCAAAGAAAGGAAAAAGCAGTTATTGTTTTCAAAGAGCTCTATTTCTAGTGGAATGACAGCATACAAATAAATATGTACAAACAAAATATATATAGGATAAACTGGGGTTTATCTCAAAGAGAGATCACTAGTACTGAGTATACAAGAAGGGGAGATCTATATTGTTAGAATATGCAAACTGCTGATATAAATTTACTTGAGTTTTTTTTTTTTTGACTGACAGGGGAAATGTATATTCAATATACAAAAAAAAATTAGTTTTTATCATTAGTTTAATTCCTTCCCTCCCCTGCAAAAAAAAAAAAAAAATTACTTCCAAAAAGAAGTCAAATTGCCTAAATTGAAAATCACCTCCTTTCCATTCCTCTATCCAGCAAAGAAGCAAATGAGCAAAGAATCCCATCGGATTGTGAAAAGTTGGGTTTTTAATGTACTTTCAAGTTAATGTAACCCAAATACCTCATTTTATTTATAATATTAACACCTCAGAAATTCTGCAATATGCTTTTCCTGTTCCCATGTCTGTCTGAAGGAAAGCTAGTACACTCCTTCTGAGATTACCTGCACACACACACACACACACACACACACACACACACACACACACATGCATACACATGCTTATGTGCATAAAGATATTTATCATATGTATATTCTTGGTTGCATGCTGTCTCCCTCATTACAATGTGAGTTCCTTGAGAGCAGAAAGTGTTTTTGCCTTTCTTCCACATTCTTTAACATAGTGCCTGGCACACAGTAGGTGCTTAATAAATTCTTGTTAACTGATAGACTAGATATAATGCTAGTGGAAAATATGAATTCAAATTTTACCTTTGACATTATTGTCTCTGTGAACCTGAAAAATAAATTGACTTCGATATAACTTGTGTAAATCCCTAGAATATAAGATCTAGGTCAGAGATGGGTTTGGATCTAGAATGAGTTTGAAATTTTCATTAATGAAGGAAGTTGCTATACCAGGAACCCTTTTATCCCCCAAACTGATAAAATCACAGGTCTTCTATTTACTAAATACTCATTTTCTAAGAGTCCTGGCTCTGGAATTAGGCAACCTGAGTTAGAATTCTCTTTCTGTCACTTTTTGCCTATATAACCTCAGGGAAATTAGACAGTCAATTGGCATTTATTAAGCATGCATTTACCAGTTGCTGTTCAGTCATTTTTCAGTCATGTCTGACTCTTCATGAGCCCAATTGGGGTTTTCTTGGCAAAGATACTGGAGTGGTTTGCCATTTCCTTCTCCAGCTCATTTTACAGACGAAGAAACTGAGAAAACAGGGTTAAGGGACTTGCCCAGGTTCACATAGTGTCTGAGGCCAGAATTGAACTCAAGAAGATAACTCTTCCTGACTCTAGACCCAGCAATCTATCTATTATGCCACCTCACTGCCATGCATTTACCAGGTACTATATTAATCACTGGGGATACAAAGGCAAAAACAATGGCATTCTGAAAACTCACAATTTAATGGCTTATGTATGTGTACAATGTGTAAATAGCTAGGAATCTTCAAGCCACATATAGAGCAGGTGAAGGCAATCTAGAAAGGGAAGGCATTAGGATCTGAGTCGGGTAGGGATAAAACAAGAAAGACTTAACTGCAGGGAATAAGATTTAAGCTGTGTCTTAAAGGACACCAGGAAAACTAAGAGGCAGAGGTTATGAGAGAAAGCATTCCCAATATGGGAGATAATCATTCAAAGTTACTTATGTGGAAGTTAGAGCATTGTGTTCAAAGAAATGAAAGTAGATTAGTGTAGCTAGATGGTAGAATGCATAAAGGAGAGGAATGTATAGGAGGGCAGGAAAGGTAGGAAGGACCTAGATTACAAAGGGTCATAAATGCCCAACAAAGGCATTTATATGTCATTTGTGACAGTAATATGGAACCACTAGTACTCATTGAGATAGAGGGGACAAGATCAAAACTAAATTTTGGGAAAATCCCCTTGGAAGCTCAGTAAGGGATGGATTGAAGTCAGGAGAGACTTGAGGTAGGGAGAGCTATTAGAAAGCAATTGTAGTAATACAGGCAAGAGGTATTGAGGCCCTGAATTAGGGTTGTAGTTATATGAATAGAAAGAAAGTGACTTATATGAAAGACGTTGTAAAAGTAGAAATGACTAGATTTGGCAATAAATGGAATAGAAGGTAAGAGTGAGTAGATTTGGATGACTCCAAGGTTGTTGGACTGTAGTGACTGGAAAGAGGGTGGTACCATGGACAGTGAAATCAAGCATTTACTAAATGTTTATTAATTGTTTGAGAAGTTCTGAAGGACAAGGGATAGATGGGAACTTGAGGAGGGGGAAGGGTAATGACTTGTGTTTTATACATATTAATTTTGAGACGCCCATGCAGCATCCAGCTTGAGATATTGAAGAGGCAGTTGGAGATACATTCAACCATACCAGACCTCAGTTTCCTTATCTGTAAGATGAGGTATATGGACAAGTTTTTAATGAGATCCCTTTCTAGGTCTATGATCCCATTATCTTTTGAACCTATCTCTCTTCCAAACAAACCTGTGAGGTAGGCAATCCAAATATCATTAGTTTCATTGTAGATATGAATGAAAGCAAATTTAGGCTTTAGTCCCTCTGTGAACTGAGTTATTCTCATTTCCATTATTATGGGATGTAATAGAGATTGTGCTTTATGGGGATATGATTTAAGAACTTAGAGGCACTTTAGTTGCATTATATATCATTTGCATTATGTAAAGGTGAAGGTGAAAGTAATCCAAAAAGGTGTTCTAGTGCAGAGGTGTCAAACATATGGCCCACAATACTCCAGAGTACAACCTGAACTAGATTAAACTATAATTGGAAAATATTTAACAAAATAAATAAAAATGCAATGGAACATACATAATGTTAACATGTGGTTTTCTAAGTTAATATGCAACTACAGGGATTTTTATGTATGCTTTATGGGCCCCATTTCTATTTCAGTTTGACCATACTGACTTAATGCATTTTATTGACTTGCTGAAAGGATAATAACTCATACTTACATAGCATTTTATGGGGAAGATAAAATTTACCCTCATAACAAAGCTCTCAGTTAAGTTGTACAATTAGTGTATCCCTTTTCTGCAGATGAAGAAGTAGTTTCAGAAAACTTAAGTGATTTGCCCAAGGTTACATAACGTATTAAGTGAAAGAACCAAGATTTAAGATCAGTGTTCTTGGTCAGCTCCCTTTCATTCCAGAACAATCCCAATTCCTTTTCCTTGTATTTCGCCTCTTGAACTCTACACAACCTAGGACTGATTTTCCTTAGCTTAATCCTGAGAAGAAGAAAAAAACATTGTAGAAAGAACAAGAGTAGAATATGTAAGTTGCCCTTAGGTAAAAAAGGGGAATCAAAACAAAACAGATCACTTGATATACTGGAAATTATTATCACCCACCTTTCTTTAAGACTGGTATTGCATAGGAAAGGAAGTTCATGTTCCTCTCTTACAGAAGATGAGTGAGTGCTTCTTAAACTTTTAACCTTCCATCTTTTATATGTTGCAATTCCTCATTTCTATAGTTTCCTATATTTTCTAAGATCTAGGACTTCAATATTTCAGGAAAACTGTGATCTTGAATTGGCCTTATTCATGGTGAACAGTACACTACAAATCTATCTGTAAGATTAAAAAATAAAGTTTAGGTGAAACTATAAATGGTGTACATAAAGGGATCATTACATCAGAAGGACCCATTCTACTCCATGGCAGGGTCAAAGCTCTTGATTCAAATCTTAGAGTAATAATATTGCAATCTGGTGATTAGTGGTCTGTGTTGCACTGCAGAGTCTCCTGACTCTTTCGTTTTCTTGGCATCAGAAACTGAAACAACAGATGCCCAAATTTCAATTTAGAAACATACAATTACATGTATTTCAAATTTGTATGACACATTGAGCTTTTCCCAAGGTGAAAACTAATTCTGGGCTATGGCAGGCTCTTCTGGCAGCTGCATTAATTTTTGCAGACCTCTGAAGTACCATTTAGTTAGTTACTGCCTCAGGGCAATGATGATTCCATCACGGTACAAAATTCAATGCAGCAGCCAACAGTGGCTAACACAACCTAGGGCAATGGGGAGTAGGGATGAGGAGGAGAGGTGACCTACACCCAGGGGACTTTGTTCAGTTGACCATATTTCTTTTTAAGTCCAATTTTATTATAGACCTGAAATAACAGAGTTTCTCTTTAAGCACCCAATTTTACTGTTGAAGGATTGTTCAAGTGACACTTTTTTTGGATTTACACAATTTGCTGGAATTATATAATGCCTCAAAAATGATTTCAATTAATTAACACTGACCATCTATATAATACACATAGCACTTTTTTAGATGTTAGAGACTATTACAGCCTGACATATAGGATAGAGAACCAGAAGTGGAGTAAAAAAAGATCTGGGTTCTATCCAATACTGCCTCTAACCCATGCTGGTTATGTGAACCTAGGTCAAGTTACTGATTCTTAGCATGCCCAAGCAACTCTGTAAGGCTAGGCACCACACAATACCTGTGGATCAGAATTTAGTACCAGGATTTTCCTCACCGGGAGTTCTTGACTCCAGTGATATTATCAGTCCAAATTCCCTCCGCCACCCGCTGTTGCATAGTTGTTTCAATTGAGGGCATATATCTTCTTCATGGTAATCTAAGTCATTTTTTTTCTTTATTCACTTCCTCAAAATAAATTTTCAGGATTTTTCTATAACTCTAAGTAGTCTTTCCTAAATGTTATATCTCTCTAGAGTAGATGAACATTTTCTGAAGGCCATAATAGCTTAGAGACCATTTCACTAACAGTGTGTTGCATGTATTATAATTGGGTGCTGTCCATATAACAAACCGAATTAGTTTCATCTAGTAGTGATGAACTAATCCTTTTCAATATCTTGGAATTTATTTGTTAGCTTACTTGGGGAATAAATTACCTTTCTTGAGAGTTAGTTAATAAGTGTGGTATATGAACAAGCTAATCTAAAGTCGATGTAGTTTCCTTCTTCCTCAAAATACATTGCAGCTTTCTGCAATGCATTACACAACAGGAGATAATCTCACCATTTCCTGTTTTCATATTAGACCTAAGCTGGGGATAAGGCACACTCACGTCCACTGCAGAGATCAGCATAGTAATTTGAATGTGGATGGATTTTAACAGCTACAGAGGACAATCCTTTAGCAGGTCTCCAAGAAAAGTTTCCTAAGGCTGTTTTCCCTCCTCCTGGCTAAGGACATTTGTCCCCATGACTTGCAATTTAAAAAAATCCAAAAGTAGAGATCAGCTTCACTTGCAAACAGTTTTATGACTTGCTCTTAATTCTTCTTATCTGTCTAACTGAAAAGTCATTATCTTTTCATCTCAGAGTTCAATACTCACAAGGATATGTGTGTGTGTGTGTGTGTGTGTGTATATATGTATGTGTGAATATACATATATATATGTATGTATGCATACATACTTATATGTAGAAATATGTTTCTAAATAAATATGATTTGGGAAAATAATCACCAAAACACAACAGGAGAAAAAAGCATAATGGTAGAAATGGGATCCAACAAGGGAATGCTTTTCGTTCAACTCAAAGTATAAATGGCCACTTATTTATATTGCTTAGTGATATTTAGGAGGAAGCTGTATTTCACTGAGCAGCTGGGTTTCATTTAATGGACTCACCATATTCTAGAGTATCCTAGATATAAAGTAATTTCATTTCCTTCATTAAACATCAGTATCCCATATAGTCCCTATTCAATACCTCTAATAACAGGATGATGGCCATACAAGTATTTTATCTAAAATTGAATTTTGCCTAATGCACAGTGTTTTCTGTGAAAATCAATGTTTGTTGAATGGGCTTATTGAAAGACTTCAAGAACTTTTACCATTTTGGTCATGTTTTTCTGAATGTCCTGTCATTTAAAAGTCCTCAAAATATGCTTCTGAAGGACAGAGTACTAGAGATACCATCTGATCGGCTCTTAGGCTAGTGAGAATATCATCTCCTTTATTCTGGATATGTTTGGCACTCCAGCAGAACATCCATTTCATTCGTGTGTGTATTCACTCTATGGTCATAGTTACTAGTACCTCATCATGTGAATTTCTTGCTCATTTTCTCCCAAATATTTTGTAGGATACCTATCTGACAGGCTAAAGAAGAGCTTTCTAGATGCTATTACTTTTATTCATTAGCATTCTGTCCAGTTATATAACAACATTGTCTCATGTTGAATGTGTATGTGTATGAATTAGCTTTGGTTGATATATATTATATATTACATTCTTATAGCTTTCTATAATAGTATGATAAATTACTATACATCATATAAATTCACATATGCAGTTGTATGTAAGTGTATTTTGTATATGTATATACCATCCATATATGTATACATATATATGTATTCACATACACATACATACACATAGAGAGAGAGACATAAATGTATATGTGCACATACACACACACACATATACACCTTGCTAGGTGACACAATGTATAGAGTGGTATGCCTGAAATCAAGAAGATCAGAGTTCAAATCTGGCCTTAAATATGTGTGACCCTGGATAAATCACTTCTTCTCCAACTGCCTCAGTTTCCTTAGCTTTACAACGGAGATCATGATAGTATCTACTTCACGGAGTTGTTGTGAGGATTAAATGAGATTACATTTATAACGTGGTTAGCATAGTGTCTGGTGCTAGTAGGTACTACATAAATACTAACTATTATGATGATGATGTTGACGTATAAATGTAGTCATATATGAACTGATAAGCCAGATTCCTCTGAAGACCAGGTATCTGTAGAACCAGGAAGAAGAAATCAGAACAAATGAAGTTCTCATGGGAAAAACGATATTTTCTAGATAGCTGGCAAAGATCTAGTCTCAGGAATGAGTTCTATGTGATTTCTTGGTTCTATAAATAGTTCACATTTTCTCAATTTTGGTTGTGGTTTTCACTTTCATTTAGGTGGTTTAACAAAATCATATGGTTTAATTTTCTAGTTTGCTCCCATGCTTATCTTAAAAAAGCATAAAAGTACTGTACAATTGTTTAACGAACTGTTTTTGTAGCCAGAGATAGGGGAGAGAAAACTCTTTTTAAGGTACCATCAAATCAGTTTTTAAAGGATGTGTGTTTTATCTGTTAACTAAAGTCAGCTGCCTAAGGCTCCAGATTCACCTGAAGTATGGAGAGGATTGCTGAAATCTAGCTGGCAACAATAATGCAAAATTAATGTAGACTTGAGATTTAAAGATAATGCAAACTGCTTGCAACAAGTTCATCCAGCAAATGGCAGCTGGTGAAAGGGATTCTGGAGCATAAAATTAAATAAAATATACTTCCAAATTGTATTTTCTCCTTAGGCTACAGGATAGAGATAGTAATCAGAACTATGATTTCACTGGTAAAAAGAACTCCGAAGTGGGGAAATTCCATCTACATTCTCTTTAACTTAAAGGTTTCAGAGTAATGGTAGGTGAACAGGGTGACACAGCCATTATAAAGCAAGTAAAACTCAACAGATCACATCCACAGCTCTTGTACTATCATGTTGGCTTAAAACCTCAAGAAGAGAGAATAATTATGACAATATCTTTAATTTTGAGAATTATGGCTTTATGATGAGTTGAGAAAAGTTCAATTCATATAGTACCTAAAATAACAATTGACAGCTCACATTCTCCTTTTAAGAAAAGCAGTATTTAACATGAGAATCTAATAACAAAAACAACATAAAATGATAGATTTATAGTTGTAAGTATCCTTAGAGGCCAGAAATTTCAGTCCCATGACTTTCCTAGAATTGCACAACTAGTTATCAAGTGTCAAAGGTGGGATTTGTAAGATGGTTTCACTTACTCCAAGTCTAGCACTCTATCTTGTGTTCCACAGTGCTCATGAAACAGGCAAGAGACATAAGTGTTAAATCAGATGTTAATCACTTGCTTCTTCTTTCTACTTGGTGATGTTTTTATTTTTGTTATTATTGTTCATTTCTTTTGCTTTTAAATTCTTGCTGAGTTAATCAGAAACTAAACAATTTAGGTAATTTTATCCCTAGCCCATGGAACTGAATAAGCTATAACCATGGTCCCATAGGGCTAATCTAAACTTTTCCATACCAGGGAAGAAGTTTCATCTAAGACATTCAGTGTAGTCAAGGATGGGGGCAGAAAGAGTACAAATATACAGAGCTTGGTTAAGGGAATACAGATTTTTTCAAGCAGACACAACCAAGAGATAGCATTGAGGGACTTCCTCCTGATGTTAAATGCAAATGGAGTTATACATTATAAATTTAGGATGCCAACTTCCAAATTAGTGGTTAAATGTTGAACATAACTGAGACAAAAGCATAGTCCCGTAGCAAAAAATTAATTATGTACATACAACCAATCACATTGTCATGTAGTGTTTATTCACTTTTCAAGAGTTATACTGATCAAAAATCATTTATTCATCTCCTACTATATGCCCCATGGAATTGTACTTGGTTCCTGGGATAAAAAGAGAAATGCAAATCCTTGGCATCAAAGAGTTTACTTTCTATTAGGAAAGACATACATAAGAAATATATATATTTTTTTAAATTTTTAGTAAAATGGAACTTTATTATTAATATATGAACACTTACACATACAAAAGGTCAGGAAATTAGGTTGTACATGACATGAAATTTTTATATAGCTTCTTTTAAATATATGTGTATATACATATTGAATTTAATGTCATAATACAACCATTTGTTTCCACTTTTAAACTTTCTTCTACTTTTTCATTTTATTTTTAAATATTTTATATGCTTTTTTCTCTTCCTCCTCCTCCTCCTCCTTTTTTCTTTCCCCTCCTCATCTTCCTCATTCTCATCATCCTCCCCCTCCTCCTCCTTTCTCTTCTTCTTCTTCTTCTTCTTCTTCTTCTTCTTCTTCTTCTTCTTCTTCTTCTTCTTTTTCCTCCTCTTCTTCTTCCTCTTCTACTTTATTGTCACTATCTGTATGAGAATCCCGACTCTTCCTTCCCTTCAAAGCCCTCTTATAAAGAAGTATTGTCAAGCAAAAGGATTTTTGTTGTATTGTTACTATCTGAAAATTTATAACTCATTCTGCACCTATATTCCATTACCTCTTCACCCAGTCTTCCCAAGTCATGATTGTACATTTCCTCTTTCAGAGTCCCTAAAATCTTCAAAGTTCTTGTCTTTTATATTTACACAAAATGAATTCAAAATAAATATTAGCTATTTTAGGGAAGAAGAGTATTAACAGCTTTAAGAATAAAAAAAAAACATGTACTGTAGAAAATGACTTGAGTTGAGTTTTGAAGAAAACAAAGGGTGTCTAAGAAATCAGGAGTAAAGGAGTAAGTTTATTCTAAACATGGGGGATAGCCATTGTCAAGTTACTGAGATGTGACATGGATTGTAGCAAGAAGGCTAGTTTTGTTGGACCATGGAATGAATGAAGAAAAATATTGTGTAAAAAGATTGGACAGGTAGATAGGAGCCAGGTTGTGAAGGCTTTTTAATGTTTTAAAGGCAATCTCACAACAATAACAATTACATTTTAAGGTTTTCAAAACACTTTAAATATATTATCTCATTTTATTTTCACAACAACCCTGGGAGAGAGGTGTTACTCTTATCTCCATTTCACAGATAAAGAAATTTTGAAGTAACTTACCCAGGGCCGCACCATCAGTAAATATGTAAGGCCAGATTTGAACTCTCATCCCTGATTTCAGCACAGTGTTCAAAAGTGTATCCTCAAAATAGTCATTGTAGGGAGAGCAAGTATTACTGCCCCTGTTTTATGATGAGTCTCTGTAAGTTTGTTAATTTGTCCAAAGAAACTATTGAAGCATCAAAATCAAAACCTGAGGAGGCATTTTTAATTGCATTTCTTTCCCCATTACTTAGGATAATCAACTTTTCACTGTTTTCTGGAGAAAATCTTTTTATTTCATAATGTACCTTAAAGAGCTGCTGCGGAGAAGAGTCAGAGTCTAAAGTTGTTGTCCCCGCCGCAGTGGGTTCACTTTTTTTTTTACATTTATCAAAAAAATTGTTGGGTTTCCTCTAATGTCAAAAAATCACAGTTCTTTTAAAGGCACCATTCCTGATCACATTGGACTGGAAAAAAATATCTGTCTTATCAGTATTTGTGGCCATTCCCTAATGTCAAATGTCAAAATTCTTAGATGGTTTTAATCTTTCAAAGATACATCCTTTGTCTCTTTCATTTCTTTTTCTTTATTGGTAGATGGATTTGATGCTTTTACTAGGTTCCTTAAAACTGAATTCAGTGAAGAAAACATTGAATTTTGGGCAGCCTGTGAGGATTTCAAGAAAAGCCAAGAACCCCATCAACTGTTCCATAAAGCACAAGCAATATATGAGAAATTCATACAGAATGATGCTCCACAGGAGGTATAGTAAAAAAGAAGAGAAGGAGAAAACAACTGAAAGAGGGGGAAAGGTTATATAAATCCAAAAGAACTTCATAAAAGTTGCATCAGTGAAAACCCACTTGGTAAAAATGAATACATAGGGCCATCATACACTCTACTTCAAAGTTTATAATTATTCTACATGAATAGTGGTTATATAATAATATTTTCAAAAGTACATAGGTAAATAAATATATACTAAATATATTATATGCCCTTACACAAATACACATGTGCATATATGTGTGCACGTGTGTGTGTATCTATAAACCCATATATAGATATATACATCCAAGCACACATATAAATACACACTATGTGTGAATATATATGAGGCAATATGGCAGGGTCCAGCCTTGACAGCAGGAATATCTAGGATCAGCTCTTCCCTCTTATGCATATGACCTAGGTAACCACAAATATTTAAACATTCTATACCGCAAGTGACTCTCTTAGACTTGAAGTTGCAGATTAGGTTGTGATCTACATAAGCATAAGGAGTTTTTCCTCAGCTCTGCATTTCTTACACTCATAAGCATACTTTTTATTTTAAATATACTATTTCACAGATATACATATATATGCATAGGTCACATACATGTATCTATACATTGCATATAAGCATCTTCCTATATAGCTAGAGTTTAAATTAACTTGCCCTATCAATATTTACATGCATATATAAACACATACATATATGTCTATCTTTAGAGATAAGGATAGAAATAGAGAAATGGATGGGCAGATAAGTACACAGCTATATCAGTCTAAACACTGAGATAGTGGATGTAGCTATATAGAATGATATAAGATAGATGATAGACACATAGACAGACTGACAAATGGACAGACAGTTTGGGCAGGGTACATAGAACTTGAAAATTTATTCTACATTTTCCCATTCTTAATTTTATCTTTTCCAACCAAAACTGTCAGACTCAATCTTCTCCCAATTATGCATACAAAGATGTACTGATTCACTTTCAGTGTGTCAGGCTTATTGGTATCTTTGATTTCCTATTTAGCTCTATAATGAAAATTTAATGGAATCATAAAAATTAAGAATCTAGCTTCCCACCTAATGTAGAAATATCTTCTATAAGAGCTGGCATAGCAGTGACAAGGGCCTTATATATTTGTATGTATAAGCCTATTGTGTACATGATATTATATAATGACATTTATATATATGTATATATATATATATATGTATATATATAATATATACACATATATATATGTATATATTATATATATGTATATATATAATATATACACACATATATATATATATATATTATATATATTATATATATGTATATATATAATATATACACACACATATATATATATATATATATATATATATATATATATATATAATATATCATATGTGCCTTTCTGAAGCAATGTCAGTCAGAGATTAGAAGTTAGGGTGGAACATTGTGATGAAGAAAGAGATCCTAAGCTTTGTAACATGTACGGGTCTATTCTTCCTACACCAGGAATACCTATAGCTAGCTAGGTGGCATAGTGGATTGGACACTAGACCTGAAGTCAGGAAGATTTAAGTTCAAATCTGCCTTGAGATACTAACTGTGTGACCTTGGTCTGTCTGCCTTTTTTCTTCTAAAGCTGTTGTGAAGATCAACTGCAAAAAAAAATTGTAACATGCTTTGTAAATCTGAACATATATACATATATATACACACACATACATACATATATATGCTAGCTATTATTACAATCACTGCTCTCCCTCCATTGACCATATTCATATAGAAAAGTATTAAAGAGGACAGCAGGGCTCACCTTCACCCATTCTTCTCATCAAACTACCATAGCTATTGGCCCCATAGTTTTAGGATAGGAGAAAGTAAAATAGGGTACCAAAGTCCAAAAGCTCAGTATTCTCTGTTACTGGGAAATTTATAAGAGACATTACTTTGGCTTGGGGGTGGGGTGGGGTGGGGTGGAGAAGAGAAATATTTTTATCCTGACATTTATAAAGAAAAGTGAATTCTGTGATTAGTACATTGTCCTACTATCCCATTTGAAAATAAAAACATAGGCAAATCACAAAGCATTTATCCTTAGTCATAATTTCATATGAATGGTTAGAGAGCTTTTAAAGTAGTATTAAAAAGTACACTTAAATATATTCAAAATAAATAAAAAGAGGTATATAACATATAATATATAACAAAGAGGTAATAAACAGCTGGGATAATTAGGAAAGTCCTCATTCAAGAGGTGGCATATGAGTGGAACCTTGAAGGAAGCTAGAGATTTCAAGAGTTGAAGAGGTGAGATAAGAATTCATTCTAAAGTTTGGAGATTTTAAAAAAGCAGAAATTTAAGAGATATAATGTTATTTTTGAGAAATAGCAAGAAAACTACATGGGCTTGACTTGTAGAATACAGAATAATGAAACTAGAATGTATGTGTGTATACACACACACACACACACACACATATATATGTATGTATGTATGTATTGTTTGCGTGTATATATATATACACACACACACACACACACACACACACACACACACACACACACACACACATAGATATACTTATACATATAGATGACCAAGGTTGTGAAAGTTTTAAGTCACCTAAAAGAGAAGTGTATATTTGATAGAAGAGGCAGTAGTGAACTCCTAGAATTTATTGAGCAGGGAAGTGAAGTGACAATCAGACTTATGCTTCAGGAATATCACAATGTCAGCTATGTAGACAATAAATTATAAAACGAGGCAGGGAGATCACTTACTTGAAAATACAGCTGAGAGGTAATGAGAACCTATACTGGTAGTTTGAGTGAGCAGAGGAGACAGCTCTGAAAGATGTGGGGCAAGGAAGAATTGATAAGACTTGGAGACTGACTGGGTATGTACGGTAAGAAATAATGAAGAGTTAAGGATGCCTTTGAGGTTGGGATGTTGGGAGGCCACAAGGATAAAAGTGGCATCTAAAGAAATAAGGAAGTTTGTAAGAGGGGTGAATCTGAGAGAAAACTAGTTTCATTTTATACATGTTGAGCTGAAGATAGATAGGGGACATCTAGTGTCATTTAAAATGCATTCTGATTGCATTTGAATCTGATGATTTGACAATGCTCTATTGAACCATGTTTGCTAACATACATAATTTTTCTTTCTATTCTAAGATTTTAATTTAAAGGCATTTAGGATGAGTGTGAAAGTAGTCTGGAAAGACACATCAAAGTTCAGAAATCTTTAACAGGTTAACTGTATTTATATTTACTTTTGCTTGTCTGGGACCATTTGGCCACTCTGCATCACGGAAAGCACTAGCTGGTACATGTTATATCCTCTCTGTCACTGGTTGCCTTTTCTTAGAAATTGATGGTGTCTTTCTTTATTTCCAGTTCATTATCAGTTTCCTCTTAAAGGCCTGCTACATAACCAAGCAGACCTTTAACTCTGTCCATAAGATACTTTTTAGGCAAGCAAAAGTTTGGATGCTACAAATCTTGTTTTACTCACTTGTCCAAACTTTACACCAGTCATTGTTCTTCCCTTTGGCTTTAGGCATGGAAGATTCTTATTAAAATAGAATTAGTCAGAAATGTTCTCCTTTGGTCAACTTAATTTATAAGTAAATTAACCAAAATGTAAGCTGCATGAATTAGGTTATTGTCCATGAAAGTCAGGTTCTTATGGGGAAGAGGCTGTGCTGGTATCTCTGGTGTTGTAGGTAATAAATAGTTTTAGGAAAGAATCGTCTAGAAAAAGAGAGACATAAAGGAGGAAGGAAAGAGAGAGAAACAGACGTCTTTTTCGTAATTGAGTCCGCTAATAGCTCTGATCTTCTAATAATAGTTTCTTCCCTGTTTTCCAGGTTAACCTTGACTTTCACACTAAAGAAATAATTTTTAAGAGCATCTCCCAACCAACCATCCATAGCTTCGATGCTGCCCAAAGCAGAGTGTATCGTCTTATGGAGCAAGATAGCTATACACGCTTTCTGAGATCTGACATCTATTTGGACTTAATAAATGGAAGACCCCTCAGAACAACAAATCTTCGAAGGCGATCACGCTCCTTTACTTTCAATGAATTTCCAGATGAAAAACCAGATCTTGCCATTTGGCTATAAAAAAAGAAAATAACATTCTTAATTTTACTCATATATCATAGTAAGCTATTTCAACTTGACTCATATAATATGGACTATTAATATTAATAAATGTAATCAACTATAACTTGTCACATGGGTGAATTTAAAAACATAATTTGAAACACTTCTCATAGCAAAGGGATGCAATATAATAACTATTGTGTTCATATATACCTCCATTTAAAAAATTAATTCTTTTTAATCTACAATTTTCAAAAACAATTATCTTTAATGTATGTGTGAAGAGTGATAATTATACATTCAGTAGGATCAAGAGGACAAGATTTGTAAAAACTTAACAATAGTTTATACATTTATATTTATATACATATGCATAATATGTTCCACATTTTATATTAAATTAATAAAAGATGTTATTCAAAGAAGCACGATGAAAAAGGAAATAGAGGGGATAGCCTTTGAGTAAATAAAACCTGTGTTTAATTCCTGCCTCAGGATAAGAGTAGGGATAGGGGATAGAAACTAGACCTGTGATGTCACTGATGAAGGAAACTCTTGAATGTGTAAATTCCCTCTATGCATGTCTGAACATTCTCTGCAACTTATAATCTTAGAGTTAGCCTATAAGTAGCATTTTTTTCAAGACTATGTGATCATAATCTATACTGCCTTTAATAAAGCATAAAGATATATGCTTTATTTTAGAAATATTTAATTTTCAATGTGTGTTGCATTGTATTAATGTCTATATTTGCTGTACAATTAACTTCCACATCTTCATGTACTTGAAATGCAGAGAAAAATTAAAGAGTTTATGTTAAAAATTTCTTTATATTTATTGCATATTTTACTGTGATTTATTACATTCTAGAACTAGTTACTGTTCACTCATTATCAATTAAATTTAATATATATGCAATTATTAATATTACAAATTTTAGAAGATATTGAGTTTTTCTGATTTCCAGTTGACCTAATAGTAAGTCAAACTTCTGAGGCTATTTTGTAAAGTGGTGCCGTTTATATTTTTGCCTTTCCAAGATCCCTTCTAAATGACAAGTTTTATATTTGTGTTTTTCTCCTATTTATTGGTCTTTTTATTTGTAAGCCACAATTATTGCTGTTTATGCACCTGCCAGAAACTTGATGATGGCCACCTATACTCTCATTCACACAGCATGGATGAAGATCAACAACATGCTTCTCAAATCCTGATCAGTCTGGTTATGTGGAAATAGCCTTCAGAATCTATCAACTATTCATCAGTAAACACTATCTGAGTCACCAAAGCATCCTTGGCAATATCCTAGGTATGGTGGAGTTTATGTTCAATACTACCCTTGTTTGAGTGAACTTGTCTTGGGAGGAGGGGCAGACACCAAAATGAACAAATGGACAGATCGAATAAGAATCTACAAGATTAATTCAAAATATATGAATGTCCTAGACACATAACATCCTTTGAAAACAACTTTCTTTTTGTCTTTATATGTCTAGTGCCTATAATAGATGCTTAATCATATTGAACTGAATGGAATAACATAAACCATGATCTCAAAATGACACCTTTGTGAAAATAAAAATGGGCATCTATGTACATATGCATACATTTATGTTTGTATTTATGTATATACTGAAATTTAACATGAGTTATTTGCCATATTCAGATTTTCTATGAATTCAACACATTTCTATCATCTCCCATAATGTCTGAGCCCAGGGAATGATTATCAGCATCCAGGTGGTACGGTAGATGAAATAATAGGTCTGGAGTCAAGAAAAACTGAAATCAAATCTGACATCAGACACTAGTTGTGTGATTCTGAGAAATCACTTTTTGCCTCATTTTCCTCAACTATACAAAGGGTATCATAACAGCACCTACTTCTTAGAATTGTGAGGATCAAATGAGACATTTATTAAAAATGTAACAAAAGCTCTTCGTACAATGCCTGGCACATAATAGGTGTTTAATACCTATTTGTCCCTTTCCCCCTTCCCTAATCCATAAAGACTGTATGGCTTTGATTGAGAGGATAGTTGTGGAAAGGAAAAGGACCATGTGGGGAAGGTTATTCATGGGAGAAGTGCCATGGGTATTACTTATTATTGGGATGAGGAAGGTAGACACCCATGAAACTGCTTTGATTGTTTCTAAGAAAAAAAAAAAAACAGATGAAACTGAGAAATTGAAATGACCTCCTGCTTTGAGATTGAAAGCTGATTGCCAGCAGGCCATTAATAAGATAAAAGGTGCTTAGATTTTTCTACCCAATAAAGAGGTGCAGTGAAGCACCAGACACTTTCTCACCTAGAAGCAAGAGTCTTCCCAGGAACTGTGCCCTGACAGTTTGCCCTCCCTATTCATTTAGGGAGGATATAGTCATGAATCCATGAGGGGTAGGAAAAGAAGGAAATGCTTATTATTAAGTGCCTACTACTTACCAGGCATTGTGTTAAGTGCTTTACAAATATTATCTCATTTGATCCTCACAACAAATCTGTGAGATACTCCATTGTACAGTTTAGGAAACTGAGGCAGACAGAAAATAGGTCACTTTTCCAGGTTCATATAGCTAGTAAATATCTGAGCTATATTTGAATTCAGGTCTTCCAATCCAATCCAATCCAATAAATGTTTAATACGTGCCTGCTATGTATAAGGCATTGTGCTAGAGACACAATAAAAATAAAAATAGTCCCTGACCTCAAGGATCTTCCAATTTAAGAAAGAGACAGCAAACAAAAGGACACAGGAAATCAGAGGCAGAACAAGGGGAAATGGGACACCAGGGCATACCTGGCATGGAGACATCTAGGTTCCATGGAGGGCAGCAGATGCAAAGTGGAGTGAGCTGAGTCAAGTTTCTGCCTTCTATAGAGGAAGACATTGGGAGGAGTTTGGTTCTCTACCCTCTAGCCTTCCAGAAGGGAGAGAAGGCTGAGGGAAGTGGCAGCAGTCAAGGCTTGAATTAACAGCATAGTGATGAGTTTAGAAATGATAGGCTTATACTGGGAAAGGCATCTTGTTTCATGGAGTTATAACCAGGCCAAGCAGCAGATGCAAAGTGGAGAGGTCTTCCTGACTCCAGGCCCCATGCTTTATCCATTGCGCCACACTGCTGCCTATAGTGTAGCTGGAAGCAATCTCAAAAGTCCAAGCTTCTTCTTTTACAGATGAGGAAACTGAGTTCAGAGAGATTAATCATGTTGTTCAAGTCTACATTGGTAATAAGTATGAGAGCCAAAGTTTAAATTCAGGTCCTTTACTTCCAGGGACAATGCTCTCTCCATATGACCGTATTTACTCCATAGACATCTACATTTCTCTGTGAAGATGACCTGATTACATTTACTCTAATTCTTTCCTAATTATTTTAATACCAATTAAATATTTTATTAATAAAATAGATATGCTTTGTTTTGTCTCAGTGTTATGTACAGATATTTCAGTTGATTTAAAGATGCCCAGTTGATCTGGGCTAGGGAATTCAGCCAAATGAGGTACGCATCCCAAAACATGTCACGTTGTACTCAGTAATTCTAAGAAACTCTATAATGGAGTAAAAGTGGGCTAACTATATAAGTATTATTTGGTATATGGGTGGGAATGGAGGATAGAATGGTATAACCTATACTTAGAGCAATGTGGAATACTGAAAGTACAGGTAATTTGGGTACAGATAGCTATTAGCGTTTTTAGCTAGCTGTGCTTAATCTGGGAACATTTCCAAGAGGAAGTGGATTTTGAGTTGGATTCTGCAGGAATAAAAGTGGTCTAGTGGAAAGAGTACTAGTTCTAGAATCAGTTCAAATTCCATCTCTGCTGTGAAAGTGAAAGGTGAACTTTTTTCTTTCTAGAGCCCAAGACCTCTACAGTATTTCTTGCCCTTCTCCACATCCTGTTGTCTGCTCTTTGGCCATCATAGTCATTTCCTTTCCTCCCAGACTGTAGGCTACTTCCTCTGCTTCTGCTGCTTTATATGTTTCCCCCATTAAAGTGTAAACTGCTTTATATTTGTATCTTCTAAGCTTAGCACTGTCTTTGGGATATGGTAAGCATTTAATAAATGTTTCATCCATGCATTCATCATCTATCTGTCATCTATGTATTGACATAGCTTTGGTCAACTTACTTAACCTCTCTGAGTCTCAGTTTCCTCATCTATAAAATGAAAGAGTTGGGCCTCTGAAATCCTTTCTAATATTTGATTTATGGTTCTCTGTAAAGGACCAAAGAAAATAGGATCTAGGTGAGACTGCTTATTCTAAGCATGGAAAAATGTAGATATGTATTGATCATCCGCAAAGGTTATCCTGCCTAGAGTGAAGGATGTAGGAAAAAATCTATTTGAGGTTCCTACCAGCATGTTCTTTGAGGCAATGTGGACAATGGTCCATAGACAGAAGTAAATACCTAATCTTAATCAGTGATTACAGATACTTGAGTGTTTCACAGAAGGATGAGATATTTAATAGAAATGTAAGATGTTATGCTTAAACAGATCAAATATTTTGAACTGTGACTTTACTTTTTTCCCAAGCTAATTTAGAATATCTGCAGGTAGACTTCTATAGGATTTAAACCAATAAATACTTCATTTTTATAACTCATTCTTTGACTTTTATTTGTCTAAGTAGCTATAATTGATGCTTACAAAGAATTACACCTCAATCAAATTTAATGTACCTTTACCTTGGGTAGGAAGAGATGACCATTAATTGTCCCAGCTAGGCCTATGTGATTTGAATGTTCTCATAACTGGCAAGGAATAAACAGTAAGCAAACTTGAATGCTTTTCCACTTTTTCCTCAGACCAGTTTGGGCTAGACCATTGAGAAAAGATTGCCTATGTCAAGAGATGAAAAGGACAGTTGGGTTAAGGAGGTTTTCTATCATCATATCTCCAAATAAAATCCAAGCTTTTTAATGTGCTTGAGCACAAGACATAAATGAAGCTGCCAATTAGGGAGGATAGGGGAGGGAAGTGCTCTTTATGGAGACCCAATGGCACTGCTCATGGATGACTCTTTGTGTATGTGGAGACTAATAAGTTGTGAATATTGGGGACCAGAGGAGGAAATCTCTGATCATTCATAGCTCCAACTTCCCTTTAAGGTGTAGGATACCTAAAAGAAATGTGCCTGTCCTTGGCAGAATAAAGATACTAGGAGAAGACAGTATTTATGACCATGGCAGCACAAAACAGTGAATAACTTTTATTAGGGCATATCAATGAACAGACAAAGTCAGCATGGAGGCTATACCAAGTAAAAAAAAAAAAGTCAACAGACCATACCAATCAGAGGCAGAAACAGGCCCTGTGGAATTCGAAGAGGACCTTGATAAAAAAAAAAAAATTCCTGGTAAAACACTGAAGAACATGTAATTGTAGCTTTGAAAATGGAAGAGGGCTTTATCTTGTCCAACCTGTTAATTTTACAAATGAAGAAAGTGAGATGCAGAGAAATTAAGTGAGTTTCCCAAGGTTTTACTAAAAAAAGAATTTGCAGAGACAGAATCTGAATCTAGGACCTTTGACTTCAAAACTAATACTCCATGTAATATCAATGTTTACTTTATGGAATACTGAAAATCTGTGTAACAATTGAATTTTAGCATCCTCTGATTTCCCTGTTGCAGAATGTATAATATTTATCATTGCTCTTTTTTCTAATAAACCTTCCTTTTAATATGTGGCAGTTAGTATGCTTGTGAACTTGTAAACTGGGGAGGCTGTACCAGTGTTTTGGACTACTAAGTACAAAGATATTGCAAGTCTTCTGCAGGAAGCTCTAGTCTCAAGGAGTATGATACCCTCTAAGAGAACCCAGGACCTTGATGCAATCAGCCAGCTGTGAAAATGGATTATATATGGACAACATATTGAAGGAGGGACCTCTAGTGAAATATTTTTTAACAATTCCCTTTAATTAACCCCAGAAATGACTTAAATTGGTGATGAGGGTTATTTGAATTTAGCAATGTGTTAAAAAAAAACTTTTATAGATTTGTCATTTTATCAAAAGTAAAGATAGTGCTTATTTAAAATCAGAAAACACTTTATAATATTTCACTTGAGTATGAAAATATTATGACATTATGATGAGGGCAAAAATTGATCTTAAGACACACAGACAAATTTAGCTTAACGTCTCTGCATAATGCAGCCCAATTACTATCACTTGGGGGAGTGGGGAGATACTGAGAAAAACCAGAACGTGTATTTGGCAACTTGAATAGCTTCCTAATTGCCATCCCTGCATCCAGCTTCCTCCCATGCCAATCCATTCTGCACACAGCTCACATTTTATTCCTTTCCTCAAAAAGCTTCAGGGTTCTAGGATAAACTACAAACTCCTCAGTTTGAAATTTAAAGCTGGTTACGATCTGGTTTCAATTTATATTTCCAGACAATCCACATTATTTCCCCTCACTCATTTTATATTCTAGCCAAATTGGCTTATCTCATGTTCCCCACCCACAACATTCTATCTTCTGTCTCAGTACCTTTCTACAGCATTTCCATGTGCTATGCCCAGAATACTTTCCCTCCTTACATCTACCTTTTGAAATCTCCATCTCCTTTTGTTTTAATGTCACAACTTTTAAATTAATTTATTTATTTTTAGTTTTCAACATTCACTTCCACAAGATTTTAAGTTCCAAATTTTCTCCCCATCTTGTTCCTCCCCCAACCTCAAGATGGCATGCATTCTGAATACCTCTTCTCCTAATCTACCCTCCCATCTCCACCCTTTCTTGTATCCCCTTCCCCTTCAATTTTCCTGTAGGGTAGGATAGATTTTTTTTTAAGGTTATACATATGCAGTTATGCAAAACACTTCCATAGCAGTCATGTTGCGAAAAACTAACTCTATTTCCTTTAACCCTATCCTGCCCTACCATTTATTCTATTCTTTCTTTTGACCCTGTCCCTCCTCAGAAGTCTTTGCTTCTGATTACCCCCTTTCCCAATCTGCCTTCCTCTCTATCATTCCACTGCTCTCTTATGCCCTTCTCCCCTTGTTTTTCTGTAGGGTAAGACAGCTTTCCATACCCAACTGAGTGTGTATGCTATTCCCTCCTTAAGCCAAATCCTATGAGAATGAGATTCACTCGTTCCCTCTCACCTTCTCCTGTTTCCCCTCCACTGTAAGAGCCTTTTCTCTTCTGTTTTATGTGAGATAATTTACACTGTTCTACCTCTCCCTTTCTCCTTCTCCCAGTATAATCCTCTCTTACCCCTTATTTTTATTCTCCAGATATGACCCCTTCATGTTTAACTGCCCCTGTGCCCTTTATCTCTCTATCTATCTATCTATTTATCTATCTATCTATCTATCTATCTATCCATACATACATATAATTTTTTTCCCTCCAACTACCCTAATACTGAGAAAGGTCTCATGAGTTATAAATATCATATTTCTCTGCAGGAATGTGAACAGTTCAACCTTAATAAATCTCTTATGATTTCTCTTTCCTGTTTACCTCTTCATGTTCCACTTGAGTCTTGTATTTGAAAGTCAAATTTTCTATTCAGCTCTAGTCTTTTCATCAAGAATGCTTGAAAGTCCTCTATTTCACTGGATGATCATTTTTTCCCCTGAAGGATTATGCTCAGTTTGGCTGGCTAGGTGATTATTGGTTGTAATTCAATCTCCTTTGTCCTCCAGAATATTATATTCCATGCCCTGCAGTCCCTTAATGTAGAAGCTGCTAAATCTTGCGTTATCCTGATTGTGTTTCCACAATACTGAATTGTTTCTTTCTGGCTGCTTGTAATATTTTCTCCTTGACCTGGGAACTCTGGAATTTGGCTACAATATTCGTAGGAGTTTTCCTTTGGGGATCTCTTTCAGGAGGAGATCTGTGGATTCTTTCAATTTCTATTTTGCCCTCTGGTTCTAAAATATCAGGGCAGTTTTCCTTGATAATTTCTTGAAAGATGATGTCTAGGCTCTTCTTTTGATCATGGCTTTCAGATAGTCCAATAATTTTTAATTTATCTCTCCTGAATATATTTTCCAGGTCAGTTGTTTTTCCAATGAGATATTTCACATTATTTTCTAATTTTTCATTCTTTTGGATTTGTTTTACAGTTATCTTGATTTCTCATAAAGTCACTAGCTTCCAATTGCTCTATTTTAATTTTTAAGGAAGTATTTTCTTCAGTAATCTTTTGGACTTCCTTTTCCATTTGGCCAATTTTTCTTTTTAGGACATTCTTCTCCTCATTGGCTTTTTGGATCTCTTTTGCCATTTGGGCTAGGCTATTTTTTAAGGTGTTATTGTCTTCAGTATTTTTTGGGGTCTCTTTTAGCATAAGTCTCAGTTTTTCCTCTACTTCTTTTACTTGTTTCTAAAAATCTTTTTTGAGCTCTTCTATGGCCTGGGACCAATTCATATTTTTCTTGGACACTTTGGATGTAGGAGTTTTGACTTTGTTGTCTTCTTCTGGTTGCATGTTTTGATCTTCTTTGTCACCAAAGTAAGATAATATAGTCTGACTCTTTTTGTGCTGCTTGCTTATGATCCTGGCCAATTATTTGAGTTATAAACTCTTTGTTAAGGTAGGAGTCTTTTCCCGTGTGGAGAACATACTGTCCCAAGCTTCAAGGGTTTTGTGCAGCTGTTTTCAGAGATACTTCTAGGGACCTGTAAATTTTCACTTCTTCCAAGGTGATATGATCAAGGGTGAGGTGTTTACTCCTTTCCTGGCCTGTCCTCTGGTCTATAAGTGACCACAAGCACTACAAGCTCCACCATGCCAGCCCGAGAATCCTGTACCAGCAGAGAGATCCCTGCAATTCCCCTGTGATCAGCCACTGGATTCCCCCTCAGTCTGTGGCCCAGAAGCTCAGGAGGCAGCCCCTGCCCTGGCCGCATTCAGGGAATGGAGCTGAAACCACCGTGCTTCTCTCTCAGCATCGCAGAAACCCTTTCCCACTGAACTTCTAAGTTGTCTTTGGTGTTCATGGGTTGAGAGTTCTGAAAACTGCCACAGCTGCCCGCAATTCAGTCCTCTGAGGCCTGCCTTGCCTGCATGCCCATGCTGAACTGTGCTCCACTCTCAGCTTAGCATGTTAAACCTTTCTGATCAACCATCCAGGTTGTCTTGGGCTGGAAATTTGTTTCACTCTGTCTTTTTGGTTCTGCTGCTTTAGAATTTGTCTAGATCCATTTTTATAAGTATTTGGAGGGGTTTGGGGGAGAGCTCAAGCAAGCTCTGCCATCTTGGCTCCATCCCTCTCCATCTCCTTTCACCACTCAGCTCAAAGGTCAATTACAACATGAGGCCTTGACTAATTCCCTCGGTTATTCATGCCCACTTTCAAAACTTTGACTTTATTTTGCATATGATACGTGTTTTCCAATATGTATACATATTAAATGAATTAAATTATCTTTAATTATCCCTGAATGACTTTAAAATCACATACATTTAAGAAACAAATTCCAAGGATGATGATGGGGAGGGGGAGGAAGAGGACAATGATGATGATGATACTAACAGCATTTTTGTGGTGTTTTGGGAACATATTCAAAAGGCACTAGTCATCCAGTACCCTTTCTCTTGGATTATCTCCTTCTGATTTACAGTATAATGAGAGAGATAATGCTTTAAGGATCAAAACCTTGGACTCTCCCTATCTGAGGCCTACATATAACCTGTGAATATGGGCCTCTATTTTTTTTCTTTTTGTTTTATCTTGCTTTTAGGTGAAGGAAATTAGAGATAACAACAAACTTGTGAGCTTAAAAAGGTCAGAAGAGTGAGCCTCATGAAGTCTACAAACTGAGTTTATGCCAGAATCAGCCTGAAACAGTTGAGCAGTAATAGAGACATATGTAGACTCATCTACCCTTTGGCCGTACTTCATTTTAAAGTAAACTATGAAGAGAATACTATGTGTTACATTACTACAAATGCAATATTATACTATAGCAATATTATAATTGCATTGTTGGGGCTCATTTTTCCCAGAGATCTGTGGTGCATAAATGTGTTCCTAGGTATTGGGAGAAATGTTTGTCCTTTTTTGTTGCTTTATCTTCTAAGTAATGTTTTTCTTTTCCATAAAAGCTAATGATGTTAAATCAGTTACCAAAGACACCAATCATTGGTAGCTAATGTTAGGGAGAATAGACCGGCCTGGGGACTCATTCTGATAGCATTAGAGAAAGCCATACCACTGTCTCTCAGGGGTATCCCAGATGTTTAATGAGGAGATGTAGCTGGCCATGTTTGGAAGAATGAAATGAGAAACATCAGTATATAAATACAATATCTATCTACGTATCTATCTATATCTTTACATATATACTTACATATATGTATGCTTACACTATGTAATATTGACATTTATACACATTTGTGTGCAATAGTGGAGAAAATTAAGCAGAATATTTTCATTTCTCTAGTTTTCTGGGATATATTTTTCATCATTAAGTCAGTTTGTGAATTTATATGGTATGGATAGCTCCAGCTTTAAAACTTCATGTATGAAAAATGTGAATTAAAGTTACAAAACAAATTTGTGTGCTTATTCATATAAGTTAAAACTGATGTTCATATAATGCTTTACATGTAGCCTCTCATTTTATCCTCAAAACAACATAGTGGGGCAGAAAATTCCAGTATTTCTCTTCTTTTTTTTGGAAAGAAAACTGAGTGCTAGCAAGAATAATTAATGGCTTGTCATTCCTCTAAAATATCATGTATTACTAAATCATAGTAAGAAAATTACTGAGCAGTTGGATGGCATACCTGGGCTTAGAGATTATGACCTTAGCATACAAAATTAGTTTTGGAGATCTGATGCATGATGCCTTAGAAAGAAAATCAGCGCCAGGAATCAAAAGCCTTTAAAATGGTTTAAGCACTATTATCTATGCTTCAATATTCTCATGTAGAGAAATGGCACAGGCTTCTTCTCTTTGGCTCCATCTTAGAGGCCTAGCTTCCTTCAAGGCTCAGCTCAAGTCTTATCTCTTACCTGGGGCAATTTCCTATTCTCTAGTCATTACTCTCCAATAAATTACTTTGTCAGTTTTTTAAATTGACTTATCTGCATACATGTGGTTGCCTAAACTTAACCATCCCTAGTACAAGTTCTATATATTTTGTAATTTCTTATCTACGTATATGTTGCTGTCCTATTGTACGTTGTAACACTCCTCCAACTTTAAACACCCCATGCCCTGCCCTTCCTTAGTTCCCGAGGACAAGAATTGTTTTGTGTTAGTCTTTGTATCTCCAGAGATTATCATGGTACCTTTAACACAGTAGGCACATCATAGATACTTGTTGCTTGGATAAACACAGATAAGAATGGAATTCAAATCTTCCATTAAATATAGTACTTTATTTGCCCCAAGTATACTACAAGTACCTAGACAGGGGCAAGAATAAACAGATGCTATCCGTTGTACATTGAAATGTTTATTTACAGAGAGAATTGCTTAACAGGCTTTGGGAGTAGGTTTCCATGGAAACCTAAAATGAGGAAGATGCTATCACTCAAAAGTTAACCAGAAATAAAGATGATTTATCTCAGAAAAAATAACATGTAAATTAATGTGAAAGGTGAAAACAATATTTAATTTACAAAAATTAGATTTGCGTATACTTTTTCAGGCCCATACCAATCGCACACACATATACTCACACTATATACACACACATTCAAGTCATTACAGAAAGGGTCTATCATGAAATAAACGATGAAATGATGGTGAAATTCTCTTATTAATTGTTCCTCCTTTATCTTTTAGTAGCATATATACATTATAGGATATACTTCTATCCCTGTTATTATTTGGGTTCAAAAGTTTCTATTGCCTTTTTTTTTGAGAAAAAGATAGTCTAAGAATGCCAATAGAATACTTAGCTCATTAACTTTACTGAAAAAGTGTGGAATGAATGGTAATTCTCCAATGAGTTTCTGCTTGAATAATAGTATCTACTCCCACTAGAGGGCACCACTGCAAATCTTATGAACCCATGAAGTAAAAACACAGTAAATATCCCATTACACTCAACTTTTGCTATGGAAATTTTTCTGTGGAATTTGCTATAGATCATAGGACTAGAGCTGGAAATAATTCAACTCCACAAATATTTATTAAGTGTCTACCAAGTGCAAGGGAGAAAAGACAAACAATAATCCCTGAATAGCCATAATAATGATTCGTTATGAGATTTTGAATCATATGAACAAAACATAGGACAAGAAATTTTCTCCACCCATAAATAGTTTTCAAAAACTCCTCTAAATGAAGCATTATTGCACCGGAGGAAAATAATTATTGCTGCCTTCTCAAAGACACCAAGAAGCATAAGAAGGTAAAAAAAAAAAATTATGAACTAATAACAAGGAATGCTAACTAATCCCTAACTTTCTCATTCAGAACCACTAATTCCACCAGTGCCAATTCTCTGGAGCATACAACTCAACATATCTACTTGTGTTCTGGGATCCACTCAGAAATTTTCCTGATGATACTGCAGTCTCTGTTAGTGTGCCTTATCCCTACCCTCACCCCAGCATTATATGAGAACAAGCAGCAGACCTTGACTACTCTTCCAAACAAGTTTGGGAGGGGGAAATAGAATTTTATATAAATAGGGGTGGGGAAGAAGAATGAACTGGCAGGTCGATTTCACTGGAATGGAAACTACAAGAATGGTACTACTAAAATAACAGTGGTAGGTGGGAGGTTGATTGTGAAGGACTTTAAACTCCCGACTTAGGTTTTGGGGTTTTTTTTGTACCTTGTGGAAATAAGCAAATAAGCAAATATTTTATCTTTTAGTAGTGAAAAGGTACGGTTAGATACATACATACGTACATATATATATACATACAGTTATTTGTTTGTTTGTTTACAAATATTGATTTTGAAGCTGGATTAGAGAGGGTAGAGACTAGAAATAGGGACACCAACTCGAAAACAGACTACACAACATGGATGACATACCTTGAATTTAACAAATCCAAAATCTAAAACGTCACCTTAGTTTCAAGGTAACTTTTATTTATTTTTTTCTTGTTTTTTTTTGTAAACACAAATTTATTTATTTTTAGTTTTCAACATTCACTTCCACAAGTTTTTGAGTTCCAAATTTTTGCCCCATCTCCCCCCTACCCCCACCCCAAGATGGCATGCATTCTGAATATCCCTTCCCCATGCCTGTCCTCTCTTCTATCTCTTCCCCCTTCTCTTATCCCCTTCCCCTTCTATTTTCCTGTAGGGCAGGATAGACTTCTCTACTCCATCTCCTGTATTTCTTATTTCCCAGTAACACGTGAAAACATTTTTTTTGAACATATGTTTTTAAAATTTTAGGTTTCAAATTTTTTCTCTTCCTCCCTCCCCACCCACCCTCATTGAAAAGGCAAACAACTGAATATAGGTTATACATGTGCAGTTATGCAAAACACTTCCATAGCAGACCTGCTGTGAAAAACTAACTCTATTTCCCTTAACCCTATCCTGCCCTCCCATTTATTCTATTCTTTCTTTTGACCCTGTCCGTCCTCAGCAGTATTTCCTTCTGATTACCTCCTTTCCCAATCTGCCCTCCTCTCTATCATCTCCCTGCCCTCTTGTCCCCTTCTCCCCCTATTTTCCTGTAGGGTAAGACAGATTTCCATACTCAATTGAATGTGTATGTTATTCCCTCCTTAAATCAAATCCTATGAGAATAAGATTGCCTCATTCCCTCTCACCTTCCCCTGCTTCCCCTCCACTGTAAGAGACTTTTCTGGGGTTTTTATTGTGAGATAAATTTACCCCACTCTACCTCTCCCTTTCTTCTTCTCTGAGTATCATCCTCTCTCATCCCTTAATTTTATTCTCCAGATATGACCCCTTAATCTTCAACTCACCCTTTGCCCTCTATCTATCTATCTATCTATCTATCTGTCTATCTATCTATCTATCTATCTATCTATCTATCTATATACATACATAGAATTTTTTTCCTTCAACTACCCTAATACTGACAAAGGTCTCATGAGTTACAAATATCATCTTTCCATGCAGGAATGTAAACAGTTCAATCTTAATAAGTCTCTTATGATTTCTCTTTCCTGTTTACCTCTTCATGTTCCACTTGAGTCCTGTATTTGAAAGTCAAATTTTCTATTCAGCTCTGGTCTTTTCATCAAGAATGCTTGAAAGTCCTCTATTTCACTGAATGACCATTTTTTCCCCTGAAGGATTATACTCAGTTTTGCTGGGTAGGTGATTCTTGGTTGTAATCCTATCTCCTTTGCCCTCCAGAATATTATATTCCATGCCCTGTGGTCCTTTAATGTAGAAGCTGCTAAATCTTGTGTTATCCTGATTGTGTTTCCACAGTACTTGAATTGTTTCCTTCTGGCAGCTTGTAATATTTTCTCCTTGACCTGGGAACTCTGGAATTTGGCTATAATATTCCTAGGAGTTTTCCTTTGGGGATCTTTTCAGGAGGAGATCTGTGGATTCTTTCAATTTCTATTTTGCCCTCTGGTTCTAATATATCAGGGCAGTTTTCCTTGATAATTTCTTGAAAGATGATGTCTAGGCTCTTTTTTTGATCATGGCTTTCAGATAGTCCAATAATTTTTAAATTCTCTCTCCTGGATCTATTTTCCAGGTCAGTTGTTTTTCCAATGAGATATTTCACATTATTTTCTAATTTTTCATTCTTTTGGATTTGTTTTACAGTGTCTTGATTTCTCATAAAGTCACTAGCTTCCAATTGTTCTATTTTAATTTTTAAGGAAGTATTTTCTTCAGTAAGCTTTTGGACTTCCTTTTCCATTTGGCCAATTTTTCTTTTTAGGGCATTTTTCTCCTCATTGGCTTTTTGGACCTCTTTTGCCATTTGGGTTAGGCTATTTTTTAAGGTGTTATTTTCTTCAGTATTTTTTGGTCTCCTTTAGCAACCTGTTGACTTGTTTTTCATGATTTTCTTGCATCACTCTCATTTCTCTTCCCAGTTTTTCCTCTACTTCCCTTACTTGTTTCTCAAAATCCCTTTTGAGCTCTTCCAAGGCCTGAGACTGATTCATATTTTTCCTTGGAGGCTTTGGATGTAGGAGCTTTGACTTTATTGTCTTCTTCTGGTTTTATATTTTGATCTTCTTTTTCACCAAAGTAAGATAATATAGTCTGACTCTTTTTGAGCTTCTTGCTCATGATCCTGGCTAATTACTTGAGTTTTAAACTCTTTGTTAAGGTAAGAGTCTGCTTCCAATATGGAGAGTGTACTGTCCCAAGCTTCAGGGGTTTGTATAGCTGTTTTCAGAGATACTTGTAAGGACCTGTAAATTTTCAGTTCTTCCAAGGTGGTATGATAAGCGTTCCTCTCCACAATTACTACAAGCTCCACCAAGCCAGCGCTCCTCCTCACCCCAGCACCGCCACCCAGAACTCTGACCCAGATCCAAACACGGGCAAAGCAAGAGATTCCTGCCTGAGTACTGGCAAAGATATCCCTGCAATCCCTCTCTGATCAGCCACCAAATTCCCCCTCAGTCTGTGGGCCGAAGCTCAGGAAGTAGCTTCACACCCCCCCCCCCGGCCATGCTCTTGGGAATGGAGCTGAAACCCCACCTTCCTCTCTCCTCACCGACAGAAACAGACTTTTTCCACTGACCTTCTAAGTTGTTTGTGGCATTTGTGGATTGAGGAGTCTGGAAACCTTCACAGCTGCTCATGAGTCAGTCCTCTGAGGCCTGCTCCAGCTTCACTGCGGCCTGTGCGCCCATGCCATGCTGCGCTGCGCTCCCAGCCTGGTGCAGTACACCTTCCTGATCAATCTTCCAGGTTGTCTTGGGCTGGAAATTTGTTTCACTCTGTCTTTTTGTGGGTTCTGCTGCTTCAGAATTTGTTTAGAGACATTTTTTATGAGTATTTGGAGGGGTTTGGGGGAGAGGTCAAGCAAGTCACTGCTTTCACTCCACCATCTTGGCTCCACTCAAGGTAACTTTTAAATAGAGCACAGGATGTAATCAATATTCAGCAAAATGTGTAAAAGAAGGTTTGTAGAATTCCTAGTTAAAGTACAATTTAAAATAAAAGTAAAATTGTAGTTATTTCAACATCAGAGTAAGAAGAATGGTTGTTTGCATGTTTTCTTCCTTCTTAAAACTTTGAGCCCTTGAGAGCATGATCTTTTTCATATCTTTGTATCACCAGAATTTAGCACAATGTCTAAAGTAGGTGCTTTATCACAGTTTATTGGCTAAGACATAGAATCAATATACATACATACATATATATATATATATATATATATACACATATATAATTATTTATAGAAATCTTCACTGAGTAGCAACAATTACAAGCCATGAAAAACATTTGAGGGAAAATTAATAGGATTTTTTCTTGATTTTATATGACTGATGCCATTTTTTTGTCAAAGGGAATTAGATTTTACCTTTATTCTCAAAATTCCTTATTATACTACATTCTTTTCTTTAAAGCAGATATATTGAGGGAAAGGATTTTCATTCTTGTATTCGTATCATCAGTAGCTATTTGAAGCTCTTAGAAAATAATACTAAAAATCTCTTTAAATGTTTGTTGACTTGAATTTGAAAAAAAAAAAGCCTTTAACCAAATTTCATCCTACCAGTTCCTACCATTTTTATTTCGATTATTCAATTAACAGATTTATTTTCATTGTTTATTTTGAACCACAGAATGGTGTTTTCTAGCTAGAAGGGATCTTACAAATAATCTAGTCCAATTCCTTCATTTTACAGTTGTAAAAGTATTTGTCCCTAACACCCATCTCTAGAGAAACTGCTAGCAACATCAATTTGTTTGGAAATGTGAATTAAACAGGCAGAAAACTAATGACACTCACATCCAGCAAGAATAAGAAAGCCCCATAATACTTTGAATACCACTGTCTATGAATTTTTTTGAAAGCAAAAACTTTAGTATGAATAAGATAAAAAAAGCTGAGAAATCATCTTTATTTTTGTTCAGTCATTTTCAGTTGTGTTCAATGAGTTGTGACCTAATTTGAAATTTTCTTGTCAAAGATACTGGAGTGGTTTGCCATTTCTTTTTCCAAGTCATTTATACAGATGAGGAAACTGAGGGAAATAATGTTAAGTGACTGGCCCAGGGCACACAGCTCTTAAGTGTCTGAGGCCAGATTTCAACTCAGAAAGATGAATCTTCCTGATTCCAGGCCCACCATTCTGTTCACTGTACCACCTAGATGTCCAAACATTGTGGGATATTAACATGATAGCACATTACAACAAATATGATGAATAAAAGAAGCATGAAAACATTTAAATAAACTGATGAAGAAAAAAGTGAAAATAACATGCGCAATGTCTACAGCAATAGAAATGGAAAGAATAACTACAACCAAACAATAAGAATGGAATAATAAAGTATTATGATGACCAAAGTTGGCCTCCAAAGAAGAAATATGAGAAGAAATCTCCACCTACTTTTTAGCAGAGGTGGGCAACTATCAGAGTAAAACACTGAATAGAATATGAAATTTTTGATGTGTTCATTTTGAGGACCTTTTTTTCTTCTTATGCTTTAATATATTATAAGGGATGGGGTTCTGGGATGGAGTCTAGGAGGAATACAATGGGAAGTATAGTTGATGGAAAAATAAAAGATATCAAATATTTCTTTTAAATTAATAGTACCTACTTAACTGGTCTGCTGAGAGAATCAAATGAAGTAAGTAAGCGTACATAGAGGAAATATGTAATGAAAGTAAAATAGTTGGGAAAGAATATAAAGTATTGATTCACAAGGTATTTGAAAGAGGAGAAAATACCAAAAGCATGAGGGGAAAAAATCTTAATATTTATTAGAATCAAAATTAAAAAGTGACCCAGAAGAAACCAACAACTATTGACCTATATGCTTATTTCCTCATCTACATAAAATTTATAACAAAATTATATTTTTGTTCATCCTTCTTTTCAGAGAGGACAAATGACATCACATGTTGATGTCTCAACTTGCATGTAAATTGTATTTAAGTGAGGCAGAGGTGCCTCTTCATCAGCCTCACTCTCTCTTCCAGAGTCATCAAGGTCTAGTTGCAAAACAAAACCCACTTGACTGGTGATGGCCCCAGATGTAGTGTATGACCTTGGCATTTTCAATGTCTGATGAAGTTCTAAGTGCTCCACTGTGCCTGCTTCAGCTACCTTCGTGGCTGTTGGAATAAACTGTTCTCATCCATACATTCTGCCCGAGCACGTGGCTTGGCCCATCCAACAAAATAATTTACCAGGGTGGGGACACTGTGTGTGTATATTATAGCTTCCAAGAGACACAGGTGAGAGTTGGGTGAAATGTGAACAGCAAAGGCTGATTAGATGAGAGATTGTCAGTCAATGAATATTAAGAGCCTACTACATGCCAGGTATGACACTAAGCCCTGGGAATATGAACAAAGGGAATAGATAGTGCTTGCTCTCAAGGGGCTCACAGTCTAATGGAGGAGATAACATGCAAACAACAATGTATAATCAAAGAATATGCAGGATAAATTAGAAATAATCAACAAAGAGTAGGCACTAGAATTAAAAGGGATCAGTGTGAGAAAGGGATTTTTTTGGAGTTTGGAGGGGAGGGAAGAATAGGAGTTGAATGAATAAGGACTTTGAAAACAAAAAAAAAACTTAGGGGCACACTATCAGCTGATGCAAAGGAAAGAGGAGACGTCAGTAGAAAAAAAAAAAAACAGCTATCATGATACCAGATCCTTATCTTCTCCAGTCTAAATATGTGAAAGGTGTTCAGGGAGAACTAGCACCTCTGGTGTTAGGCCTTGCCAAGCCCTTTCAGGAAAATAATCTACACATAAATTGAAGATATCCTCAACAAGGTATTCATATGAAGCAGGCGGATTTTCACAGGGGACATTCTGCAAACATCACAGCTTTCTCATCATATAATACAACTAGTTGAAAAACAGAGAGAACACAAAATCCCACTGCATTCATGGTTTGCTGATTACAAAAGAACAACATTTGAATCATAGTAGCATGCTGTCTTAAAGGATTTCTTTCAACAAGGTGTTTCCCATGAATATATAAATATTGTGCAAGATGGAGCTATAGGAATGACCTTGTGTGATGATTGTCTGATCACTAATATGAGGTATATAAGGCATAAAACAGAGCTATGAATACTCCCCAAAGATGTATCCCATGGTTAAGAATAAGATTCACTGCAGAATAGAGTATAAAGAGGGATTCTCTTCTTGTTTTCAAATAACTTCTCCTAGGTGCCCAGTGAATAGAGGACTGGGCCTGGATTCAGGAAGACCTGAACTCAAATCTATCCTCAGACACTTACTATGTATATAAACCTGGGCAAGTCACTAAGCCTCTTTCTGCCTCAATTTTCTCAACTGTTAAATGGGGCTAATAATACTACCTACCTCCTAGGAGAATTGTGAGGATAAAATGAGATAATATTTATAAAGAACTTTAAAAACCTTAAAGTACTGTATAAATGCTAGCTATTATTCTTATTGTCATCACTATCATCGAGATCCACAATATTGCAAAGACACTATTAAAAATGTGTAACTGCTTATAATTACTTAGCTTAGCTATTTATATAGAAAAAAAACAAATGGGTGAATACATTTATTGTCAATATTATGATCATAAGTGTCATAGATCTTGAGCTGAAAGAGCTTATTTCAGACACTTAATAGCTATGTAACCCTGGATATAAGACTCGGTTTCCCAATCTGTAAGTAATGCAAAGTTTGCAAAGAACTTTACAAATATTATCTCATTTTATCCTCATAGCAACCTTGGGAAGTAAGGGAAGGAGAAGAAAACACATGATTATATAGCATTTGCTATGTACCAGGCACTATGCTAAGCATTTTTTTCTTTTACAAATATCTCTTTTGATCTTTGCAACAACCCTGAGAAATAGGTGCTATTATTATCCCCATGTTACAGTTTTTGGAAACTGAAGCCCACAGACTTTAAATGACTTGCGCAGGGTCACATAGGTAGTAAATGTATGAGGAAAGACTTGAACTCAAGTCTTCCTAACTCCAGGCCCTGTGTGCTATCTAACATGCCACCAGCTATTATGCTCATTTTACAAATGAAGTACCTGAAATACAGAAACTGTGAGTGACTTGCCCAGGGTCACACAGCTAGTGAATTTCTGAGGCAAGATTTGAACTCAGGTCTTGCTGACTACAAATCCACCACTCTCTCCAATGAGTTAACTAATGGTCAGGATTTTGCCACCCAGCTGTAAATGAATATAATAATAGCAGCTAACTTCTGCTGTTATCAGGAGGCTTAAAAGATACAATCTATGTAACATTTGACAAACTTTTAAGTTCCATATAAAGGTTAGCTATTATTAACTAGTCTCAGCTCCCCTCAATTTTGACATATGAGAAACTTGAGGCTTTAGGAGTTTAACTGACTTACCTAGCCAAGGTCACACAAGTAGTGAGCATAAAAGGTTATATTTGAATACAAGTCTTCCTATTCCAGAAGAAAACAGGAGAATCTCAGTGGCTCAGTGGATAGCACCCTGGGCCTGAACTCAGAAACATCTGAGTTCAAATCTGGCCTTAGACACTTACTAGCTTTGTGACCCTGGGCTAATTATTTAATACTGTTTGCCTCAGCTTCCTTATCTGTAAAATAAGGAGGAGAAGGAAATGGCAAAATCAATCCAGTTTCTTTGCCAAGAAAACCCCAAATGGGGTTACAAAGAATTAGATACAACTTTTGATTCCAGAGCCATCAGCAAATGCTGACTACATTACACTACCCAAAATGTTATGCAATTTGTTTAAAACTTGTCCATCAGATTATATGTCTTCAACAGACAATCTAGTCAGGTGTACTGGACCCAGAAGCAAATAGGAGATGAATGAACTGGGTAGCCTTTTTAAAACTGCAAAACTGTTTTGCTGACCTCAAACTTGTGTCAAAAACAAAGTGTTGTCTTTTTTTAGTATCGATGATTTATATAATTGTATTGCATGATTAGGGTCATGGAACTCTCCAAAGAATTAAAGATGAGTATCACTCAGATGGCAATGGATAAGTATATGGTAACAGCAAAAAAACATATGATTGAAAAAGATTTGCTGCTCATGTGGCAAGACTCAAAGATATCTGACAGAGCAACGATGTGCTCCAACATAATCCACAACACTAGAGCAGAAAGTGAGAAATGTTCTAGCGTTTCAGGTGGAACCTTTTTGACAAACTTATGAGAATACATGGACCAAAAATGTAGAGAATGATCAGGCATGGATGGATCTCAGTGTACATCCTTGGAGGGAGCACCTATGAAATGAGATCATGGCTCTACAAGAATTTTTGATTATGACAAGGGACCAAGCCTGTAACAGATGCAAAAGACTTTTTGTATTTTCTGTAGTCCCTAACACAATATTTCATATGTAGCAAATATTTAATAAGTATTTTTTGGTTAATTGTTGGTTTCCAAAGCATCTGTAGGTAACTGAAGACTAATTCTAATACCTTTGCTTTTATGTGGATGTGAGTTGTGGAGAATGAAAGCCAGATATTAATCTCCACAATTCATTTTCAAGAAGCACTTAAAGATTAGTTCCTACAGCCTTTGTCTGATTACTTTGTGAACTGCCAAATTCCACTTCTAAATTTTTTTAGACAGAAGTGTATATGATATTTTCTCTATTTAATGCCAACCTTCCACATATAGACCCATTATCTGGCTATTAAGAAAATTTCTGGTATAGTATCCAAGATTTAGACAACTCTTAGACGCAGTATTATCATAGAATCATAAATTTGGAGCTAAAAAAGACCATAGAGGACATCAAGTCTAACTCACATGTTTTACAGATTAGTAAACTGAGTCCCAGAGAATTCAAATGATTAGCCCAAGGTTAAACAGGTGGCAAGTAACAGAGGAACAATTTGAATACAGGTCACCTGATTCTACAGCTTATTGGCTTCCCTGGCTTCTCTTAAGTCCCAAGGAAAAATCCCATCTTCTAGCAGAGGTTCCCAAAGTGGGCGATACCCCCCACTGGGGACTGCAGTAGAATGATCCAAGGGGGTGGTAGTAGCCTTGGGTACAACTGGGGAATTAAACAAAAATAAGGGGGCAGCAGAAGCATAAGGAAAGAAGAGAAGAAAATTTTGAAAAACCATTCATACATATTTCATCTGTTTAGTGACAGTTTAAGTTATAGTGATTACATTATTTTTCCAAATAAACATAGAAAATACAAGTTATAACCAATCAGTAGTCAAGTCTACCAATAGGTCTTAACAAGCAGGTGTTATCAGGTTAGTTTTTTGTATACTGTCAAGAAGTCCAGTGTGCATTGGCAGGAATATGTGCATTTAATGACTCATTTACAATACAAAACTATATGGTTACATGATGCAATATTGTGTCATCAATATTTCAATGCAGGAAAATACCCACAAATTTACAATAAATTATTAAATTTAAGATGTCACTTAAAATATATTTATACATATTTTTGAAATGATGCAAATTTCAAAAAAAATTCATTAAAGGGTTAAAGAAAGTATATTTCTGGAGGTGGGCACTGTGCAATTTTTTTAAAGGAATAGTAGGCTTCCCTACCCCTCTTAACTCCAGGGCCTTCCCTTACTTAATTTTTTTTCATCTTGTATGTAGCTTGTTTGTACATAGGTTTTTGCTCATTGTCTCCCCAACTAGATTATGAGCTCCTTGAATTTAGACACTGTCTTTTGCCCCTTTTTATATCTCCAGTGCTTGGCAAAGTACCTGGCATATAGCAGATGTGTAATAAATGTTTATTAAGTAACTCAGCACTTATAAACTACTTTAAAGTTTTGCAGGGTGTTTTCCACATTTTCTCATTTGATCTTCATAATGATCTTGGGAAGTAGATGATATTATAAAGACCATTTTACAGAAAAGGAATATGAGGTAGGTTAAGTGACTTGTCCATGGTCCCAATAAAAATTCCAAATAAAGTCTTCCTAATTCCCAAGACCATTGCTCTATTCACTACAACACTTAGCTACCTCATATAGGCATACCAATTTGGTGAATGAGTAAATAGTGGTTATAGAAGAGTGAACTGAATAGCATAAAATGCTGCTGAAGAATCAGACTAGATTTGGGGAGAAAGAAGATTGGTCATGGTCCTTTTACATGATACACAGCAGAATGACAGAGACCAAGATGCATTAGATACACTGTCCATGCCTCTGAGCAGTTAGTTCCCAAGTGTCAGGTAATGTATCAGATAACAAGTGTCTACGCATTGTTTCTAGCATATTTAAGTATTGCTACTTCTCAGCTTTTTATTTATTCTATTTGTAATGGATTCTATTTGTAATGTAATGGTTAAAATACTTCAAAAATAACATTGTACTAAGTCAGACCAATGATCCAACTGGAATAGGACTTTGACTATGGCTGGTGTCCCACACATATTTTATGGGAGAGAATGAGGGTTATTTTCCATGATGTCATTCTTAGAGGGTAGGGATGAATTGTAAATAGCCTATAATAAATTCTGTACATTTGCTATCCATGATGTTATACACAGCTTTTGTGAACCCATTTACACTTTCTTCTACTATATCCCACTAAGGCAAAAGATTCTCTATTTTTTATTATCTTTTGTGCTGAAATATAACTTCATTGAAATAAAATTATTTCTTCCAAGAATCAAGGGATTCTCAATAATCATAAAGTTTGGGGAGTCAGTGGATCCTGTCTACTCATTTTGTAACATTGTAAAGTTGGTCATATGCTATCTCTGTATTAGTCTTAGGAAAGCAAACAACATGGTTTATGGTGCCTTTTTGCCTTTGCATCACATTCATTTGGGAAACAAGCCCTCACACCTTTTTCCTATTATGAATACTTCCTTATAACAGATAAAAACAAATTTAACACAAACTTTTGAAACGAAGAATTTGACAATGTACATAGTACAATTTTCTGCCCTAGTAGTCCCCTAACTCTCTCTTGTTAGGAAGGAAGACTATTTTATCTGTTCCTTGGGACCCAATGTTTTCTGGATTTTTCAGTTACACAAACTTGTTTCATTTTCTTGATATATATTTTTTTTTAATTTACGTGGCTGTCCTATATTTTGTTCTCTGGTGTCACTCTGTTTCTTTCTCTGTATCTCTGTATGTATCTGTCTTCCTTCTTTCCCTCCTTTGTCCATTCTTTCCTTTCTTCTCTCTCTCTCTCTCTTCTCTCTCTCTCTCTCTCTCTCTCTCTCTCTCTCTCTCTCTCTCTCCCCTCCCCTCCACCACAGACTAGAAGCACAGTGGTTATTCACAGTGTCTAATCCTACTGCTGATAAGTACAGATGATATGACCTACTCTATTTCTACCATAAGCAAGTTCATTCCTTCTTAGACACCCGGTGTCCCTGAAGAAACAGGAGGTTCAGCACATATTAATGCCAGATTTAATGCAGGCACTTGATTAGCATTGTTGTTGTTTGTTTAGTAATTTTTCAGTTGTGTCCTATTCTTTGGAAATGAAAATATCCCATTTGGATCTTCTAGGCAAAGATATTGTAATGGTTTGCCATTTCCTTCTCCAGTTCCTTTTATAGATGAGAAACTGAGGCAAACAGGGTAAAATGACTTGTCCAGGGTCATACAACTAGTAAATGTCTGAGGCCAGATTTCAACTCTATTCTTTCTGATTCCAGGTGCAGTGCTGTATCCGCTGCTCCAAGTAGCTGCTGATTAGCATAGCCCTTTGCAGCTCAGAATTCCTGTGCTCAAGAGATCTGGCATCCTTATACTCCTCTATAGCTTGGATTATAGACATTTACCACCATACCCAGTATGTTTATTTCAAATATCAGTTCATATCGATCTTCCCATGTTCCCCTGACTGTATTAAATTTCTTTCTTACTGAGTAGTAATATTTCATTGCATTCATGGACTATAATTGTGTTTGTTGTTGTTATTTAGCCACTTTCCAGCAGATGGGCACCTACATTTCCCCCCCCCCAGTTCTTTGATACTATGAAGACCATTGTTATGATGTTTTGCTGCATACTATGATAGACCTCTGTTTTTTCCTTGAATGCCTTAGGATTATGTGGCCATTTATGAGATCAGCAGACCAAATACTATGTACAGCTTAGGAACTTTTCATTTATAATTTCAAATTAGTGACCAGAAAAGCTGGATCACTTCATAGGTCTACCCTTGGTATATTAATGCCCTTATCTTCTCATAGCATTTCCAACATTGACTATCCCCATTACAGAGGGAAGATAAAATTTTCTGATGTGAGATAGAAATTCGTAGTTGTTTCAATTCACATTTCTTTTACTAAAAGTTCAGGACATGCCTTCTATTGGTCATTTATAGGTAATATTTGTAAACTATTCCTACTCTGTAACTATTTATTTCTTGGAGAGTAGTGAGAGAGATTTCTCTCTATTATTTAAACACAGGAAGTCATCAATAAATAATATCTTTTGCTTCCTTAAGATTATTGCTGAGATGGTATACAAACATCACAAAAAATATGGATAGAGTCCACTGAATCCCCAAATTTATGTCAGTTCTTTAAGTCTTAGGTCAGTCTTAATATTTCCAAACTAAATCTTTCCCATCTTTTACAGTTCTTAGTATGTCATGTCATCCATCTATAAGTTCAGTCAAAAATGGGAAAGGCAAACAGACAAGAAGCTAGGAAAGAAGGAAAGAAAGAAAAAGAAAGAGAAAGAAGAAAGAGTTATTATGAACTGTTCTTTTCAAAGTTAGTTATATGTATAATCCATTTTTGGGTAAGAGAATGAATGTTTGTATTTTAGATTCTATAAAACATTGTTATAAAAGAAAATCTTATTTTAAAATATGAAAATTGAATTTGTATGTTAAGCTGATGGAAATGCAGTGAATGGAACTTGGATCCAGAGTCCTAAATGACAAGATACTATGTGAATTAAAAATAAATGATGTATGGGGAAGCTTATGGTGTTCTAAATTCAGTGCATACTGTGAGCATCAGTATAACAATGTATTTGTAGAGCATACATTCGTGAATTGGAGCAGGTGGCAATGATTTTATGATTAGAAGATAGTGGAAATACCCACATACACGGTTCTTCCTTGGGGTAACATTGTTAAAAAAAATACTCCCTAGAATGTGTTATATTATAAAAGTGAGTATTTCTTCTAACAAGATCATTACCTATCCATGTTTATCTATCTTGTCCAATTTTTGTCTATGGCCTCCTTCATAATGCCAGAGAAAGAATGCCCAAACTATAGCAAATGACAGAAGAATTGAAACTGGTTTTCTTTTAAATATTTCAACTAGTAGGTTATCTAGTGCTGTGATAATTTTGATGCAGCCATAAAGGGACATGATATAAACTTTTTGTGCTAGGAAAGCCATCAAAATAGTTATAGGTCATACCTTCCTGTAGGCAGAACACCCTCAGGTAAGGGGAGAGGAAAGGAGAGAAGAGGAGAAGACTAGCTGAGTTACCCAACTGGAACTGGCCAGCCTAACAACAACAAACAACAACAACAACAACCACCTATAGGTCATATAAAGATCGAGTATTTGGGAAGGGAAAGACTGTCCAGATGGGGTCCTGGAGTCTTAATGACCCCAAATGTTGTACTGCATCCCTGTAATTGCATGATGTAGAGGATGGAATTTGATAATATTAAGGTACCTTGCCTTTGAGGTAGCCAGTGGCTCAGTGATTAGAGCAATGGGACTGGAGAGGAAGCTCTAAATTCTAATCCAGCCTCAGACAATTCCTAAATGTATGACAGCAGATAAGTCACTTAAAATCTGATTCCCTGAAAAAATGTATCCACTGGATCCACTGGAGAAGAAAATGGCAAACCACTCTAGTATCTTTGCCAATAAACCACAAAAGGAATTAAAGTCATGACTGAAACAATTGAACAATAACAAAGCTACCCTGTATATCCTCTAAGTCCAAGAAGCTTTTCTTAATGAATCTTAACTGTTCCTTAATCCATAATTGCATTTCCCAAATTAAATATTCTTACCAATTTTCTCTTTTAATGATATTTATCTGTATATACTCTGTACATATATCTGAACATACATGATTATACTGTCTTTCTCTCTTAATGTGTCTTTAGGTCTTTTGCCATGATCATAAATCTTTTGTCTTGCTGACTATAATTGAATGGTTATCTCAAATGACTAGGATGGAAATTACTTCTCTGTCAGGATAAACAAACAATTACTTCAATTACTACTTTTCAGTTTTTAGTCATCCCCCAACAAAAGCAACATACACAATAATTTACTCTTTGTCTTCATTTCTTAAATTTTTATTATTCTCATCAAAGACCAATGGGCCTTACAAGTCTCTCTCAGGATCATTCAATTGATTTCTGTCACATAGTCCTCAAGTTATATTAACAAGTAAGATATTTTAATAATTCATTTACTGAATACTCCTGACCCAAAACATGAATGAAATTCATCAAAGTTAGTGGAAAGGAGACCTTAGACTCTCATATTTTCAGATCACAGAAGCCCCAAATAAAATTGTATGAGGTATCATTTTCACAAAGCTGATAATGTAGAACATGTAGAAAAATGTTGCCAAACTATAAGTAGCAATGTGCTTTACAGTTTGTGGAATTTTTCTCCCAATCTTCTGGGCCATTACCATAGCTAGCAATTTTGTACCCAGGACAAGAGGCACGATAGACTCTGATATCAGGATACGTGAGATGTGGTCTTATTTCAGTTGACTAAGCAATACAGCACTGAGGAAGTGTTCATGTTGGATGTGGCCATTCACAGGAGTAAGTGTGTAGCTCCTGATTTTCAACCAAAGGTTCTTAATAACTAGATGCTAAGTAAAGTTATTTCTGTGTTACTAAAAGACTACAAATGCTATCAGCACCTTTAAGCAAAGTGTTTTCTACCCTCTCTAGTTATGGCTCTACCTGATGTAAGAAAAAATAAACAAATCACCATATCAAATATGGAATTAAAATGAAAGGCCTGCTAATTTTTACATTTTATTTTCTATTAGGCAAATTTGGGGTGAAAAATGATAAGTTAATTTACTCATGACATTAACTTAGAAAAAATAAGGATCAAACCAAATTTACTTCTGTGTCTTTCTATACAGACTTAAATAATCAGGGTTAAAATATGTTTAAATACTCGCGTTTACAGACAACATGAAATAATGTAATAAATGGTCAGAAACACAGCAATTTGCATTTTGTATAACGTTTGACAATGTATGCAGAATAAATTATAAAGATCACATCACATTTTCTTAGTCTCTTACTTTGAAATTATGCTTATATGTCAAAATAGACTTTTGCGATTAAGCTAAGTCACTCACTTTTTGAACAGGATTTGAATTAATGACATTTTCACTTTTCAGTACCAATTATTATAACTGTAGGTAACTAAAGCCTCTTTTTCTTTTGCCAAATATTGACCAATGACATTTAATTCTAAAAGAAAGTTAGAAACATTTTGTAAGAAAGATATTAGACATTTATTTTAGGGGCCCAAAACAAAATTAGGCTACATAGCTGGAGATTTGAGGGAAACAAATTTCAGTCCAACATAAGGAAGAATGTTTTATAATTAGAATTGTCCAGAAAAGGCAGAAGGAAGGAAGATGGTGGAAATACAATGATAGCAGGGAAGATGGGAGATATTGCAAAGGAAGAATATGGAAAGTTTGGCAATATTTTGGGAATGGTAGGTCAGGGAGTGTGTGGTGTTGAGGATGACACCTAGGTTTCTAGTGCATGTAAACACATGGAGATTCTTCTCAGCATCTCCACCTCTCACCTTTTGAATTCTGGGAAAAAGTAAATTAAATTAACCTTATTGGCCTGTACTTTAGGTTCTGGCAATCTCTGACACTTCCAATCACCCGTAGTAGTTTCAGTCAGAATTTTAAAAGGAGGTGGAAGATATATATTCTTCCCAGCCATATTAAGAAAAAGAAAGCAATTGGGGTAGTGGTAGTGGTGGATGGTTCAGGGAGCATAAAGCACAATGCAAATGAGAAAGCACTTCTGACTGCAGTAAAAGGAGACCTAAAACCTAAAGGGCCACTACTGTCCTCTGTAAGCAGGAGTTCTTAAGCTGGGTTTTGTGAACTTAGAAAAAAATTTAATGTTTTCATTGGCATTGGTCTCCTTCATAATCTTGTGTGTTCTATTTTATGCATTTAAAAATTATTCTGAGAAGGGGTCTAAAGGTTCACCAGAATTCCAAAGAGGTTTATAACACAAAAGGGTTGAAAAAAACTCCGTCCTAGAATTTTCTTTGGGTAGACATTTGGCTTGGAACTTCAATGAGAGAAGACTGAAGATTCCTAGCCTCAGAAAACCATAGCAACAAAAGGGGAAGGAGTCAAAGAATTTGAAGGGACACCAGAGACAGCAACTGGTTGTATATGAGAAAAAAGTTCACAAGCATATAAACCAAGAGAAATGCATAGAGAAGTAAAAATAAGTAAAACTTAGGGTATGTGCAAGGGCACTATGAACAACTTACTCTAGCATGAAGTAAAATGAATCAAAATTCGCTGAGCAAAAAATTCAGGAAACACCAAAAGGATGATGGGGTTTAAAAAGAAAGAAACTCAGACTGGTTCAAAGAAGAGATGATGATGATGATGATGATGATGATGATGATGATATAGCTCTTTAAGATTTATAAAATGCTTTACATTTGTTATCTCATTTAATCCTCACAACAACCATGTGAGGTAGGAATTATTATTTTCTCCATTTTGCATATGAAAAACTGAAATTAAGAGAGTTTAAATAACATGTCTAGGGTCAAATAGCTAGTAACTGGGAAGGATTTCAACTCAGATCTTTCTAACACCAACCTTCCCACTCTACAATTGAACCATGTGAATAAGATATGTAAAAGAAGACACTAGGAATTAATTTATGTTGGAAACAGGAACTCTCAATGCTAAACAAAAACAAAACAAAACAAAAAAAGGATACAGAACATAAGGGGTCAATGGACATTCCCTCCGAAGGGTAAAATCTCACAAGGAAAAAATGTCTCATTTGGAATACAAGAATAATAAATATAAAGAAAATTTGGCCAGAGAGACAAATTGGAAAAATATTAAAATAACACATGAATTCTACATATGCCAAAGAAATGACTTTTAAAAGGCTGGATGTGCAGAGATAATTTCAGAATCTCAGAAAACATGATATGTAAAAAGACTGAATATCATATTATAGAAAATAATATAAGAACATGATGCAGATCATTTTAATTCAGACAAGAAAGCACTAATTACTTGAATGCAGAAGGGGAAAATACTTGAAATACTATGACATGTGATGGTAAAATTTCATAAGTCCAATAACAAAAAAAAAATTAGCAACCGAGAGAGACTTTTAGAAAAAGAAGAAGGAAGAGATAGAGAAGAAGGGAAAGAAAAAAGAGGAAGGAGGAGGAGGAAGAAGGAGCAACTCAAAATACAAATTTATTTATTTATTCATTCATTTTTAATTTTAAACATTCACTGCCATAAGATTTTGAGTTTTAAATTTTGCCCCCCTCCCTCCATTTGGTTCTGCCCAAGACAGTGTGCAATCTGATGTAGGTTGTATATGTGCAGTCATATTAGACATATTTCCATATTAGTAGTGTTGTAAAGAAGAAATAGAATCAAAGGGGAAAATCACAAGAAAGAAGAAACAAAAAGAGAGAGAAAAAAATACATCTGCATTCAGACTCCATAGTTCTTTCTCAAGATGTGGATGGAATTTTCCATCATGAGTCTTTTGGAATTGTCTTAGATCATGGCATTGCTGAGAAGAGCTAAGTCTATTAAAGTTGGTCATCACACAATGTGGCTGTTACTGTGTACAATGTTTTCCTGGTTCTGCTCACTTCACTCAGCATTAGTTCATGTAAGTCCAGGTTTTTCTGAAGTTCTTCTGTTCATCATTTCCTACGGCACAATAGTATTCCACTACATTCATATACCAAAACTTGTTCAGCCATTCCCCAATTAATGAGAATCCCCTCAATTTCTAATTCTTGGCCACTACAAAAAGAGCTGTTATAAATATATTTATACATTTATGTCCTTTTCCCATTTGTATGATGTCTTTGGGACACAGACCTAGAATTGGTATTGCTGGACCAAAGGGTACGCATTTTGGTTCCTCTTTGGGCATAGTTACAAATTGCTCTCCAAAATGGTTGGATCAGTTCACAACCCCACCAACAATGCATTAGTATTCCAATTTTCCCACATCTTCTCCAACATTTATCATTTTCCTGTTTTGTCATGTTAATCAATCTGATAGGTGTAATGTCATACCTCAGAGCTGTTTTAATTTACATTTCTCTAATCAACAGAGAGAATGCTTTTTTTTATGTGACTTTAGATAACTTTAATTTCTTCACCTGAAAACTGCCTGTTCATATCCTTTGACCATTTATCAATTGGGGAATGACTTGCATTCTTATAAATTTGACTCCGTTCAATAAATATTTGAGAAATAAGGCCTTTATCGGAGACAGTGGTTTTAAAATTTTGTTGCCCAGCTTTCTGCTTCCTTTGTAATCTTGGTTGTATTACCTTTGTTTGTGCAAAAACTTTTCAATTTAATATAATCAATATTATCCATTTTGTATTTCATAATGTTCTCTCTCTCTTGCTTGGTCATAAATTCTTCCATCTCCATAGATCTGATAGGTAAACTATTCCTTGCTCTCCTAATTTGCTTACAGTCTTACCCTTTACATCTGAATCATGTACCCATTTTGACTTTATTTTGGTATATGGTGTGAGATTTTGGTCTATGCCTAGTTTCTGCCATATTACTTTCCAGTTTTCCTAGCAGTTTTTGTCCAATAGTGAGTTCTTATCCTGGAAGCTGGAGTCTTTGGTTTATCAAACAGTAGATTACTATAGTCATTGACTACTATGTCTTGTGTATCTAATCCAGTTCTACACAACATATGGCTTGTGGCCCACCAAAGGATTTTTAGTAGCTATCACTTGTCACCAACCATCATCAGTCTGTCTCTTGTCTAATCTATCTGTGGCCCAAAGAAGTTTACAAGTTGTGCAGGTCTGACCTAACCTATTCCACTGATCTGCACGCTATTTCTTAGTCAGTACCAAGTAGTTTTGATGATTGCTGCTTTATAATACAATTTAAGATCTGGTAAGGCTAGGCCACCTTCCCTTGCCTTTTTTTTTTATTAATTCCCTTGATTTTCTGGACCTTTTGTTCTTCCAAATGAATCTTATTATTTTTTTCTAGCTCTATAATATAATTTTTGGTATGTTGATTGGTATGGCACTGAGTAAGTAAATTAATTTGGGTAGGATAGTCATTTTTATTATATTAGCTCAGCCTACCCATGAGCAACTGATATTTTTCCAGTTACTTAGATCTGACTTTATTTGTGCCAAAAGTCTTTTGTAATTGTGTTCATATAGTTGTTGGGTTTGTCTTAGTAAGTAGAGTACCAAATATTTTATATAGTCTACAGTTATTTTAAATGGAATTTCTCTTTCTATCTCTTGCTGTTGGACTTTGTTAGTATATATAAAAATGTCAATGATTTATGTAGGTTTATTTTATATCCTGCAATTTTGCTAAAGTTGTCAAACTACAAATTTTAAAAAAAAATGTTTTGCAGAAGTGAACATAATCATAGATGAAAAAAATGATAAAATTAAGTAAAACAGATCTATTTCATACATTCCTATAATTGTAACCACAACAAACATATGTGAGAATATTCAATTTACAAAAATGCCAAGCAACAGAAATATAAAAAAAAAAACAGTCCAAATATCAAGAGTCATTTAAGTAATGACATCATTCCCTCTTATTTGTAGGTTATTGTTTAGGAAACAGATAAAACTTAGTGTGGAAAGTGAAAGGTATAGTATAGGGATGACCAAGAGGTACAAAAGACTTAAAAGTTAAAGCAAAATTGGAAAAAAAAAACATGCACACACATGTACGGATATATGTATATATTTTAAAAAACATGAACATATATGTATATACATCTACACACTATATATGTGCATATGTGTGTATGTGTTTATATATTCCAAATATATATAACAAATACATATATAATACATAGAAAATAAAACTCCACTAGCTCCCCACTGACATAAGGATAAAACATTAATTCCTTTATTGAGCTTGAAAGCTCTATATAGCCTGGCCTCAATCCATCTTCTGATGTCATTTGACACTATTTTTCCTCTTGCACTTTTCAATCTGTATGTCTATATCTATATACGTATGTATGTGCATATATATACATATGTATATATATATATATAAATATAAATTTATAAATACATACATACATGTGTGTTTTGTAGACATATGTGGCTATAAATGCTGCTGTGGATGATGATGGTGATGATGACTGATGATAGCTAGCTAGGGTGATAACATCAGTCATTGAATAAACATTTATCAAGTGCCTACAATTTGTCAAGGCAATAGGAATACAATGAAAGAGCTCACGATCAACATGCAGACAACTATGTACAAACAAGCTATCAACAGAATAAATAGAAAATAATCGGTGGAGGAAAGGTGCTGGAATTGAAAGGGATTGGAAAGACTTTCTGCAGAAGGTGGGATTTTAGCTGGGACTTGAAGCAAGCTAGGGAAGCAGGAGGTATAGATGAGGAAGGAGAGCATTTCATTCTTGAGGGACAGCCAGTGAAAATTCTGAGTCCTGAGAAATGGAGTGTCTTGTTTGAAAACGGTTGAGACCAGTGTTACTGGATCAAAGTGTACATGGAAGGCTCTAGAGTACACAAAGACTGTAAGCAAGCGGGGCTAGGTTGTGGATGGTTCTTAATGCCAAAAAAGAGGATTTTATGTTTGGTACTGGAAGAAATTGCAAGCTATTGATGTTCACTGATGTATTATCTAAAAAGTTAAAAATTCTGAAACAATCTTCAAAAAAAATTATACAAAGCAATTGAAAATATTTACAATATTTTGTCCCCTTAGTTTTGTTTCTTTATACTAAGTTGTGAGCAATAGAGAATTAAAACCTTTTCTTGAAAAATTACACATTGGGTCAGCTAGGTGGTGCAGTGGATGCCCTGAATTCAGGAGTACCTGAGTTCAAACGCAGCCTCAGCCACATAACACTTACTAGCTGTGTGACCCTGGGCAAGTCACTTAACCCCATTGCCTAGTCAAAAAAAAAAAAAAAAAAAGAAAAAAGAAAAAAGAAAAATTACACATTGTTGGGCAAACCCCGGGCTTATTCTGTTCATAATGTCTACACCAAAGATCTCTCTCCAATCATTATGCTCATAACAGGTTAAGAGTACAGAATAAGCTGGGAAACTTTAGCTATGGTTTCTGAAACACGCAAAAAATTGCTTTCTTCTAATGCATGTCAAAATGATCTATGATCAGTGCATAAAGTCTTGATTCATGGTTAGCTTTTTTCTATTTAGAGAAAGGAATCCTGCCCACTCCAAGATAACTTGGGGGAGAGAAAATGAAAGTTAACTGTGCACTTTTAAACACCAGATACATGAATAATGTGATAGTAATCTCTAACCCTCCCCAACTTTTTTGGGAGAAGTAAAAACATTTTTCTTGCTTTAGTCATATAGCAACTCACTTGCTCTCCATGATCCCACCATCTTTCAAAGATCGCCCATAAGTGTGTCATCAATTCTACTGACAAGTTCTTTCAGTACACTGGCATGTAGTTCATGTAGGCCTAGTGATTTGAGTGCATTGAGGTGAACTGAATAATCTTGGGCCATCTTCTAACTTGTTTGGAATTTCAACTAGATGTTAACTATGGTTAGTCTACACTTCTCAGTTCAAAGATAATTTTTCATGGAGAGAAAATAAGAGTAAAAAAAATTGCCTTCTCTTTTACATGTGTTGTCATTGTCACATTCCCATGCTCTCTGGCACTGTTATACGCATTATTTTATCATCCTTTTACACCTTTCTTAACTTTTTAGTGGCTTTTTGTTGTCTTTTGAATGTATCTCAAACTTAGATAATTGTAAGCTTTAGTACTCAAAACTATTCTGACAAGACCTTTTCTGCATAACAGCTCCTCCCACCCTGTGTGCTTGCAGATACTATTCCTCACCCTCTAGGCTCCATTTAAGTGTTGGCTCTCCCTTGACTTCAAGCCTTTCCTGATCAGGTACACAAATAAGAAGTTCACAACTCAAGTCGCTCTGCTTGTGCTTGCTCATGCATTTGATCACAATGAATATTGTATTATAGTTACTTTTGTATTTGACATCCTTAACCCTCCCTTTTTCCTTATACCAACTAGCAAATTATAAGCTCCTTCAGGGCATGCACTATGTAATTTGAATTTTTGTATCCCTTGCACTTAGCACATTACCTTCTACATATTAGGTGGTTTCAATGAACATTTCTACCCAGATAACTCTCAGATGTACTTGTCCAGGCCTAACCCATCTTCCACCCTTCAGTCTCACAGATCCAAATACCTTTAAGACATCTTGAACTGGATGTCCCCTGTTGTTAATGTTGTTGTTGAGTAATTTCAGTCTTGTCCGACTCTTTGTGTCACCAACTGGGGTTTTTCTACCAAAGATAATAGAGGGGCTTGCCATTTTCTTCTTCAACTCATTTTACAAATGTGGAAACTGAGAAAAGGGTTAAGTGACTTGATCAAGGTCACATCTGAGACCAGATTTGAACTCACAAAGATGAGTCTTCCTGACTCCAGGCCCAGTGCTCTATCTATCATGCTACCTAACTGCCTATATAGGATGTCCCATAGCCATCTTAAACCCAGCATATCCAAAGCTCAACTCAAACTTTTTTCCCTAAACCATCCCCTCCCTCTTCATAACTTCCCTATTAGTGTTAAAGGTATTGCTATATTCCTTGAGATGCACCTTGCCAGCAGAGACTGTCTCTATCTTTTTAATTCCCAGCACTCAACACAGTGCCTGGCACATAAGTGGTTAATTAACATTTGCTGACTGATTGTTAACTGCCCCCCCACCCCACTCCACCCCCGCTGGGCTTATAAACTAGGTATCATCCTTGAATCCTTACTCTCTCTCACTCCCCACAGCCAATCAGTGGTCAAGTCCTATCATTTCTACTTTTACAGTGTTTCTAGTATATATTCTCTTCTCTTCTTTGACACTGCAACCACCCTGGTAAAGGGTCTCATCACCTCATCCCTGGACTATTGCAACAGCCTATTGGTTGATCTTCCTGACTCAAATCCTTCCCTATTCCAATACATCCTCCGCTCAGATGGCAAATTGATCTTCCTAAAATGCAAGTCTCACTATATCACCTTCCCCCACCCAATTCAACAAACTCCATTGCCTCCAGGATCAGATATCAAATCCTCTCTTTCAAAGTCCTTCATATCCTGTTCTATTTCTACCTTTCCAGTCTTCTTACACTTTACTACATGAACAAGTGACAGTTGCCTTCCTGCTCCTCACACTAGATACTCTATCTTCTTACTCAGAGCATTTTCACTGGCTTTCCTCCATGCCTGGAACCCTCTCCCTCTTCTTAGATGCCTCTTAATTTCCCTGACTTCCTTTAAATCTCAGCTGAAGTGCTACCTTCTACAGAAAAAGTCTTTCTGAGTTCACCTTAATACTGACGCCTTCTGACTGAGATTGCTCCCAGTTTATCTTGTACATATCATGTTTGTACATAGTAGCTTACATGTTGTATGCTCCATTAGACTATGAGCACCTTCAGAATAGGGACTTTTTGCCTTTCTCTGTATCCCCAGTTCTTAGCACAGAACTGACATAGAGTGGATGCTTAGTAAATACTAGGGGCAGCTAGGTGGCTCAGTGGATAGAGTGCTGGGCCTGGAGTCAGGGAGGCTTATCTTCCTGAGATCAAATCTGGTCTCAGGCACTTACTAGGTGTGTGATCCTGGGAAAGTCATTTAACCCTGTTTGCCTCAGTTTCCTCATCTGTAAAATGAGCTAGAGATGGAAATGGCAAACTACTCTGGTACATCTGCCAATAAAACCCAAAATGGGGTCAGACATGACAGAAATAATTGAACAACAACAGTAGCAACAAATAAATGCTAGTTGACAGACTCACTGATTGCTTAACAAACATTTGTGGAACTGAAATGAATGTTTGAAAACCCTAATTATGACCCTACTAAGATTACTGTTCTCAAAACAAAGCATTCCCTATTTCTTTTATCATTTTGTGCTTATAATCTGGGTTTTGATTACTTATCATTCTGACCAGCCACTTTTCCTTACTCTCCATTTTGTTCCTCTTAAACTGTCATCTAAAAAATGAACACAATAATATGTCTGATGTCATCTGACCTGAACATACAGAGAATAATGGAATTTCTTTTTTTTTTCTTGATCTGGATGCATTACAGAATGATAGGCTATATAGAAATATAGAAGTTTATCTGTATTTCTATACATTCTATCATTCTGTAGTTACATATCTATATTTCTGTATAGTCTATCATTTTGCATATACATACATATATTTTTATTTCTATATATTTTATCTATATATTCTATTTATATCTATATATTCTATATCTATTTCTATATATTCTATTTCAGGAATTCTGTCTATATTCTATCTATTCTATTTCTATCTATATTCTTTCTCTTTCTATAGATATATATGTGCATATATATGTATTCTATATTTCTGTAGCATGTATGGGTGTGTGTATATTTTTAAATTTTGCAAAGCCCTTTACAAATGTCATCCCATTTGATTTTCATAGTAGTGCTGACAGGTAGATGCTATAATTATCTTCGCTTTACAAATAAAGACACTGTGATTGATAGAAATAAAGTGACTGTCCAGCTTCACACAGCTTGTATCTAAAGTAGGTTTCAAACCCAGGTCTTTCTTCTGATGCAGCCCCCATCCCATTGATGGTGTCTAGCCAACCAAATACTGTATTTAACTGTTTTGATAATCCCATCAGCCTGTTGATTCAGGAACTGCACTGGATGGAAGGTTCTTTCAGGAGTAACATTTTAAGGGGGAGATATAGATGATTTAAAGGATTATTAAAATTCTCGTATTTAGAATGAGGAATGTCTCAAATTAAGCATGTTAAGCTTTTAAAACTAAACACAATTTATAAAATGCAAAATAGATTTTCTGATAACAATGTATATTTCTTCCTTTTTTTAATATAAATTTTTATTTTTAGATTTCAACACTCACTCCAAGTTTTTGAATTCCAAATTTATACCCCATCTCCCCCTCCTCCCACCCCAAGATGGCATGCATTCTGAATATCCGTTCCCCTAGTCTGTCCTCTCTTCTATTTCTCTCCCCTTCTCTTATCCTCTTTCCCTTCTATTTTCCTGTAGGGCAGGATAGACTTCTGTACCCCATTTCCTGTATTTCTTATTTCCCAGTAGCATGTGAAAACATTTTTTTAAACATATGTTTCTAAAACTTTAGGTTTCAAATTTTCTCTCTTCCTCGCTCCCCACCCACTCTTATTGAAAAGGCAAGCAACTCAATGTAGTTTGTACATGTGCAGTTATGCAAAACACATCCATAGTAAACATGTTGTGAAAAACTAACTCTATTTCCCTTAATCCTATCCTGCCCTCCCATTTGTTCTATTCTTTCTTTTGACCCTGTCCCTCCTGAGAAGTATTTACTTCTGATTACTCCCTTTCCCAATCTGCCCTCCTCTCTATCATCCCCCTGCTCTCTTGTCCCCCTTCTCCCCCTATTTTCCTGTAGGGTAAGACAGATTTCCATACCCAATTAAATGTGTTTGTTATTCCCTCCTTAAGCCAAATCCTATGAGAATAAGATTCACTCATTCTCTCTCACCTTCCCCCAATTCCCCTCCACTGTAAGAGACTTTTCTGGGGTTTTTTGTGAGATAGTTTACCCCATTCTACCTCTCCCTTTCTTCTTCTCCAACTAAAATCCTCTTTCGTCCCTTAATTTTATTCTCCAGATATGACACCTTAATCTTCAACTCACCCTGTGCCCTCTATCTATCTATCCACATATACATACATATACTTTTTTTCCTCCAACTACCCTAATACTGACAAAGTTCTCATGAGTTATAAATATCATCTTTCCATGCAGGAATGTAAACAGTTCAATCTTAATAAGTCTCTTATGATTCCTCTTTCCTGTTTACCTCTTCATGTTCCACTTCAGTCCTGTATTTGAAAGTCAAATTTTCTTTTCAGCTCTGGTCTTTTCATCAAGAATGCTTGAAAGTCCTCTATTTCACTGAATGACCATTTTTTCCCCTGAAGGATTATGCTCAGTTTTGATGGGTAGGTGATTCTTGGTTGTAATCCTATCTCTTTTGCCCTCCGGAATATTATATTCCATGTCCTGTGGTTCTCCTTGACCTGGAAACTCTGGAATTTGGCTATAATATTTCTAGAAGTTTTCCTTTGGGGATCTCTTTCAGGAGGAGATCTGTGGATTCTTTCAATTTCTATTTTGCCCTCTGGCTCTACTATATCAGGGCAGTTTTCCTTGAGAATTTCTTGAAAGATGATGTCTAGGCTCTTTTTTTGATCATGGCTTTCAGATAGTCCAATAATTTTTAAATTCTCTCTCCTGGATCTATTTTCCAGGTCAGTTGTTTTTCCAATGAGATATTTCACATTGTTTTCTAATTGTTCATTCTTTTGGATTTGTTCTACTGTATCGTGATTTCTCATAAAGTCACTATCTTCTAATTACTCTATTCTAATTTTTAAGGAAGTATTTTCTTCAGTAAGCTTTTGGACTTCCTTTTCCATTTGGCCAATTTTGCTTTTTAGGGCATTCTTCTCCTCATTGTCTTTTTGGACCTCTTTTGCCATTTGGGTTAGGCTGTTTTTTAAGGTGTTATTTTCTTCAGTATTTTTTTGGGTCTCCTTTAGCAGGCTGTTGACTTGTTTTTCGTGATTTTCTTGCATCACTGTCAGTTTTTCCTCTACTTCCCTTACTTGCTTCTCAAAATCCCTTTTGAGCTCTTCCAAGGCCTGGGACTGATTCATATTTTTCTTAGAGGCTTTGGATGTAGGAGCTTTGACTTTGTTGTCTTCTTCTGGTTGTATATTTTGATCTTCTTTTTCACCAAAGTAAGATTCTATGGCCAACTCTTTTTGTGCTGCTTGCTCATGATCCCAGCCAATTACTTGAGCTTTAAACTCTTTGTTAAGGTAAGAGTCTGCTTCCAATGTGCAGAACGTATGGTCCCAAGCTTCAGGGGTTTGTATAGCTGTTTTCAGAGATACTTGTAGGGACCTGTCCAAGGTGGTATGATAAGGAGTGAGGTGTTTACTCCTTTCTGTCCTGTAACTGTGAGGAGGAACTCCTCTCCACAGCCACTCCAAGCTCTACCATGCCAGCGTTCCTCCTCACCCCAACACCGCTGCCCAGAACTGTGACCCAGATCCAAACAGGGGTAAAGCAAGAGATTCCTGCCTCAGCACTGGCAAAGAGATCCCTACAATCCCTGTCTGAGCAGCCACTGGATTCCCCCTCAGTCTGTGGGCTGGAAGCTTGGGAAGCAGCTGCCCCCCATCAGGGCCACGCTTTTGGGGAATGGAGCTGAAACCCCACCTTCCTGTCTCAGCACTGAAAGAAACAGACTTTTCCCACTGACCTTTTAAGTTGTCTTTGGCATTTGTGGATTAAGGAGTCTGGAAACCTCCACAGCTGCCCAAGATTCAGTCCTCTGAGGCCTGCTCCAGTTTTGCTGTGGCCTGCGCACCCACTCCACGCTGCGCTCCCAGCCCGGCGTGATACACCTTTCTGATCAATCATCCAGGTTGTCTTGGGCTGGAAATTTGTTTCACTCTGTCTTTTTGTGGGTTCTGCTGCTTCAGAATTTGTTTAGAGCCATTTTTTATGAGTATTTGGAGGGGTTTGGAGAGCTCAAGCAAGTCACTGCTTTCACTCTGCCATCTTGGCTCCACCCCCTCTATTGCTTTCTTTTTTAACAATGCATATTTCTGGTACCATTTCAAAGATTTCCTCTGACCAAGGAGACATCCTGACTTTAATTTCAAATTGTTCACCAACAAACTGCATTGGCTAGATGTCTCATCAGATTGTAGTGCATATACTTTTCTTCCTCTTTTTATGAAAAATTTTAGTCAAAACTGATATTAGAAACAGATAGAACATTCTTCATATTCTTCTTAAGTATCATTTAGTTCTTTAGTTTTCATAAACAGCAACATTAAACTCACTGCTGAGCATGGTCTCATACTTTCACAGTAATATGGTAAATTAAGAAAATTCCCTGTCATGCTGTACTAGCTTAAAAATTGTATTTAGAACTTCTGGAGATTGCAGTAAGTCCACAGTGCCATATAACTCCAGCATTTTATTTGCTGTTAGTGCCCTAACTACAAAATATTATATTATTGTGTTACTACCAATTCCTATAGGTCTCCAAACTATAAATTGTTAGGCTCAAATTCTAATATGAAATCTGTTGCTACTATCATTTCATGTCTCTGATAAATTCCATGCTGCTCTTGTCTATCCCAGTACACCAAGAAAAGAATTTGAGTTAGGCAGAAATAAGAATGTACAAGAAAGTACAAATAAAATTAAAATGGACCTACACAGAATGAAACCTGACCAGGCCTAAATTAAAAATAAATGGTTAAATAATTATCTTTTTGTATCATGCATATATCCGTATGCTATAGTTTCACCCAAAATAGTGAAATTACAAATAGAAGCTACTCATAGTGGTATAGAAACAATCAAAACAAGCTAGCAGTTGACATTGTGGACAAGAGGAAGGGAGCCTCTAAATTTGGAAAGTCAAATACTCTGATTTAGTTTAAAAAGGAAGAGAGTAAGGTATTCAAACCCAGTGAGTTTGACTGTGATTCTTAGCAAAATATTAGAATATATTATTAAAATAATGGCTAAAGCTAATGACTATCTAGAAAAATAAGCAATGATATTAAAAAAAACATCGTAGCTTCATCAACAAGGCATTCCAATTGAAACTATATTTTTTATAAGATCACTAAGCTAGAAAAGCAGAAAAATTTGACAAGTCCTTCATGGTATTCTTTTGGAAAATATGGAGATATGTGAGCTAGATCCATATAAATAGATTTGGAACTGGTTTAATCTCTGGACCCAAAGAGTAAATCATTAATTATGATAGCTTAAAGATGTCTCCAGGGTCTGCCTTTAGATATTTTTATCCAACTTTCTTATGACGCAAAGCTGTAGTATGAGGTATAGCCAACACGTTTGATGAAAGATTTACATAGGTTACAATACTGGGCTCATATTGAAAAAATAAAATGTGCTTGTCAGACTCGGTGGGAACAACAAGGAACAATAAATGAAAGTCACACAGAATTTTCCTAATGTGACAATAATGTCCTTAACAATTGCGAGAATCTCAAAGTGAAATAAATTCCTAAGAAAGGTCGGGTTTTCGCCTCAGCAGAGGTCTTCCAGGAATGGTTGGATGGTTACTTGTCAGTTATGTTATACAGAGGAGTTTTGCTCAATTGTAGATTGGTTTAGTTCTCTGTAGTCCCTACTCCTAACACTGGCTTTGATCCTTAGCAAGCCACATTAGTATAGTGGTGACTCAATTTCCTTATGTGTAAAAATGAAGATATAGTCTGCTCTATCAACCTTATAAGATACTTGTGGGGTTCAAATGGGACAACGGATTTAAAGCACTTTGTAAATCACAAATTAATTTACATTCTTGAAAGGTAGTTGGTTGTTGTCTTTTGTTTTGAAGAGGACCAAAATGACATCACAATGCTAGAATCAAGTTTTAGTGTGTCCGACTGTGGCTGATCAGACCAATCTGAGCTCTGAAAGTTCTACCACAGGTCAGGCACAAACAGTCAGTGTGAACCTTTGGGGTGGATTCTCTAAATTTGCATATCTTGTATTTCTCTTGAGCTATTTCAATTCTGCTTTGCTCATAGATACCAGTACTTTTTCTGATGTGGGCACGCCATGCTGAGTGGTCCTGTGCCAGTGTCTCCATGTCACACAATTAATTCCAAAGTTAGGAGAGACCTTGAGAGTGTCCCTGTATCGCTTCTTCTGACCACCATGTGAATGCTTGCCCTGTGTGAGTTCTCCATAAAATGGTCTTTTTGACAAGTGTATGTTTTGCATTCGAACAATGTGGCCAGCCCATTGAAGTTGCACTCTCTAAAGCAGAGTTTGAATGCTTGGCAGTTTAGTTCAAGAAAAGAAAATGGTCATCTACCTGAGAGCTAGTGTGGTTTCAGAAAGGGTTGAGGAATGGTTGATGTGGTATTTGCTGCCTGACAACTCCAGGAGAAATGCCAGGAGCAGAACAGAGGTCTGTACACAATGTTTGTAGATCTGACCAAGGCCTTTGATACAGTCAGTCATAAGGGCTTATGGAAAATTATGTCAAAATGTGGTTGCCTGGAGAAGTTCATCAGCATTGTACATTATTTTCATGATGGCATGCTTGCCCAGGTTCTGGATAATGGACGATGCTCTCATGCTTTCCCACTCACCAATAAAGTGAAACAAGGCTGTGTGCTTGCTCCCATGGTTTTTAGCATAATGTTTTCAGCTATGTTGTCAAATGCTTTCAATGAGGATGAACATGGCATCAAAGTCAGCTGCCACACTGATGGTAAATTCTTCAACTTGAAAGGCAGTACCATGAACTCGAAAAGGGAAATCAAAAGGAGGAGTTGTTTGGGAGGTAGTTCAAGCCCTTCTCGCCTTACACCTAGATAATTACAATAGGCTCCTAACTGATTCCCCTTCCTCAAATTTTCCCTTTCTCTAATCCATTGCCCAAATTGTTGCCAAACAGATATTTTTAAAGGGTAGGTCTGATCATGGCACACTTTTGCCCTAGAAACTTCAGTAGCTCCTTACTGTCTATAGGATAAAATAAACTCTCCTCTGGCACTAAAAGTTCTTCATAACCTGTATTAACCTACCTTTTGAGCCTTATTAAAGATTATTCTCTTTCATATGCTCTTTAGTTCAGCCAGTCTTCTTGTAGCTCCTCACATATGAAATTCTGTCTCCTGTCACTTTGGTTTTCACAGATTGTTTCTGATAATGTAAATATACTCCATCCTCACCTCTGACTTTTAGAATCCCTTACTTCCTTCAAAGTTAACCTCAGACACCATCTTTTACATGAGTACTTTCCTAAACTCTCCAGCTGCTAGTGTCTTCCCATCCAAAATGTCTTGCATTTCTTTTGTGTATACTTTTTTATATACTCATACATGTATCCACCTGTAGAATCAAGGTTCCTGAGGACAGGGATGGTTTCCTCTTTGTCTGTGGATACACCTCAACTGGAACAGTGCTTAGTTCATAATAAGAGCTTAAGAAATGTTTGTTGATTAATTTGGGATATATTGAGATATACAAGAGTGCTTGATACACAATAACTTAATGAAGATTTACTACATTAAGTTCCATTTATTCCTATGATTTCTAGAGTTTTTAATAAAAATGAGTTTTGAATTTGGTCAGGAGTTCCTCTATTTTGAGCTGCCACAATTATCTTTCTCAATATCTAGTTGAGTAGCTGTGATACAAAAGACCCATCAGGGATGGGGAAAGATAAAATCATTCTTTTGCCGCATTCCAGAGGGGGCAAGAAGAAATGCAATCCCCTTCTAGGGGCTAGGTTTTTCCTTCATAACTAACCAACATCTAAACATTTCTTGAAGTTGTGATGTACCCCAATTGTTACTCTAGAGCTAGTAAGCTGGCTTTTATAAAAGTCCTCCAGGGGATGCGACATGTTCAGTCAACAATGACAAAGTTGCCCTTTTGATTCCTTCAAGCTTGACTAAAGACTCCTTCAAATTGCATAAGGAAAAAAAAGAGTATAAGCCTTTCTGCATATTTCCTTTAAAATTTTAATATCTCATTTATTGGTTCTGCTTTCTGTCCCTTATTTTGATGATTCCATCAATTGGGTTGTGGGAAGGGGAATTATTGATCAGTGCTTAAGTAAAATAAAAGCTAACATTATATGCTTTGGCACATTTTAGATACAAGTGGAACCTTTTTTTGATAATTTATTTATTTTTAGTTTTCAACATTCTCTTCCATAAGATTTTGAGTTTTAAATTTTGTCCCTCACCTTCTCCTTCCCCCTCCCCAAGATGGTATGCAATATGATATAGGCTCTACTTATACATTCATATTACACACATATTTCCCATTAGTCTTGATGTAAAGAAGAATGAGAATTAATGGCAGGAACCATAAAAAAGAAGAAACAAAACAAAAAAAAAAACAAAAGAAAATGATAGCAAATAGTATGTTTCCATCTGCATTCAGACTCCAAAGTATTTTCTCTGGATGTGGATAGCGTTTTCCACCTTGAATCTTTTGGAGCTGTCTAAGATTCTTGTATTGCTGAGAAGAAGTAAGAGTATCAAAGTCATTCATTGCCCAATGTGGCTGTTACTATGTACAGTTTTCTCCTGGTTATGCTCATTTCATTCAGCATCAGTTCATATAACTCTTTCCAGGTTTTTAAACATATTATAGGATTGTGATTCTCAATCCATTCTGCTATCCACTTCCATTTTGTGGGACAGTTCATCTAGTTTACATTCACAGTTACGATTACTATCTGTGCCTTTCTCTCCATTCTATTCCCCCCCCATTTATGCTTTTCTCTCTCCTTTCGCCCTTTCTCTCCTCACTAGAATTTTGCTTTCAATCACCACCTCCTTCAGTCTGACCTCCCTTCTATCCACCCCCTCCCTTTTCTTTCCCCTTTCCCCTCCTACTTCCTATAAGATTTCTATACCTGATTATGTTATTCCATCTTTGACCCAAATCTTATGAAAGTAAGGTTCAAACAATGTTCATCTCTCTCCTTTCTTTCTCTCTACTGTACTAGGCTTTTGTGCCTCTCATGTGATGTAATTTACCCTTGTCTGCCTCCTCCTTTCCTCTTCTCCCAGAACAATCCCTTTTTACCACTTAATTAGATTTTTTGTTATTACATCAAAGTCAACTTATACCCACACCCTCTGTCTATGTATACCCCTTTTAAATGTCATAATAATGATACAGTTCTCAAGAGTTACAAGTGCTATCTTTCCTTATAGGGATATAAACAGTTTGCACTTATTAATAGCATGTTGTTGTTTTTTTTTACTTTCCTGTTTACCTTTTTATTCCTTTTGTGAGACTTGTATTTGAAGATCAAATTTTCTGTTGAGCTCTGTTCTTTTCACCAGGAAGGTTTGGAAGTCCCCTATTTCATTGAATATCCATCTCCTCCCCTGAAATATTATGCTCAATTTCATTGGGTACTTGATCCTTGGTTGCATTCCAAGCTCCTTTGCATTATAGAATATTGCATTCCATGCCCTCCAATATTTTAATGTAGAAGCTGTAAGGTCCTGCATAATCCTGACTGTGGTTCCATGATATTTAAATTGTTCCTTTCTGGCTGCTTGCAGTATTTTCTCTTTGGCCTGGTAATTTTGGAATTTGGCTACAATATTCCTTGGCTTTTTCAATTTGAGATCTCTTTCAGGAGGTGATCTGTGAATTCTTTCGATGACTATTTTACCTTCTGGTTCTAGGACCTCAGGGTACTTTTCCTTGATGATTTCCTGAAAGATGCTATCTGAGATCTTTTTTTTTTTTTCATCATGGTCATCAGATAGACCAATAATTTTTTTTAATTATCTCTCCTGGATCTATTTTCCAGGTAAGTTGTTTTATCAATGAAGTATTTTGTATTTTCTTCTATTTTTCTTCATTCCTTTGTATCTATTTGCTTCTTGACATCTCATAGAGTCATTAGTTTCCACTTGCCCAATTCTAATTTTTGACAAATTGTTTCCTTCTATTAGATGTTGTACCTCCTTTTCCATTTGGCTAATTCTACTTTTTAAGAACTTGTTGTCTTCAGTGTACTTCCCCCCAACCCCATTTGCCCAATTGTATTTTTTTAAGGACTTGTTTTCTACAATCCATTTTGTTCTTCCTTTTTCAAGCTATTGACTCTCTTGAATACCTCTCATTTCCTTTGCCATTTTTAATTCCACCTCTCTTATTTGACTTTTAAAATCCTTCTTGACTTCTTCCAAGAAGTCTTTTTGGGATTGAGATCAGTTTATACTCTCCTTTGAGGTTGTGGATGTGTGTATATTGACAATGTTGTCCTCTTGTGAATTTGTGCCTTGATCTTCTCTGTCTCCATAATAAGAATCTATGGTCATTGTCCCGTTTCTGATTTCTGTTCATGGTGTTTGCCTACTTCCTGGATTTTAAAGTTGAACTCTCCTCCTGGTGTATAGGGGTCGCTGACCTAAGCTTCTTGCACTGGGAGGCTGGGGCCTGGTCACTAGTTTTGCATGTTGAGGCCTCAGGTGCTGGCAGAGGGAAGTTGAAGGGATCTGGCAGCTTACCTGGTACTGAGCTGGGGTCAGCAGCACTGGAGTTCTAAGAATAGGAGTAAGGAGTATGGTCCCTGGAGTATGCCAGTACTTGAATGTTTAGCTGCTGGAGGATGTCTGCCAGCCTGGAGTTGTGTTAAGGTACTCAGATATTTGGCTACTGGAGAACTCAGGAGCACATGGTGGTTTTCTGAGCTGATATTTATTGGTTCTCTTGCAAGTGCTGAGGCACTCTGGGGGTCCTGGTGTTGGTGCTTGACTACTCCACCACCCTGGGGCTCAGGATCTCTTCCTGGTTTGCAGAGGTAGGGCTTGCTACTGGCTTGCTGGGATGCCTCCCTTCCTGTACTTCTCCCCCTCCCCCAGAGTGAGAGGGGCCTTTTCCATTAATCCTCCAAACTTCCTGGGCTACAAAACTGCTGCCTCCCATTTTTCTGCTGGCTCAGCTGTTCCGGGATTTTTCCTGGGGTGATATTTTCTGGGTTTTCAGAGGTCAATAAGGGAGGATGAGATTCACTTACTTCTTATTTTACCATCTTGCCTTCCAGAAGTCAATAGAGCTTATTTTTGAAAGGTTTATTTGGAGTGTTTCTCACAGTTAATTCCTTGGAAATAGAATGTTATGATGTTTGTACATACTCAGCTCTAGGTCATCCTACATTATATCAGGTACAACATTATATACAGAATGAGAAAATATGAGTTCTACTCCCAATTCTGCCACTAAGTATCTATGTTACTTTGGATAAATCACTTTACATTCTTGATCTCCATTTCCTAAAGTGTAAAATGAGGGGGTTTGGCTAATGATGATTAAATTCCGGTTAGAGCTAACTTTTTATAACTCTGTACAGCCAAGACCTTGTACACTTTTTACTTACTAGAAGTGTGTAAATAAGCTTTTTCTAATGATAAACCTTACTCTGACTGTCTTCTCCACTTCATTCAGGCAAAGGAGAAAAAGTGATAACAAGCTATTAAACACCAGTGAACTTTCTCCCTCAACTTCTTCCTCTTTATCTTTCACCAATCAAAATTACCCTTCATCAGAGGCAAAACAAGAAACAAAGGAAATACACAGTTAAGACAAATAAGACTCCTAATATTTTTTCTATGAATAGGTAGACATAATGAAGCATGTTTCCCATATATTCCCTTGACAGAGAAGTACCAGAAAAATGATCAGAACAATCCTTACAGACATACTTTTAGCTTAATTATAACCATCCTTAAAACAAAGGAACCCAGTGAAGTTTCACATCCTCAGTTATTTCATGGTTCTGCCAAAGTGAAGTTGAGCTTGGAGTATATGCACAAGAACATCTGTACTTTTTTTTTCCTTTTTCCACATTGTCAGCTATTCAGGAACTCCCTTGTAGCTTCTGCAAATTATATGATTTTTTCTACACTCATTAAAAATTGGCCTTGCAAAGATTTTATTCATAATAAAAGTCATCACATTTCAAAACAGGGTTCAGTAGCCAACTAGTTCAACCTAAACAAGAAAATAATCCAAACAATAATATAACGAACCAGAGGTCATCTAGCCTCTGCTTGAAATACTCCAATGAGAGAGAGCATGCTCCCTCCTAAGGAAGCCCATTACAAGTCTACTACTTTTTTCCATGAAATAGCCTTCAATACCCTTGAGGATAGTTGAGCATCAATATTTTCTTCGACTTATCCTCATGTGATATAAATACAAAATTCTGCATCATCCCATTTGAGCTCTCCTGGAAGTTCTCCAGCTTATCACTTTCCTCTTAAATTATGGATTCTGGAACTGAACATGATATTCCTGCCAGAAGGATGGCCTAAAGCTCAGTATATACAAATATCTCTTCCTCTTTCAAAGCCTTGGAATTCCATGGGACATTTGATGACTTTGGATAGGCACTGAAAGGATATTGGAAGAAGTTCATTGTGTTGGGAGAGCAAAGAAAGTTTGCATAAAATAGACAAAATGGGGAAAATATATAAGAGCAAGAGCCAGGCAAGCTACTATAACAATATCATCTTCCTAAGAAGACATGTGAATACTCAAAGAGGCAAAACCAGCTAGTCACAATTTCCCTGGTGTGTTCTAGGATTAGAATAGAGGTTGTTCAGAAAATTGTGTACTGTACAGATTCAGTCTTAGAATATGTAATCTTAACTCCAATGATGTTCTCCTGAACAGCATCTCACTTAGACTTTAAAAAAAAACTAATAGAAATCCACAGCCTTTCAAGCCAGTATAGTATTGCAACATTGTATGAATAACAATGATAATAGGTGGTAGATTTCTTTCCTAGAATCTCCATTTTCAGCCATCTATCTTGTTAGCAATTTCTAAAGTTCTCATGAAAGCATTGACTCCGGTAGCAGAATTCTACTTGATTGTCAAGGCTGTTTGCAGCCCCATTTAAATCAGTTTAGTCCTTGGGCAGAAATAAATAGCACTGATATAATTAATTTAAAAAGTAAATACTAAGCAAATACCTTAGTCTTTCATAATGTCTCAGGAAGTAACACAAAGTCCCTATTCATTTCAAATATGTAAATCTGCAAAATGAATTAATGATCTTAATAGAGGCTTAAATCTATGGAGTTTATATTGGGTCCCAGAGCAAGATACTCTACCCATAATCAAAGATAGGGCAAGAATAGAAAACTTAGGGGGGGAAATTACTAGCAAATTCACTGGGAGCTTCCATGTTTATCATTCTTACAACACATTTCTGAGCATCTACAGTGTACCAGACAGAAATATAACATATAGCTTGTGTAAATGCTTGCCTTCAGAAAGGTAATTGGAGTTTGCAATATTTTCTTTCCCCTGCCTTGTTCTTTCCAGGGAATATTTCCTGCCTCAGTCTCAGAATTGCAGTACACAATCTAAGTACTTTCTGATGCAGTTCCATTCCATTTCAGAATCAAAAGATTTAATATTCCAATGTCAAAAGGGAATTGGAAGACAAGTATAAGATAAACTTGTATTAAGTAGAAGACTGAAATGAGCAGGGAACCTGAGGAAGCAGTAGCAGCTGCTTCAATAACTATCTTAGATGGAAAGTTTTAAAGCAAAAATTTCAAAATAGTTTGATAACACATTAGGAGCTTGCGTCATCTTAAAACTGCCCAATTGTCTTATTGGTCTGAATTTTAGTATTTTCCCTTAGGATCTGATAGAGCCACCTTTATAATCTATGCTATCAAAGTTAAAATAGCTTTTAAAAATAAATAAAAAGATGAAGAAAATGATGTCTTCAGACCTTAGCCCTGTTGAATATGTTGTTGGCCATCACCGCCAACCATCATCACTATCATAAACAAACATTCACGAATTACTTGTAAAGAGAGAATGTCATATGTTTCATATATACATATATATGTTGTAAATAGCATGTCATATGTTATAAACATGTTATAAATTTATGACATCTTATAAAATTATAATGTGGTCAGAGAACACAAGTAGGAAGAATCAGAACTCAAAAGAACCTCAACAGGACAGAAGTTTGGGGATATATAATAGGATACATAGATAGGAAATGAATCAGACACTCCTTTTAATGAACTTATATCCTACTAGAAGGATGAAACATGTACACATATAAGTAAATACAATGTAAGTTTAAGATAGAGGAAGAGACAATAGCTTGGGGGTCAGGGAAGTCTTCGTGGAGAAGGTAGTACATATGCTGATCCTCAAGGAAAGTTAAACCTTCTTCAAAGTAGACATGAGGAGGGAATATTTGAGCATGGAAAATGATTAGTGTGACAACAGAGGCCGGAGATGAAATGACAATTTAGGAAGCACCTAGTAGTCTAATTTCACTGGACCATAAAGTATGTGAAGACAAGGTATGAGAAAATTTAAGTTGGAGGTTGAGTAAGAGGACTCCTAAATGTGGCCAAACATGGTCATGTGCATGCCTTAGAAAGATAAGCTTGACAGGTGTGGATACAGCTATTTGTGTTGTGTGTGTGTGTGTGTGTGTGTGTGTGTGTGTGTACACAACAGTTTTTTTTAATAGATGTATAGAATGGTATCCTTGAATACCTGTGTATGTGCATGATTACCATTATCAACAACCATTATCATTTTTAAAAACAGATATTTATTTATCGGTTACTTGGAAAGAGAGAACAATGACACGTTGTAAAATTATAAAATGATCGGAGACCAAAAATAGAATGTTCCACTAGCATCTGATGCTGCCTTTTCTGTAGATGGAGCACTGTGGCCCTCCTCTGGCCTTTCCATTTTTTCAGGATAACTACCCTTAGTAACTTCTGAGACTCCTCTTAATTCAGATTCACTGATATATAAGCAGCAATTGCTGTTGAAGTTCAGACATGTATAAATTAGTAGTTTAAATGTTAAGGAATGGGAAATTTTACCCTAATGATGCACAACTAGATCATAAGCTTACAGAGGGTAGACAGAGTATTACTCATCTTTGTAGATTTCTTAGTGCCTATAACATTGCATAGCACATCATACATACTTATGTGTTTGTTTAATAAATTAATGATAAACACTTCAAGATATATCATATAATAAATTCATCTAAATGAATTATCAATTAGCCCATATTTCATTTTTCCCTACAAGAATGATACAAAATATTTCTACTAAGTGCTTGAATGCAATCCAAGTTGACTCTTTCTACTGAATTCCTTTGATTAATCAGTTTCATAGTCCTGCACAAAATAAATTGAGGTTAGACTGGCATCCTGTCTCAATGAAGCAAAACTGGCCCTTTATGATTACTACTTCCTTTCCTAAATGTACTCTTATGATCTCTTTAACAATGTATTCTAGAATTTTGCTTGAATTTGAAGTCAAACTCACCAGTCTGTGGTTTTCAGATCCCTTTCTCATAAGGATCTAAACATTGAAGTCTAAGCACCCAGTGATATCATGATTCCTTTGGACACCTGTAGCCACAATTTTGGCACAACTTCCTTTATAGGAGGGTTCGTGACTACAAGTTGAGTAAGAGCTAATCTAATCCATTTTGCTAGACTAGACTGTTAGACTTAATAAGTTTCATCCATTTCCACAGTATTGGTATACATTCAGTTAAAGGAGATGTCAAAGTCAATACAGTATAAGAACCAGAAAGGGTATATTCTACTGGTGGCCATATGAGAGATTTTTTATCAAGAAACTTCCTTAAATGGCAGAACTCATTGATTTGACATAAGAGTTTGACTAAAACATTTTTAGGATGCCATTAGTTCCCAAATTAAGAATCCTAAGTCTATACCCAAAGGCATAGATTAATTATATCCCTAGATACCTAGTTGCTTTTGTACCAGTAAGATCTAAGTAATTACCACTAGAATTTTTTTTTAGAAAAACCACCTAAGGCAGTGTTCATACAAGGCATGCATTTCTAAACTATACCCTTATAATTTGGCCTAAAATATTTTCCCAAGATATATTATTTGTCTACAGCTAATATCATGCTTAAAAATAATTACTACCATTTGTCACTGCATCTGACAACAATGAAGCTAAATTTAAGAAATATATATATTGATGTATAAACCTCACAGAGATTCCTGCGCACAGGGAACTCACAAAAGAGGCACCAAACAATAACCAAAGGTTTATATCAAAGACTTCTGATTACTCTTGTGTTAGAACTCTCTCTACCACTTCATTTGAATTAAATACTTATTAATTATCTCCTATATGCAAGATAGAGGTGTAGTAGAAACACGGTAGAAATCCTGGGTTTGACTCCTGCTTTTAACACATACTTACTGGATGAATAGGAACAAGTCATTTAAACTCTTAGTGTTCCAATCAAGTCTCTAAGACTGAACCAATAGACATTGTTGACATTACACAGCAGCTGTTCCCCACATGATTAAAATAACAAATCTAAACCTCTTCCTTACTCCAAACATGTCAAGGCACTATTCTAGGTGCTGGAGATAAAAGAACTAAAATGGGAGCAGTTTCTGCCCTCAAACACCTTTACCTCATACTGCATGAATATGTAGGAGGTGGGTGTATTGGAAATAACATGTGGAGATAAGCTTTGAAGAAAACAAGGACCTTTTTTGAGGCAGAAATGAAGGAATCATTAAAGATGAGGGGAAACACTGAACAGAAGTTAATAAGTTAATAAGATGTGGAATATTATGTTCAGGAAACAACTAGAAGACCAGTTTGAGAACAAAAACTGGGTCAGGGAGAGTATTATTACATAAAATTGGAAAAAGAGGTGAGAGCGTTATTAAGAAAGGACTTAAATGTCACATTGAGGATGTCAATGAAATCTATTTACAACTTAATACATGGGACTTAAGGAGTTTCCTGAACTCAGATGGGTTAAATGACTTATTCATGATCATATTGCTGTTAAATATTAAAATCAGAATTTAAACAGAGTTCTTTCCTGAAACCAAGTGCATTATTCTAACCAACACACCACACTGATTATCAACCAGCACTAGGAATATTTTTCTTTTCATTTGCCTCTCTTCACCAAATAGATAATATCTCATCATTCCTACCCAAACCAAAGATGAAAAAGAATATATCCCACCACCTCACATTTCTTCCTTCATACATGCTGTAAACAGAGAAAAGTTGAGAACAATATTCTTCATTTTTATGGTCTTTTAAAATGTCATAAGAGTGTTCAACTTCACAAGAAAGAACAGATGTTTTCTGGAATTTCCAAGTTTCAATTTAGTCAAGAATTATATTTACCCTTTGGATTTTAGTGAACATTTCATCAGTTTTGCAGGAATTGGTAAATATGTATGAGAATTTGTACAGGAAAAAAACCTTTTGTTTTCCAGATCAGTGAGATAAAGTAACTTGATCATCATCACATAGCTAGTCAGTAGTATAGCCAAGACAAGATGCCAGGCCTCCTGATTCCCATTTTAGGATTCTTTCCAAAGGTCTAAAAATATTCTTGCCTGACACATTAAAAATTAGCTAATTATTAAAGCTTTAAACTGGAACTCTTTCCAAATGTTATATTTGGCATAAAGGGTGACAAAATTAGGAAGCAAATGTGTTGGGGAAATGCATATACATATATATGTACATATGACATGGATATGAATGGATATGCAAACATAATTCAGTCCTATGAAAGTACAAAACTACATTTATATTGTTGTAAAACTTCAAACCAAATAAATTTAGGGATTTTTTTGTAATTTCAACATATTCAGTCATGCATCCTTTACCTGGAAAAGTGAATAAGTTAATTTAAAAACTCAACAATATTTAATGTATGGATTGTTGTTGTTACAACCAGATCTTCCTATCTAAACCAAACTGATCTGCAAGGAAACTTTGTCCTGCTCTATTTTTGACCTGAACTTCTTCCTGCTTAGGCAAACTGGGCTTTTGCAATGTTAATGCAGAACATAGGGAATAGCCAACTAGAGCTCTTCTCAGAACTCCTAAGCTTAGTTTACCTGGTACTTGGGATTATGGATGTGAAACACTTTAATGTGTGGATTTTGACAAAGTATTTCTATAGAATTTGATTCTACTTTTAATATACACTGAAAAACTCTTTCATAGAATAGTAAATTGATGGTTCTGGATGGAAAAGCACTGAACCTTCAATGATTATTCCAAATACCTAGTAATTGTTGACAGAATAACTCAGACATCTTTTCTTTAGAGTTCACCTACATATTAGAATTACTCAGATGTTTACACTCAAACAAAAATGCATTATTCTTTAAAAAAAAACTTTCTGAAATGTGTACCCATGATTTTTCTTCAACCTTTAACAAAAAAAAATGCCCTTTACTAACATTGCAGGAACCCAAATGCAATTCACATGAACTCTTCTGTTAACTGACAGGTCAACTTAGGAAATTGCTTAACTTGTGCTTTAAATAGATTAATTCACATCTCTGAACATCATAGGAATTAACTTCTGCAGGCTATTTCCCAGCTAGGTGAATGCTAAGGATAGAGGTTCAACTGACATCAAAGTTTAAAGTGCAGAAGCATTTAAGATGTGTTGAAGTGTGGATGACACATGCAAATATCTGAAGTTTGGTGACAACAGAGAAGGTCCTTACAAGTCAGTGATAGTAAACTCATCTAGAAAGTGACAGAATCCATGCAAGACTAAATTTTCTGACTGCCTATTCAATTCTAAATCTACTATACCATAGCTTTTTTGTTCATCTGTCCCAATTACTGTATGAGAGCTGAGAGATGTGTTTAAACCTGATCATTGTCCCTGCCCTCATCGAGTTTAAAATCTGGTGAAAGATGGGATACACACTCAGATAACCATGACACCAAGGATAAGTATGGGAACTGTGCTTTTACTGATAATATGATGAAATATAAGTATAAAACAAATAGAAATAGTTATTGAACTGAATTGCAGTAAGCAGCCCTTGAGAAGAGTTCAAAGGAACCTGGAATGCTCCCCACCAGCAACTGACTTTGTTTCCAATGTAACTTTTAATAATTTTTTAAAGAAGAGAGGAAGAGAAGGTTGAATGGGCCATTTTGAAGTAAGGAGTAAATTTTAAACCATTATGCTATTGAAGGAAAGAACAATAGTAGCATTTTGTGTCTTCACAATTTCCTCAGTTCTGACTGTCCTATTCTTTTCAATCAACTGCACCAGCAAATACTATCCAGAAACATCCAGAAATTCATTCGGCATTATCAGTATTAAATTCATGTTTTTTTCAATTTGTTTGCATGTGTGTGTTTTCCAGTGGAGGAGGAATTCTACAAACTATATGATAGATGAGCAGGTAAAAGTTAAAGCAAACAAACTAAAGTAAGTAGTGCTTGAAAGGAATTTATATGTAGATAGATAGATAGATAGATAGATAGATAGATAGATACACACACACACATACACACATTATTTATACGTGTATATATATATATATACACATATATATTCATATATATGTACATATATATACATATATATGTATATGTATATATATATGTATATGTATATACATATATATATACATATATATGTATATGTGTATATATATATATACACACACACACACATATATATATATATATATATATATATATATATATATATATATATATATTCCAGAAAAGCAAGTATAATTTGGGATGATATCCAACTAATGATCAAGCTCCTTGAAAGCAGGAAGAGCTTCATTTTTTCAGTTTGTATCTTCAGTGCCTTATAGATAGAAGAGACTTAATGTGTGTTTGATTGATTAATTAGCCAGAATATTAAGGTGTTTTTTTTCTATTCTTGGTCAGAGATAAAACAAAAAAGACTAGACTGAATTTCTCATATTCCCTTATCTCACTTTCCCCTTATTCAATCAATCTACTCTTTCAAAAGTATTTTAAGATGCCTACTATGTGCCAGTATTGTGTTAGATGCTGGGGATAGAAATAAAAAGAAAAGAAAGAAGCAATTCCTATTCACAATGAATTTGCATTCTACTGGAGGTGAGAACAAGTAAATACAAATATATACCACATAATTATAAAATTAATAAATGCAAATATATACAAAGGATTTAAATGCAAAGTAGTTTGGGAAGGAAGACACTGGTAATTGGGGGAATCACAAAAGGCTTCATGTTCATGATGGTGTTTTAGCTACATTGTAAAGGAAGAGAGAGACTTCACGAAGGGAAGGTAAAGAGGGAGGGCATTGCATACATGAAGGCTCATTAGTGCTAAGGCATGTAGAAAAAGAGATGGAGGGTAATATGTGGGAGAATAGGTCCTATGAGAGTAGAAAAATAGATTGGCAGTGAAGACTGTGATGGGCTTTAAAATCTAAGTAAAAGAGTTTATATTTTATTCCAGAGGCAATAAGTGTCTACTTCTTAAGGAAACTGATTTGTAAATTTCCTTGAAATATCTTGGTACAGGGTAGAACACAATGGTGGAAGATATAACACAGGGAAACCAATTAGGAGGCTGTTGCAGTAGTCTAGGAGATAGGTTATGAGAGCCTTAACTCAGGTGGGAGTTGAAGAGGAGAATAGAGAGAAGAGGGAGAATGTGAAATATATTGTGAAGGTAGAGATAGCAAGTTTTGGCAACTGGTTAGATATGTGGGGTGAAGATTATTCTATGCTTATTTTCAATTGAGACGGAAAGCTTCCAGCACAGAACATGGTCAGGGAATGGAATGGAGAAGGGTTAAATTAGAGACTGTGCTTCAAAAGGAAATAAATCTGCTCTCTCCAGTCAAATTTCTGAAAATTGAATTCTCCAAATTGTTAATCAATAAGTGAGCTTTCCTCAGAGAGAAACAATGTCAGTAGCAAGTTTTCACTTCTGTGATTTATCATTTACTTCAGCACAAAGGTCTACTGAGAGTCCAAAAATAAAGCTTCTTATTGTCAATAACTCTTAGATACATCTCCAAAGGCTTTGATCCCATCAAAAGAGGACAGTGTGTGCTAATCACCCCATTACAAACACAGCATTTACTTGGTTATATCTCAAAGAATGAAGTATTTCTCCTTGTCCACAGAAATTGAAACTCAAGAGAACTCAACCAAAGTTGTTTCTTGAGGGTAAATTCAATCACTAGGCTAGTGCCACTCAAACACAGATAGGCATGCAACAATAGATGCTCCTTTCAAAGGTTAAATCCATCATCTTTTGCAGTGCTGGATCTTGACTTAACTTATTTAGCCCTAAATTCTTTCAAAGGAAAGATGTGTGACACAAAAGGACCAATGGGGGAAGGGAAGAACCAGATTTTTTTTTCCCATGACATGCCAGTCTGAGATTTAAAATGCTAGTACATAACAGTTAGCATGTATATTCAGAATATTTGATGTCAATAAAAAGCGAGTCAACATACACTTAATAGACATTTATTACATGTCCAATAGTAGTCTAAATTCTGGGGAGCAAAAGAAAGGCAAAACTAATCTCTGGCCTCAAGGAGTTCACATTCTAATGGAGGAGACAAAAGCAAACAACTAGGTAACTAAAAGATATATGTGGAATAAATTGGACATAGACTCAGAATGAAAGTACCAGGAATTAAAGGAGACTACAAAAGCTTTATTGTGAAGGGAAGATTCTGGCTGACACTTGAAGAAAGCCATAGAAACCAGGGAAGCCAGGAAGTGAAAATAAAGGAAAGAATTCCAAGCACTGGGAACAACCAGGAAAATACACAGAATTAGAAGGTGAAGTGTGAAGGTCGAGAAACAGCAAGAAAGCCAATGGATCATAGAGTAGGTGAAGGGAAGTAATATGTAAAAAGACTAGAAAGGTACATAGACTTTGTCATACAGGGTTCATAGGTCAAATCTAGACAAAGAACACAGAAGACCCAGAGACAACTTGTGTCTTACTCAATGACTATTTTATTTTAAGAGTTATCTGGGATACACAATTTGAAATATCTATTAGGTGGTGGAACTGACTCACTCTATCTTTCTCTCTCTCTCTCTCTCTCTCTCTCTCTCTCTCTCTCTCTGTCCATTTGTCTCTCTCTGTGTCTCTGTGCTATCTCTGTATATATGTACACACACACACACACACACACACACACACACACATATATATATATATATATATATATATATATATATATATATGAATTATATACATAGATGTGATAATCATACCTATGGAAGTTACAAAGGTCAACAAGGGAGAATGTTTAGAGAAAGAAGAGAAGAGGGTAGAGGGATAGTAGAGTGGAAAGGTGGAAACAAGCATTTATTAAGTACCTATTATGTTCCAGGCACTTTGCTAAGCTAAAAGCTTTTTCAATTATTATTTAATTTTAGAATGAGTTAGAGGACAGGACCAAGAAAAAAAGTCTTGGAAATGCTCACAGCTATAGACAATGATCTGAATAATGAGCCAAACAAATATAACTGAGGATAATTTAAATAAGAGAACCAGGAGAAAGTAGAGTCATGAGATCACTGAAAAGAAATCGTAGTTACAAAGAGACAAATAAAGGTAAGTTATGTTAAATGCAATAGAGACATCAAGCAGGGGGAGGATTGAGAAAAGACATCAGTTTGGCAACGAAAACATCATTGGTAACTTTGGAGTTTCAATTGAGTAATAAAGCCAGAAGCCTAATTGCAAAGGGATGAGAAATGAGAGTGATTTGAAGAAGCGGAGGCAATAAGTGCTGATAGGTAGGGGTGTGTGTGTGTGTGTGTGTGTGTGTGTGTGTGTGTGTGTGTGTGTGTGTGTGTGTGTGTGTGTGTGTATGATAGAGATTGGAAGGATAATATAGAACCATAGTGGATTTCAGGATATAGTGATTTTTTTTTTCCCATGGGGATAGTAAGGTTAAACTATGTTTGACAGAAATAAGAGTAGAAAAGGAACTCATGAAAAGGATGAGTTTGAAGATTAGGAAAAAAGGGGGAGGAGAGTCATCTGAAAGCATGCCCAGCTAATCTATATACAAAATACAGATTTCCACTGAAAACAAACACTAAAAAACAAAATACAAAGACATAGGACTCTTTTTTTTTCAATTAACCCTTTTGCTTGCCATTACACGAAGCCAAAAATATCACTGCTTTCAGAAAACACATATTTCTTTATGTGTCGGCATGAGTTAAGATAAAGATTGAAACTTACAGTAGCAAGAGGATACTTTCTCTTTTTTGTCCAGGGAATATGCATAATCCTGGGAAAAAAGAAAATTAATAAAGAATAAATTATTAGAGATACTTGTTGTTATCATTTGTTGTTCAGTCACTTTTCAATCATGCCAACTTTCTATGACCCCATTTCTTGGCAAAGATACTAGAGTGGTTTGCCATTTCCTTCTCCAACTCATTTTACATTTGAGGAAACAAACAGTTAAATGATTTGACCAGAGTCACATAGCTGGAAAGGGTATGAGGCTAGATTGGAACTCAGGATGATGAGCCTTCCTAATGTCAAGCCTGGCACTCTATCCATTGCACCACCTAGCTGCCCATTATTAGAGGTGCTCTCATCCCCCAAAGATACTAACATCTACAAATATAAGCACGGGAATTGTAAAATGACAAGACTAGTTTAAACATTAAATATAGCAGAACTTCTGCATCTATATGAATGTCAACTAAAAAATAGTGACCTTAAGAGGTTATACATTTATTACAATAATTATGGCCTTGTCCAAGACATCTGAAAAGCTGTCATTAGAACCAATTCATGAGCCATGTGTGAAAAAAATAGAAACAAACTCATGTTGCTTAACAGGAATCTTATTTTTTTTTCAGATATTATATAGCCCACCTAATTCACCCACTTATTTTTCAAATGACCTTTACTACTTTTAGGTGCTTTAAATCTGCTCTTCAAAAAATGTAAATTTTCCACAGTTCAAGAAATATAACCATTTCTTTAATCTACTTGAAAGAAGTTCCAAACTTTTTTTTTTATAATGGCAGTATCATTAAAATTATCATATTGTCTCCCCACTTTGAAGAAGACAGAAATCATTTTAATGTATAAATTTTGCTATGTTTATTAGAATTATTCAAGAGAGTTTATGCATTTAGAGTCACACTCCTATGCTACATATTGTCAGAACCAATTCAAGGACTACAATCACAGTTGGCAAAAAGACTTTCTACCAAATGATTCAGAAGATGTATCTTCCTCTGGCCCTAGCAACAGGAACCACAGTAAAGCCTTCCAAACCACAAATGAATGGTCAGGAAATCAAGCACAAGTTTACTGGTTAATGCAAGTCAATTTTACTAGGCCCCATTATTCATGCTGAGAATACTGTTCCTGGACAGCAGTTGGATGTAATAGCTGTTGGCTATGATAGAAGTGTGAGTAGTTTGCTGAATCTTACCAACATCACACTCCATATTCTTGGGGGGAAAAAATCTATCCAAATTATTAGAAAAGCAAGAGATTTTAGGTTTCATCAATTCCAATCTACTCTTTTGACACAGAAGAAACATGAGGCCTGGAAAATGGAATGACTTGCTCCAGATCACAAAGGATAAGACAAAGTCAAGATTGGAACCTTGTAATTCTGATACATAGCCCAATGCTGTGTCATGGATAAAGAGAGAACATTTTTATTGACTAAATTAAAACTGACTCCTTTTATTCAGAGTAAAGAAGCTATACTGTGTTCATAAATATCTAAGACTCTAAGAGTCCTAGGCAAAATAATCATGTAAGTAAAATTTTATTATTTATGTAAGAGAGCTTTGGGATTTGAACCCTAATTTGTTTATCCCAGCTCAGGAAGTAATAACAGAAAATAATCACAGATAAGGAAATCTTAGAGTATAAAAACAGGTGTAATCACACAGTTTTAATGTTAACAAGGTGTTTATTCTCTTATACCTCTTTAGGAAACGTGTAAAATGATGCTTGATGGAAATAGAGGCAGCTTGCCATGGCTCCTAAAAGATTGGTCACACCAATGTTCCACTGTTGGAATATTTTTTCTTAAAAATTTGTTTTTTTAACTCTGAGGTCAGTTCAGGAAGAGCCAGCAGTCTAGGAGGGACCCAAACCATGAGAAAAATTAAAGAAAACAAAATACTTTTTATTTTTGGGAGGACAGGAATATCTTCTCTCTCCCCAATGAGGCTTGATGCTTTGCAATCTTCACCCGATAAAAGATACCCCCTTCCCCATCAAGCAGTTCATCAGAGTTTGAAGCATAGTTGAGATGTAATCAGCAGGGAGGAGAGACATACTCTATTTTGAAGTCCAGAAAAGAAGAGAATTAGCATTTCAGGCAGGATGTAGCTTTAAGGAATGAAGCTACTGGCAATAGGGGAAAAAATGACGAAGGATTCAAGAGAGAACTAACTCTGACAATGGAGAATCAAGCTGTGAAGATAAGTAGACTAAGGGAACTCCAATGAATGATCCACACAGCAAAGACAACGAACCAAAGAAATAGTAGCATAAGGACCCTACCAGAAGAGAAAGGAGATTAAGGCCTTAGAGCAGGGGTGAATTGCTTGGGTCATGTGTTACAGTTACATGTATGCCTCATTGCAATAGTACTCTGAATCCACTCTTCCCATATACATTGCATATTTGTGACCAAGTATGCCCCCAAATTTAGGAAGGGGGATGTTTTAGCTACTCTTCTTACTTTAAAAATGCTATTATTTTGAGCTAATTTTATCTATTGGGTTATTTTTATGTTACTTGGAAGCTCACTGGTGGAGGCTCTTGAGATACATTTTATGAGTAGCAGCAGTCTTTTGAAGAAGTGATTCATTTATGCAAGCAGAACTCGGGATGTGTAGCCTCAAAAAAGTTGTTAAATTTTAATCAGAACTTTCATCTGTGTGTATGACCAGAGTCAATATAGAAAGAAAATAGAGAGCTGATTTCTGTCAGGGAGACTTGAGTTCAAGTTCAGCCTCTGAAATACACATTGCCTGTGTGACCACGGTCAAGGAACTTAGCTTCTCAGCGCCCCATGAAGCACTCTGCCACTCTAAATTACAGAAAAGGTGCTGATCTACATTCAAAAAAGAATTTCCTCACCAGGATCTCCCTTCACTGATGAAATTACAGATCTGGTGCAATAAGAAAAAAAAGTATAACAATAAAAGAGTGACCTAGTATAACTACTTACTTCCCATCAATGGATTACTGAAGTCAATAAATCCTGACTGGTTGTATTTTGAAACTAAAAATTAATAATGTGATATAGTATGGATTATAGATACTAAAAATAACCATTGAATGTTAGATTCAGTATTAGTTCCATTGCACAAATATAAGGATGAGATAACTTAGCTGATATTCAAAAATTAGAACAATAATACAACATAGTGGTGAATTGCAAAAAGTATGGGATAAGTGGATAGCATTCTGGACCTGAAGGCAGGAGGCCCTGAGTTCAAATCCAGCTTCAGACCAAACACTTGACACTTACTAGCTGTGTGACCCTGGGCAACTCACTTAACCCCAATTGCCAAAAAAAAAAAAAGTATGGGACAAGGAATCAACTTTGTTGCTGGCTCTTTGATTAACTTTTGACTAGTTTCAGATCTCTCTGATTTAATGGCCTGCACACTACATTGAGGCATCAGAGCAAAATTTTGGTGGAAATTTGCCTGTGTGCTTTGACATAATTCTGCCCTGTTCAAAAGACCCAACTCTTTTTTTTCCTTCTGTTACAATTTAGTGTTTATGCTGCCCATATTAAGGGCAATGGAAGCTGCATACTGAGACTCTTCCCCATTGGCATCTTTTCTCCTCCTGCTCTTGTGAGTAAAAATAGTTTCATTAACTACTATCCCTCTATGGGGCTGTTGTTTTTCAAGTGAATGACTCCCTCTCCTTTTGTACTACATTATGCAAAGTAAGGCTTATGTAATAAAGAAATCTAGTACTAAACAGAATATGGAATAGAAAAAAATATATCATAGAGTCATATAATCTCAAAATTTGAAATGAACACAAAGACAATCTAAACCAGCCCATACCTGAACAGGACTTCCCTATTACATATCTAAAGTTCCTTTAAAGAATTTCAATTCAGGGGAACCCACTTTATTTCAATATAGTCCAATGCACTTTAGAATAATTATAATCATTGGTAAGTTTTTCCTTACCTTAGTTAGGAAAGGAAAACAAAATATATTTAAAATAAATACAAAGTAATATTTTTGAGGAGGCATTAATAGATGTGAGGAATCAAGAAAGTCTCAAAGTAAATTTATTTCTTTGGAACTTCTACCCCTCTGGGGCCAAGAAACCATGTAACAGTCCTTCAATGTAACAGTCTTCCATGTAACAGTCCTTCAAATACTTAGCAGCTGAAAATAGCTAACTGACTTTGACTCCTTCTTCCACCCTTCCACCTGCAATTTTATCTTCTCTAGTTCAAAAAGGGCAAATTGAGCCTAGCAATATAGGTATATCACTTGCTTACACTCTTAGCTGTAGCCAAGACAAATCAAGAGATGATTTTTTTTAAAGCTGTGCGTGGACTTCTCCCTTTACTAAACCAAGTTCCTCTGCGATCCACCCAAGACATTTTTGTTCAAGATCTCATTTAAAACTAAATTAGTGTAAGTCTTTAAAAATAGAGTTGAGCAAGACATCAACTCCCATACTAGCTTTACTAGCTTCACCAACCCAAACTTCTCCATCCTTTTACTTTTAATCCAGTTTTCCTTCACCCATAGAAACACAAATAAAGACAGGTAGATGGATAATATATAGATAACCCAACAAGAAAACCTTAAGCCTTCTCCTAAAACAGATAAGAAAGAATGAAGCAGGACAAATGTTGTGGATAAATTATATTAGAAAACAAATTATCATTTCTAACCTTTCCTTATCATGCCATTTCCTCATCTGTATAGCATCTCTGCTTATAAGAGAAATAAGGAGGGGAGGAGAGGGGGGAGAAAGGAAAAAGGGGACAGGGTCAGAGAGCAAGCAAATCTGCCATGGGGCCAGAGGCATGTGGACAATCACCAAAGTCAAAGAATGAGAATACAAAGTGTAGAAAGAGACAAGAACTGATATGGCAGGCTTACTACATGCTCTACTATATGTCTCCCTGGTATATGGGCAAGGGAGAAGAGAGATGAGATGTGTGGAATCCATACTCCAATCAAAAGTACACAGCTCCTTGGGGACCAAACATATATCATCTGAGGCAAAGAGTCTATATAATAAAATGGAAGAATGCCATGTTCTCCACAGGAACAATAAAATGAGGATACTTTCTAAATTACCTAACAAGGAGAAATAGGTAAGAAAGTAAATTAACCCTAACAGTGCCAATATAGTGACTATAAAAATGGAGGGAATCTTAATGATCATCTTCTAGATTTATTAGCCTTAGCATCCTTGCATCTTGACAGGGACTGACAGCCTATAAGTCAAACCAATTATCACCAACTTGACACTGATTTGGTGTCAGGGCAAGGAATATTGCAACACTTTGCCCATTTAATTTTCCTTTTGGACACACTATAATTCAGCCTATAATATTAAATACATCTTTTTGACAATTTCTTCAATAAACATTTTAAAAATTATAAAGTATAGGTCAAAGGGGTCAAGACATTTTCCACTTTCAGGATACTTTTTTTGAAGTGAAGATTATAAGACTAATGTATTACCTTTGCTCTTTATAGATCCAATTAAAAAACAACTACACAATAAAAACTTCAAGTCATCTTTCCTTTTCTACTAGTTCTACATTATTCTTATTTCATTTAAAAGAAACTGCTATTAATGAGAACTGAAGAGTTGACCTATTTAGATTCTTAGGGATTTGTGTTAGCCCTGTGACTTCTATCAAAGGGCAATGCTCATCTGAACATACTATCAGTTTACCAGAAAATAATTTGGCTTTGAATAGGCATTGTTTAGTAACTTTTGAAAATCAAAAATAGTCATGTCTTCAAGAGAAATGATTTTTGGTTTGTTTTATTTTGCTTTTTGAAAACATGCTGTACTAGGGACCTCTGTGTGTGTGTGTGTGTGTGTGTGTGTGTGTGTGTATATATATATATACATATATATGTATGTATATACATATACATATATATGTATATATATATATATATACATATATATGTATATACATATACATATATATGTATATATATATACATATATATGTATATACATATACATATATATATATATATAAATCTCATTTTTTTCCTGTTGGTTTTAAATTGTGGTTTGCTTGTTTGGTTGTTGTTTGTTTATTCATTTTAGTCTACACCATGATTTCATCAGTGTGGTCATCTAGTGTGGAGAATCCCTCTACTTACAGATCAGGAGTTCCTCAGTAACTTACAATCTTAGAGACTTTTATGAGTCCAAAGAGAAGCTAAATGATATGCTTATGGTCATACAATAAGAATATACCAGAGGCTAGAATTGTACATGGGCCACTAGGTGGCACAGTGGATGGAACAATGAGCCAGAAGTCAGGAAGACATTTTCCTAAATTCCACTCTGGCTTCAGATACTTACTAGCTGTGTGACCCTGGGTAAGTCACTTAACCATGTTTGCCTCAGTTCCTCATCTGTAAAATGAGGTAGAGAAGGAAATGGAAAGTCACTTTAGAATGTTTGCCAAGAAAAGCCCAAACGGGATCATAAAGACTCAGATGTGACTGAAACAACTGAACCACAGCAACAAAAGTCTTGAACACAGACTCTCCTATCTCTAATGCCAGTTTCCTATGGAGTGTACCAGACTGCAGGCTGCTACTCAATTTCACAAAATATACAAGTAAATGCAACACTTGGTAGTAGTTTCTTCACTTTTTAACATAGTTCTGTTAACATTTTCTAAAACAGGATAAAACTAAAACATCTTTGATTAAATAAAAGATGAGAAGTGGATAATTAGTATCAGAAACCTTATTCATTTTAGGTTTAAACAGATTTATATTAAATTGTATTTTTATTTTCAAGTAATGGTTACTTTTAAAATATCTTAAATGTAACAACCCTTGTTGCAAAATATACATTAGCAATACTAAATTTCCTAGTTAAATTCTGATTGGAATTTGTTTTCTGTCATTGTCACAGGGAGGTAAGAGAGCAAAGAAGGATATTTTGACATGTCATTCTTGAATTCTATAGTAACATCTGCCCTAAGCTAAAACCTCCAACGTGGAAGTAATGCTAATGGATGAAGGAAAGGGAGTAGTAGAAAGGTCCATTAACTGTCATTCAATTTACTGAAATTACCCTCTTAGAATACTTATTTAGACATCATAGGCTTCATTTTCAGAAGTGGCTAAATCTGAGTACACAGAGCTGACATAAGGTATAAAGGGCTATCACCCTCAAAGCTATCTTTTCATTAAGAGAGAGAGGCATCTGCTTTCAGCATATAAATAAACTAAATGCAAATGTAGGCTTGTACCTGTGATATGTTTCTGTCATGAATAGATTTGTGCTTACATCATGAAGATTAAGAGAGTCCAGTTTTGCAAAGTTAAAATGCTAATGTCAAATTGTCTAGCATTTCTATTTCAGAGAGCATCTGGCTCATTCAGATTTCGTTCAGTAGCCTGGCTAAAGGAGCCAAGTTTCTTCCATAATATGAAGCAAGCAGCTATATTATTTTTCACAAGTATACTTCACTGTTGGTTGGGTTTGTCCTGGTTTCGAAAAGCTTTCTGAATGTGGTAGATGGAAATTTAGGGCACAAATTTTTCCTAGTACATCTAATTTTCTAGCCAGATCATATACATTTTCAACAATTGCTGATATCATGAATGTAATGGTTTCTATCCAAAGTGATATCTGGTGTTAAATAAGCCATTTTCTTCAAAATGGAGGTTAAGAAGTATTTGTGTAATAACTTCCTGTTAGGTAGTTTGTTTTATCCTGTTCGGTCCAACAATTATTCTTGGCAGAAAAAAAAAGATCTTTATATTACTATTACTAATAATCACAACTGAGATTTGTATAGACTTTTAGAGTGTACAAAGTATTTGACATGCATTATATCCCATTTGGTCCCTATTGTTGTTCTTCAAGGAAATGCGCCTGTCTACATTGCTCTTTTTGGCTTTAAAAGAGCAACAACTTCTAAACCCAAAAAGATCAAAACTATTGACTTTGCAAATCCTTAGATAAAATGGAACTGCTTTTCACTAAAAAGCATGTAATGCTGCATCAGCATATAGCCAAGAAAGCAGGCCTAGGAGGTTCTAGGGATTCCAGGGCTAGTTGATATTAGCTAAAAGAACTTAAAAGGTTTTAGTGATCCAAGCGTAGAAAAGAAGTGAAGAGAATGAATTGCTCAGAATGGAAGCAATATCACCTAACAGATTTGTGGTACAACTATTACCTAAAGAGATGACAGAGATCCAGGACTTACTTAGAGTGGGGAATTGCCCTGGAGTTGTGTGTTTTCCTACTTCTATGCCTCACTGCGAGATTTCTATAGGTTTATGTCTTCCATCTACCTCTCCCCAGATACTGTATGTATTGGTAGAAGAGTATGACCCAAGTATTTATGGGTTTATTGTTATCTTTTGATTAATCTTGCTTTTGTGGTCTAACTCAATAAATGTTATGTTATGGTCATTCTTGCTTTTGCTTCTAAACAATGAGTGATAGAGGCTTGGGCCGAGCCTATTATTGGTCATTGGATGAAAGCTAGAATGATTTAAGTTTAAAGGCAAAGTAGGTACATTTAAAACACAATGGGATTTTTTCTAAAATCTATTTTTCAGAACTTTATTTCAAGAAATCAAAAATGAAAACTGTCCAGGACACAAGTAAATTGTCCCAGCTTTTTGAAAAATAAAATGAAGAAGAATGCCCCAGTAAGGTCATTATCAAGAAAATCTCATAATCCTGCAAGATCTCAACACACACACACATGCACACACATACTCACACACACACATACACACGCACATGCACACACATTCTTTTCAACTTCTTTTGGTGTGTTACCTTCTTCCATTAAATTGTAAGTTCCTTGAAGTCAGTGGCTGTCTTTCTTTTTTTTCCCCATATTTGTATCCTTAATGCTTAGAACAGTGCCTAAAGCATAGTAGCTGCTTAATAAATATTTAATGACCATTGACTATTAATTAGGCCCCAAATACCATTATCTCTAATACAAATTTAAAGTCTTCCTTCCCTCTTTTTATTTGTTTCCATTCTCTGAATATAGATTTTGAAATTCTAAACATGTAGACATATTTCTGGTCCATCAATATAATTCTTTAGCTAACTCCCTCTTTTCTTCATTATTTTTTTTTCTCCTTGTATCTTCAGAATTTTATTTTAAGAACTTCATGTGCCTGTTAAGGTTTAGGGGTTTGGGAGTGCTGGTATCCCAAAATCATATGGGTGCTGCCTGAAAGAATTTGATACCAGCCTTCTTTCAACCAAAGACAAAGTTTATTAGAACATCCATCATATTAACCAGACTCTTAAGGAATCTGAGCATCTGTGAGCTGTTGGCTAGATTAAGAATCTGAGCACCTTAATGGAGACAAGATGGACCTTATATACAGAAAGACTTTGGGAGGGATCTAAGAGTGGCCAAGTAGTTTTGGGACAGTGAGGTGATAGAATGCCAGGGACCTGGACCACAAGGGAGAATGGAGCCTAGCTAGGCTTAAGGGTGGGAAGTGTCTGGGGGCCAGAGGGAGGTAAGACTATGGAAAGATAGGCTAAACTAAGGGTAACAAAGAATTGGGAGACTAGGTGTAACCACAATGAAAGGCCAGTTGATGGGATTATAGCCTCAGGTGAACACCAGAGATTTGGCCATGTGAGAAAGTCCAGGGTTTTTCCTTTTTGGGGTCCAGATCCCAACCCAATCATTCCCTCTTGATTTGATTCTCCCTGTAATAATAGTAATGATGATGATGATGATGATGATGATGATGATGATGATATATTGCTTTAAGGTTTACAAAGTTATTTCATTTACTCTTAGAGAATTATGGTTCATAGAATCTCACATCACCTATAAAATATGTCAGGCTACTCATGTCTTTTCTCTCTTCTCTATCTTCTTCCACCCTATCACACCTCAAATAATATTAACAAACTCAACTAAATCATTGGATGCTTGTGAGAATTTTTATTTTAAAAATAAAACCCTTAACCCTGCTAGACCCTTAAACTATGCTATAATATTACTAATGCCGTTCAATACTAAATTTCCTACTCTTACTACCTCCATTTTGCCCTATGTTCACTTCCCAATCAGGCTTCCAGTTCTACTAAAATTGCTCTTTACAAAGTTGCAATGATCTTTTAAATTCAAAAGGCTTTTCTTAGTCTTAATTTGAGTCTCTATCAGATTGAGTCAAATTAAAAACAGTCTTTATTTAAATTATTCTACCTTTGACACTTTCGACCATTTCTACTCATATATTTTCTCACTCCCTTGGCTTTTGGGACACTGCTCCAATTCTGTTCTTTTACCCATATAATTCCTTTTCATAATTTAATAGTGGTTGATCTTTCATCTCCTCCACAAAAGTAGTTTCCCTTCATGCTTCTGCCCTAGACCTTCTTCCCTTTTCACTAGATACTCACTCATCTGCTAGTCTTCTTAACTCCTAAGAGTTCAATTAACAACTCTCTACAGGTGACTTGCCAAATCTGTATCTAGCTCTAATTTCTTAAATGACTACACTGACAACTGCCTGATGGACATCTTTATTATTATAACATAGTGATAATGTCATAATAATATGTTCTCTCTTAGTCAAAAGATAATATCAGATCAGAGCTTAGCGTGTGACACAAAGCAGTGATTTCATTCCCTTTGTGTTCTACAGTATCTTTTTTTTTCTTTTCGCATCCCTTAGGTATAGATGCTATGTTAATTTGCTTTCACTTCAAGAATCACATGGAAGTGGATGATTTCCAAATTGATTATATATTACCACAGTCTCTTTGTTAAGCTCTAATTCTCCATTTCCAAGTTTATGTAGACATTTCCACTAGAATGTTCCACTCACATCTCAAGCTCAGCCTGTCCAAACTGAACTCATCATTGCCCTCATTTAATCTTCCCTTTGTTCCATCTCTCTAGCTTTGGCTGCTGGCACAAAGCACTCATTCTTTGAACCATCTTTGACTCCTCTCTACATTATTTCCTTTATGATAATTATAACATTTTATGTTTTACAAAGCCTTTACAGAGCTGATGTGATACTTTAATGTATTACTTCAAATGACTAATAAATATAAGTGATTTCATTTGAGCCTTACGACTTCAAATTCAAAAGTCTTCAATACTCTATAGGATTAAAGGCATACTTTCTAACCTGTAATTTTAAACCCTTAATAATCTTACCCCAAACTCATTTTCTAGTTTTATAGAGTTTATAGAATTTATAGAATTGATTTAATTAGTTTTTAGAGAAAAAAGAACTAGAATTGCCTTATCTGTTCAACAATTTTCTTCTATAAGTCTATTTCCTTTATTTTTCAGGCTATCCTTCATAGACCTATGACACAATTCTAGAGTATAAGAAGCTAGAACATATTTCTTCCACATTATAACCTGTTGAGATCTTTCTCTATCATCCATATTCAGCTGAGATGTAAATTCCTCCATGAAATCTTCTCTCACCTTCCCATATTAAAGTTATTTCTCATATTTCAATTTGCATTTACTAATCCAATCCACCAAGCATTTTACTAGGTAACCCCTATGTCCAAGATAATGAGGTGTGTATATATGTATATGTGTGTGTGTATGTATGTATATGTATACACACACACACACACACACACACACACACACACACATATGGATAAAATGACCCTGCCCTTTAAGAGCTTAGATACTATGTGGTTAAGAGAAAAAATACATAGATGAAAAAGCAAAGAGCATTAAGCATTGGGGAGATCAAAAAAAAACATCATAAAGAAGATGGCACATGGGCTGGCCTTTCCTGGAAGCCACTCATTCTGAGGAGGAGGTAGGCACAGGAGACAGCCTGTGGAAAGGAAATGGAATGCTGAGGTCAGAGACCAAGACATAAGCTAGTTTGGCTAGCATGTAGAATTGTGTGATGGTGAACGGTTTAAAATGAACCTGGAAAAACAGACTGATAAAAAAGTAGGCAAAAAGTAGGCCAGGTTTTGAAATGCTTTTAATTCCAAGTTGATGAACTTTTATTATATCCTTGACCATGCTGATTGGTTATGAGAGGAGGAGAGGGGGAGGAAAAATGAATTCAGGATAGTTCAAGGGTAATAACTTTAGATGTTCAGATGTATCATAGTGACCTTAAAAAGTTACCCTTAAAAATAAAAAAAAAAAGTTTAGAGATAGAGATGGGTTTGGGTGGGAGAAGAGGAATTAACAAATTTTGTTTTAGATACGCTGAATTTAAATTGCCCATGGAATTTAAAGCATTTTAAATCTCTTCTTTGTCTTTATAATATTCTTTTACCATACAAAATTGTGTAGATACATTATACCATCCCCAAATTCAAGTAGATGTGTTATTCATTCATTGCAGTATCAAAGTTTATTTTCCTCTACCCCTTTTGTGATAAAGCTTAGTGTCAACTAATGCCTAATGAATCTGTGAGACTTCTATCCATATAGTATCACAATTTCAACACAGGGTGTTCACCTAATATGGTGAGATGTGGTTTTCCTCACATTCTCCTGATCTTGAAATTATACATTGGTTCATATAAAGAATTCAACAATGACTTCTTTTTTCTTGCTATATAACCGTCTTATCTCATAATTAAATCACACTTTTTTTATTACAACCCTTACTCTGATTCTTCTTTGTCCCTTATTTACTCCTAGTGTAATAGTTTTGCAGCCTACTCACATCCAGCACATGCTTTTCCATTGCCCTATGAGTGATATTCATTTTAAATTTTTCCATGATTAGTACTCCATGACTTGAAGCCATACAACACTGATAAAAGATAAGCATTAGAACAATGAGGTCTTTGTTTATGTAACATGTTTGGGTTCCTATCTATTACATTTTATATTTTAAACCATTTTATGATGGAAATTACATCTTTTCATTTTTGCATACTCAGCAATTAGTGCAGCGTCTTGCATTTTGTAAAAAATTAATAAATGATTATTGAATTAGTGGATTTATTTCTAAGGCGGTTTCTACAATACAGTCTTTAGTTTATGCTTTCTTGCAAATAGTTAATACATAGCATTAAAATGGAGGAAGAAGGAAATATTTATTGTAGAAATGGTAGAAGGTCAAGTACAATCTTCGTGTATGACCCAAACTTGCTTTAAGAGTAGTCATAATCCCATTTGTAGTAACATTGAAAACCATGTTTTAAAAGAATAACAGACATTTCCACCCATTGGCTGAGCCTCAGAGAAGGGAAACATGTATTTTGCATTTCCCTTATCATCCATATTTTAATGATGAAGGTGACTCTGTCAAGGGGATAGTACTTTAATAAACTAACATTCAAATGAGCCATGTAAAATAACACACTTTATATTATAGAGCTATGGCAATTAGAATTTGAATGGGTATTATTTTATCCTTTGCTTTCAGAAATTGTGGGAGCAAATCTAATAATAACTGGGAAGAAAGATTAGCTGTGATTTGTACAGAAGTACCACTAATAACCAGTCAATGGGTCCTAAACACATGAGGAAACACTTTACCTGAAAAATCTAGGCTACAAAAAAGAAAATTTCATCAAATTCTCTTACTCTACCTCCTTCTTCTCCATCCCTCACCCCAGACCCTTGCATTGTGAATGGAGGATATTTGCATCTTTTCTCCTGTTTTATGAACAGGCAGTACTAAGGGAGAGTTTCCTTTGAAAGTACTATCCCTTCTAAGGAACAAAAATTCCAGACAGGCACATGCTTGGTGAACTCATGACATAAGACATCCCATGCAGATGCAATGTCATTATACTGCAACCAAAGATGTTTCTATTATTGTTTGCACTTACAAATACTGATGCTTATAAGTCTGAATCTTACCTAGGCCTCCAAAATGACTGCTGCATACATAAGCTTAGCTACCTGAAATTCTATTTGCATATACCACTGAAGATTAACTAGCAGGTCCCATCTCTAATGTGCAACAAAAGAGAACATCTTTGTCCATAATGTCAATATTTTAATGCATTACCTGACAGGGCTAGCAAAGAAGAAAGGCTAAAATGAAGAATTTCAGCACAGAAATGAGAAAGAAGTGCTTCTTTCTGAGATTAAACAAAGTATTTAATGGTTTACTAGTTCTAGCAGCAAGAAATAGTATATTAAAAGAAATGATCCTAGGTAATCAAAATCTCTCTCTCTCTCTCTCTCTCTGCATATGTATGTGTATATGTACATGTGCATATGTTGTATGTGTATGTGCATGTGAGTATGGGTCTATATATATTATAGATGTATGTGTACATATATGTATATATGTGGTATATCTATGCAATGTGTAGGTATATATGCGGTACATATACAATTGCATGTATACACACATGCATATGTATATACCAAGTCACAATATGCATATGTATATGCTTATTATTGGAAAAGCATTTAAACATGAATTGGTACTTCAGCAAAACAAAATTGTATACAGTATATGGTGACTGTAAGCTTAGCATGAAAGAAAACTGATTAATTTTTATTTGATAAAGGAACAATGAACCCCAATATTCTTATCATGGATAAATAGATAAATAATGTTTAAAGATTTTTGAACAATTACTATGGAAGAGCAGCATTTTTCCCCCAACCTACATAGAAGAAGCATGATACACGGAATAGTCTAATCACAAGTTGGTTTCCTCAGGTGTAGAAAATATTATTTTGGAAATAAAGTCATGTCAGTTCAACAAGTATTTGTTAAATGATTACTATGTGAAAGATATTTTGCTAAGCATTAAAAATACAAATACAAGCAGAAAAAAATACAGTCCCTCCCCTCAAGGAACTTACACTATACTAAGAGAAATGAAAATTAAAATACTTCTGAGGTTTCTCTTTACACACTGAATATTATCAAAGATGATAAAACATGGCAATCATCCATTAGAATCACTATGGAAAGAAAGGGAGACTAATTCAATGCTTCTGTAGCTATGAATTGGACCAACCATTCTGGAAAGCAGTTTGAAATTATGGAGACAATATCAAGCTCTTTGATCTAGCAGCATCTTTACTGACAATGTCAATGACATTGGGCTATATATGCCCAAATGTTCAGAATAACATTTTTGTAGGAAATAAAAAGTGGAAACAAAATAAGTGTCCATAAATTAGACAATATGTAATAGAAATTTTTGTACCTTAAAAAATAATGGGGGGGTAGTTAGGTGGCACAGTGGATAGAGCACAGGCCCTGAAGTCAGGAGGACCTCAGTTCAAATCTGGCTTCAGACCAAACATGACATTTACTAGCTGTGTGACCCTAGGCAAGTCACTTAACCCCCATTGCCAGGGGGAAAAAAATAACAATGAAAGTGGGCAATTTTTTTATTAGAAAATTTGCATGAACTGATTCAGAGTGAAGAATAATCAGAAGTATAAACAGTATGCTCAATGGCTACAGTGATGTCAATAAAAACAACATAGAAAGTCATCACAATTCTGCTGAATTTTGGTTCTAACAGAATGATGACAAAGCATATATCATTACTCTTAGTAGAAATGTGGTGAATGGCTGTAACAATAATACATTCACCATCAGATATAATTGTTAGGATAGGTTTATCTGGCTTTTTTACATTGTTATGTCAGGGTCCTATGGGGGCATTATTGAAAAGTATTTATGGTGTAAAAAAATTTTAAAGCAACAGTATAACATTTAAAAAACATACATAAATTACAAGATACTTTAGGATGAGGTCTATGTCTATAGATCAGTTTCCTCCAAAGTACTTAACAGAGAATGTAGGGCAAAAGTAGGCACTTATTAAATACCTGTTAATTGCTCAGTAACTTGTTGGTGAAGGAGCATCCTTTCTACTATGTGGAACAGAAAAATAAGCCAAAGATGAATAACAAAATTAGTTTCTATCAAGATTTCAGTGATTCCAGAAATAAATTCAGACTTTAAAAACCAAAAGAAAAATTTATGCATGTCCCAGTAAGAAATTCTATAGTTCATCTTAATAAAAGATATCATTAAATGTCAAAGCTTGGTATAATAATGCAATTTTGAGCATTAAAAATACATTACAATCAATTATTTAAAATCTCAGACATTTTATAAAGTAACTAATGCTTTAGGGAAATTACTCTTTTTAATTAAATAATATTTTAATGGACTTTCTAAGCCAAAAATGTACTATACACATCAAAGGATTGTAGATTTAGTGTTTATAAGGGTCCATACAGGCCATCAAGTTCAACCTCTATTCTTAAAGATAAGAAAACTGAGGCAAAGAGAGATTAAGTGACTACCAAGATCATAATGTGGTAAGAATCTGAAGAAAGATTTTAACTCAAGTCTACTTGCCTTAAGTCCAGTGCTCCATGTGAGGCAGAATTTCAACCACGATAGAGCTGGTCCCAGATTTAGAGAGACCTAAGTTCAAGTGGAGCCTCTGGTACATCCTGGCTATGTGACTCTGAGCCAGTCAGTAAACTTCAGAGTTCCAAGGAAAGCTCTCAGAGTGATGATCTGCCTTGGCAGAAGCAGTTTGTTGAAGGTTTCCAATAAATTCAGGGGTATGTTTTAAAAATATTATTGGTGGTGCTATTGTTATAATGATAATCATTCATCATTATCATTACCAGTATCATCATTTTCCTCCTCTTCCTCTTTCTAATAAGCCTCTGCAATGCTTTTAAGAATTCATAGTTTAGATCTTCAGAAGATTGTGTAGGAGGGGCTGAGCCAAGAGAGTAGAGTAAAGGCAGGGACTCACCTGAACTCTCCCCCAAACTTCTCCAAATACCTTCGAAAAATGACACTAAACAAATTCTAGAGCAGCAGAACTTACAAACAGAGAGCAAAACAAATTTCCAGCCCAAGACAACTTGGAAGATCAGATCAGCAAGAAAGAATTCATAGTTTATCATCAGTTTAAGAGCCTAGAAGACAACACAGGGGGTTGGGGGTAGGGATAAGAGCATGTAACTTGGGGGCAGAGCCAAGAGGGCAGAGTAAAAGCAGTGACTTGCTTGAGCTCTCCCCCAAAGTCCTCCAAATACCTGTAAAAATGGCTCTAAACAAATTCTAAAGCAGCAGAACCCACAAAAAGACAGAATGAAACAAATTTCCAGTCTAAGACAGCCTAGATGGTTGATTGGAAAGGTATATCACTTCAGGCAGGTAGAGGAGCACAGTTGGGAGAGGGGCACACAGGCCTCAGAGGATGAATTGTGGGCAGCTGTGGCAGTTTCCAGACTTCTCAACCCACAAATCCCAAAGACAACTTAGAAAGTCAGTGGGAAAAGTCTGTTTCTATGATGAGAGAGAAGCCAGGGTCCCAGCCTCATTCCCCGAGCTCAGCCCTGGGGTGGTGGCTGCCTCCTGAGCTTCTGGCCCACAGACTGAGGGGGAATTGAGTGTCCGATCAGAGGGGGATTGAAGGGATCTTTCTGCTGGTACAGGATTCTCTTGACTTGCCTGTGTCTGGATCTGGGTCACAATTCTGGGCGGCAGTCCTAGAGTGAGGAGGAACACTAGTGTGGTGGAGCTTATAGTAGCAATGAAGAAAAAGTCCTCCTCATAGTTCCAAGACAGAAAAGAGTGCTTGTGGTCATTCATAGACCAGAGCACAGGCCAGGAAAAGAGGAAACACCTCGCCCTTGATCATAGGACCTTGGAAGAACTGAAAATTTACAGGTCCCTAGAGGTATCTCTGAAAATAGCTGCACACAACCCCTGAAGCTTGGGACAGTACATTCTGCACACTAGAAACAGACCCTTACCTTGACAAAGAGTTTATAACTCAGGTAATGGGCTGGGATTGTGAGCAAGCAGCACAAAAAGAGTCAGACTATATTATCTTACTTTGGTGACAAAGAAGATCAAAACATACAACCAGAAGACAAAAAAGCCAAAGCTCCTACATCCAAAGCCTCCAAGAAAAATATGAATTTGTTCCAGGCCATGGAAGAGCTCCAAGAGGATTTTGAGAAGCAAGTAAGAGAGGTAGAGGAAAAACTGAGAGTGATGCTAAAGGAGACCCAAAAAAAAAATACTGAAGAAAATAACACCTTAAAAAATAGCCTAACCCAAATGTCAAAAGAGGTCCAAAAAGTCAACAAGGAGAACAATGCCCTAAAAAGCAAAATTGGCCAAATGGAAAAGGAAGTCCAAAAGCTTACTGAGGAAAATACTTCCTTAAAAATTAGAATGGAGCAATTGGAAGATAGTAACTATATGAGAAATCAAGGTATTATAAAACTAATCCAAAAGAATGAAAAATTAAAAGAGAATGTGAAATATCTCACTGGAAAAACAACAGACCTGGAAAACAGATCCAGGAGAGAGAACTTAAAAATTATTGGACCATGTGAAAGCCATGATCAAAAAAAGAGTCTAGACATCATCTTTCAAGAAATTATCAAGGAAAACTGCCCTGATATTTTAGAACCAGAGGGCAAAATAAAAATTGAAAGAATCTACCAATCACCTCCTGAAAGAGATCCCCAAAAGGAAAACTCCTAGGAATATTGTAGCCAAATTCCAGAATTCCCAGGTCAAGGAGAAAATATTGCAGGTAGCCAGAAAGAAGCAATTCAAGTATTGTGGAAACACAATCAGAATAACACAAGATTCAGGAGCTTCTACATTAAGGGATTGGAGGACATGGAGTATGACATTCTGGGAGGGCAAAGGAGATAGGATTACAACTAAGAATCACCTACCCAGCAAAACTGAGTATAATCCTTCAGGGTAAAAAATGGCCATCCAATGAAATAGGGGACTTTTAAGCATTCTTGATGAAAAGACCAGAGCTGAATATAAAATTTGACTTTCAAATACAAGGCTCAAGTGAAACATGGAAGAGGTAAACAGGAAAGAGAAATCATAAGAGATTTATTAAGGTTGAACTGTTTACATTCCTGCATGGAAAGATGATATTTGTAACTCATGAGCCCTTTGTCAGTATTAGGGTAGTGGGATGGAAAAAAAAAAATTATGTGTATGGAGAGAGAGAGAGAGAGAAGAGAGAGAGAGAGAGAGAGAGAGAGGGCACAGGGTGAGTTCAAGATGAAGGGGTGATATCTGGAAAATAAAATTAAAGGATGAGAGAAGATTATACTGGGAGAAAGAGAAAGGGAGAAGTAGAATGGGGTAAATTATCACAAATGAAACAGACAAGAAAAGGCTTTTACAGTGGAGGGGAAATTGGGGAAGGTGAGAGGGAATGAGTTAATCTTATTCTCATAGGATCTGACTTAAAGAGAGAATAACATACACACTGGGGTGTGGAAATCTATCTTACCCTACAGGAAAATAAGGGGGGAAGGAGACAAGAGAGCAGGGGGTTGATAGAGGGGAGAGCAGATTGGGAGAGGGGATGATCAGAAGCAAACGCTTCTGAGGAGGGGCAGAGTCAAAAGAGAGAATAGAATAAATGGGGGGTAGGATAGGATGAATGGAAATATGCTTAGTTTTTCACAACATGACTACTATGAAAGTATTTTGCATGACTATCCATCTATAACCTGTATCAAGATACTTGCCTTTTTAACAAGGGGGGGAGGAAGGGAGAAAATTTGTAACCCAAAGTTTTAAAAACACATGTTCAAATAAAAAAAAATTAAATTAAAAAAAAAGAAGCATAAAAGAAAAAAAAAAGCACATGCCTCTCAGTGTCATTCTTTTAAGAATAAATTCAGGTGTGTTGATTAAAAAAAAAGAATATGTAACTTGTTTAAATGCTCTGGGGTCTGTTTCAAATGAGGAAATAAAAGTTTGTATTAAACATTAATTGAATTTTTAGGTCACAATTTTATTTAAAAATAAGTTTTCACTAATCTCCTCTATATATGTAGATACATAGATATATTGATGTATGTGTGTATATATGTGTATGTGTGCATACATTTCCTCTTGGAGAAAGCTATATTAGGTCACTTTTGAGGTTTAAGTGATTACTGGATTACTGAAGTACCACTTAGGAAAACTATACAAAATTTTCTTTATAAACCAATACACCTATTGGTATGTCTTCTTTGCTTTCCAGGAGACCCTGGCAAGAGGGCTCAGTTGACTGCTAGTGACCCCTGATGGATAAGATATGATAATAGAAAAGATTAGGAAAAAGTTATAACAGTAACAGGCAGCACCAGTTTGTCAGAAAATCAACATAAGCCAGTTCTAAGATTTGTAGTTGTTATCGTTTTTAAAGTATCTAAGTACAGGGTATCACAGGCAGGATAAAGTATGTTTGATTGTTTTAATAACAACAATAATAATAACTACCATTTATGTACCATCTGCTGCGTGTCAGGCACTGTGCTAATCACTTTACAAATATTATCTTATTTGATCATCACAACAACCCTTGGAGGTAAGTGATATTATTACCTCTGAGAAAACTGAGGTGACCAGAGGTTAAGTGGCCTACCCAGGGTCATGTAGCTAGTAAGTCTATGAAGACAGATTTGATCTGTAATCTAGAGGCAGTTAAGGGAGAATAGGTAGGAGGTAGCTAGTATTACTCCCTCCAACCAAATAAAGGGGGGAAGTATACCCTTAAGTATTTTACATCAACTTTATTTCTAAAAATTCGATACTGAGGTATGTAACACTCAACCACAATATACTCCATAAGACAATGTTGTGAATTACTATTACTTGTGGATTTAATTCGTCTGATTTAGCATTGTGAATGCTGTTAACCTCAGCAAAAGAAACTGTATTACATTTCATGGGCAAAGATCAAGGACGGTCAACTACAAATGGTCATCTCAGTAATGAGGAAACAGGGGGTTTCTCAATGCTGTCCCAATAATAAGTATGTCATCAGCTTGTCTGGATTCTTTAAGATGTTTATTACCTGTCATCAGATGAATTCACAAGACACAGAGCAATTATCAAATGTATCCTACTTAAAAATATCTTTCTAATCTAAAGCTGCTAGCACAGACTCCACAAATTATTAGGCCAAAGGTTAGCAGCTTCTGGTTTACAAGCCTCAAGGAGCTTTCAAGAATTTTATATTTCCTACAGCCTTGGCTCATGGAGGATCATTTAAAGTTGCTCAGAATAGATAGCAAATACAAAGAGGTCTCAAGTTCACAAAGCAAAACCTTTGAAAAACCATTTACCCTTCCCAGGAAGTATAAGACAATCTAATAAATTTATCAGCAAATAAATAAAACAACAACAACAAAAAAAAATCATTGGAATGGAGAAATTGGGAAAAAGCTACTTAAATGAAAACTTTTAATTTCCATTTAAATTGTAAATTTATAATTTTTTGTTGCTAAAATTGTAAATTACCCTAATGAGCCATACGTAGCAAGAAAACCACTAGTAAAAGTGACCGTGTGGTGTCTTTCAATCTCAGTTTCATAAAACTAAGGATTTTCTATCTAATAGGTACAAATTACACAGTCATCAATGCACAGATTTCCTTTCCTGTTAGAAACAAAGACATTGAATGGGTAAGGCACTGAAGGCATGGCAGTTAGGTGGATTAGAACTCTGGATCTAGACTCAAGAAGATCTGAGCTCAAATTCAACCTGAGGCACTTACTATCTGTGGGGACCCTGGGCAAGTCACTTAGCTTCTGTTTGCTTCAGTTTCCTGAACTGTAAAATGAAGATAATGATAACACCTACCTCTCAGGGTTGTTGTGAGGATAAATTAGGTAATATTTATAAAGCACTTGGCAAGTCTTGAAGTGATACATAAATGAAAGATGCTATTATTGTTGTTATCTGACCCTGGATAATGCTATAAGGACTGTTAGGAGATACAGCTGGACACCTCTAGAGATGTTTGTTTAATTTTCAGTGACTTACATACACACTGATTGGAAAAAAGTACTAAATTCAGTCAGATTATCTTAAATTATTTCTTCCACTTACTATGAAATATTGGGCAAGGCACTCTGAACCTCAGTTTTTTCATCTATAAATGACTAGCTACCTAGTACTTAGTAATAACTAAATGAATTCTTTTTAATGGATTGCTTGCTTGCTTGATAATGCTTCTATTATTGAGGCAGCAGAACTCAGTAGATAAGGAGCCCCAGAGACAGAAATAAGTGGGAGAGGATGTTAATCATCATGAGAAGAGAAAGTTTCCTTATTTGGATATTCCCTTTACTAATTAAATGACAGACCCAATCCCTTACCCTTTTACTACCTGTATTATGGGGTTGTGTGGAAGATCACAGAAAATAAAAGAAATAAAGCATTTTTGTCCACTTAAAAACACCTCATAAATATCTGAATGATTTTTGCTTGCTTGTTTGTTTGTTTGGGGCCTGACCTACAGTTTTTGGAAGTCTGCTGAAAATTATGGATTTCTTCTCATAATGGTGTTTTTAAATTAAAAAAAATGCATCCTTCCTTTCATCTATCCATTCATTGATCCTTCCTTCCTTCTTTTCTTCCTTCCTTCTTTCCTTTCTTTCCTCCATCAGATATTAAATGGTAGTGTGCTGGTAAATGTTTGCAATTGGCATTCCAAAAATTAATGTATACATGTTACTTTTAAATTTACTCTGCATTATTAACATTTACTCCATCATTTTCTTAAATCTAAACAACCAACAAAATAAGGAATAAAGCTCTGATTTGTTCTATAAATGATCACACTAATAATTTAATAATTGGCTCTCAAGAACAGGTTCCAAGTGGCTCTAACATACTTCTGGATACAGACCTGAGACAGAGATATCGATGTTGCTGTAAGGAAGAAGTATTTTCAAAGACATATTAAATCCATGAGGGTTATATTAGCTGGCTAGATTTGTCTGTGCTTCAGAAGAGGATGACTGCTGGAGGATGAGATTTTAGGAACTGATAGAATCCTCATCCTCTTATAGAGAGAAAAAAAAACGCAAACTAAAACTAGAGAAGCTCTCAGACCTCTCTTGATGGAGAAAAAGCCACTTAGACATATATGTATGTGTATTTGTGAGATTCCATTGTGTTTGAGGGTTTGACTCCCTTTGGCAGTGTGTGAATAGATTACAAAGGAAAATACCAGAGCTGAGGAAATATGTACATATGTGTATATATAAACATATATATATGCATATTCATGTATGTATAAATATGTATGTGTGTGTATGCATGCATATGTGTGTGTATTTCACAAACCTCAGGTGAAGTAGGTTAAAAGAGGTATCACTTCAACTACCAACTGAAGTCCAGTAGGTGGCAGCAGTGAATATAGTCTAGTAGAAAGAGATGGGAAACAGCTGACATTGGTGGCATCAGGTAGAAAATAATGGGGAACAGGAGAAAAGCAAGGGATAACCAGAGAAAGCAAGGCAATAAAGACATCAGAAGGCTTATAATTATGTTTTACTAGGGTATGAGGTGATTCTTCTGAGGGTGCATATACCATATATGTTCCCTACATGTATATACTTCTCTAAGGTACAAAGTAAGTATGTATATGCTTTCTACTGATATAATGACTATTTGTGGGACAGCTTACCATCCACTAATTTATGAGCAAAATGTTGTGTGGCTCTTCTTCTTATGGTGTTATTTCATTAAATGTCTATGCTTTCAACTTTCATGCTATCTGGTTAACAAATGAAAATAAACATATAAGTAAGCACATCTTAGTTTGGTTATGAAATGATTTAGAGTCACAGAAAACTTAGTACCTAGGCTAGCTTTTCTAGGAGGTCTGCATACAAATGGTGGCTCCCTGGGTAATATACATGTATGTATATGAATATATACACGCATACATGTACACATATACATAATGCATTTATATATGTATATATAATGTATACCTATATACATATATATATATTATATATGGGGTATGTGGGTGTTGGTGTGTATATATTATATACATATATGCAAATAATTATGATGAAAATAGAATGTGAGAAGCACAAGAGAGGAGTACAGGCAAAGTGATATAAGAAATAAGAGGAGAGAAGTAGAGCCAAGATGGCAAAATAGAAAAAAGTAATCAACTGAGCTTTCCTAACATTTCTCTCTAAAAACAAACCTTTAAGATAATTCCTCAAATCAAATTCTGGAGTGTTAGAACTAAAAAAAAAAGTCAGAATGAGACATTCTTCCAGCCCAAGACAATTTAGGAGGGTCAGAAACAGACATCTATGACACAGGAGGTGCAGACTGGCTTAGAACCCATGGGGTTTTATAAAACACCAGTAGTGGGACTAGGTGGTAGCAACTGAAACAGCAGCAGTTTCAGGAGCTCTCAAGCCAGAGACAGTAAGGGACATGGCAACTGCTAAGGAAGACATTAGAAGGGATCCCATGTGTTATCACTTGAAGCAGAACCAGACACTTTTTGGCAAATCCATTGCCTATTCCCATGTCTAGGTGATAGTTCAAGGGTATGGAGGAGCATTTTCAGTCAAGAGGGAGTAGGAACTCTGAGGAGCACTACCATTTTTGCTTATAAGGGCTCAAGCGTCCTGAACAATATTACTTCTTGTCCCAAGGGATCAAGGACCATTCCTGGGGAAGAAAAAGTGTGCAGGTCATGAGAGCAGTCACCACAGCTCTACCCAGATCATGCCACTTTGAAAACACCCAAAACTTCCAAACCCACATAAATAGCTCTACAAATAGCAGTGGAAAAGGAAAACATGAAACTTAAGGCAAAGCCTCTTCCCACTTAAACTAGGAACCAAATTTATAAAAAATAAGAGCCATTCCCTAATTGATAAATGGTCAAAGGATATGAATAGACAACTTTTACAAGAAGAAATCAAAGGTTTCAATAGTCACATGAAATAATGCAGTAAATCACTATTGATTAGAGAAATACAAATTGAAACAACCCTGACATACAATTTGATATCTCTCAAATTGGCTAATATGTCACAAAAAGAACATGACAAATGCTGAAAGAGACATGGAAAAATTGGAATACTAATGCACTAGTCTATCCGCTGTGGAGAAGAATTTGGATATACACCCAAATGGCTATAAAACTGTGCATAATCTTTGATCCAGTGATACACTAACTAATAGGTCTGTATTCCAAAAAGATCACAGAGACTAGGTTTGGTTTTACAGATCTGTAAGTCATCTTCATAAAGATGATTAATTGAACCCATGGGATCTATCAAGATCACCAAGTGAAACAGTATGAGCTGAAAAAAAGAAATAGATCCTAAACCAAGCCTCAAGTGGCACACACTATTAATAGTCAAAACATGAATAAATAATCAGCAAAGGAAAACAGGAAAGAGTAATCAGACAGATAGGAGAGAAATTAGGAGAGAGCAGTATGATGAAAAGCTGGAGATTAGAGAGTTTCCAGGAAAGGAGGAAGAGCAATACTGGCAAATACTGCAGAAAGATGAAGAAGAATGAGGTTTGAGAAAAGGCTTTTAGACTGGGCAAATGAGGGATCATTGAAAGCTTTGTAGATGGCAATTTCAGTTTAATGATGAGATCAGAAGCCAACTTGCAGAAGGATTAAAAGAGAATGAAAACAAAGTGGAGGCAACACATAAAAATGGTTTTCTTGAAGATTTTTACTGAGACAGGGAAAAGATATGGGACAATAGCTAGCAGAGATGCTAAGATCAAATGAATGGGTTTTCCATTTGTTTGGTTTTTTTTAGAATGGGGGAAAGGTAGTTCGTTTTATAGTCAGCAAGAAAGAAGTAGTGTCTTATTGATCTTTTATTCCCCAAAGTGTATTTCACAACTTATATGTTCAAATATTTGCTAAATAAATGCAGAGAATATTGTATTATCCTTTTAAAATAAGATTGTATTTACATAATCATTGCCTATAAACAGATGTTTTGGTCAGCATCTGACATTTCAGTGGTGTAGGCAACTTTTCATTAGGACATTCCCTCTAGGAATGCAAATCTATAACAATTTCCTGAAGGCTCTAAATTCAGTACATTCGCAGGTAACACAGTTGATATGGGTAATAGATACTTCATTTCAGGTCTTCCTGGTATCTGCACTCTGGTATCTGCACTTTACATGCTACTCTGTATTATATGATTGTTTATGTATTCATAGAGAAATTACATGTTATAATGGGGTCAAATCTTTCCTCTGACTGCCCTAACATCCCAGAATGAGAAGGTAAAATATAAATTGAAAGAATCCACCAATCACCTCCTGAAAAAGATCCCAAAATGAAAACCAAAGAATATTATAGCCAAATCTCAGAGTTTTCAGATCAAAGAGAAAATTCTTCAAGAAGCCAAAAAGAAACCATTCAAATACCATATAGCCATAGCTTGGATAACACAAGATTTAGCAGCTACCATATTAAAAGAGTGAAAGACTTGGATTATGATATTTTGTAAGGCAAAGGGACCAAGATTACAACCAAGAATAATCTACCCATCAAAATTGAACATAACCCTTTAGGGGAGAAAGGATGTTTAATGAATACTGGACTTTAAAGTATTCCTGAAGAAAAGAGCAGAGATGAGTAGAAAATGTAATCATTAAATATGAGACTTAAGAGAAACATAAAAAGGTAAAAGGAAAGAAAAATGATAGGAACCTTAATAAGGTTAAATTGTTTATATTCTTATATTGTATACCCATCCCAAAAACAGAGTTAGTTCCAAGAAAAACAAACAAAATAGGTTGTGGTCCATCTTTAATTTCTCTCAAGCTGGCTTGATATGCATTGCATGGAAGTTACAATCCAGAATTGGGCCCCCCTAAAGGAACCAGTACAGAACTGGCTCAATTTGGAAGTTGGGGTATCCAGTTATATATCTTTTCAATGGGGGCTGATATTACTATGTCCTTATTCTACCTCCTGACAGAGGAAATACCTGTTCTATCAGATCACCCCACACCCACACCAGATCCCTCCCAGCATTGGGCTCTCTCAACAGAATAATCTGTCTTCAAGTAAGCCTGAGCAGCTTCCAGTGCAATCTCATTATCAGTAACGTCCTTCTGAAGAACTTTAAAGAAGTGGAGGTGGGTGAGGAGAGAAGCTCTGAGAATCATTTTTCACAGGGAAGATAACATGTGTAACTTTTAAGAACTTTATAATTATTAGAACAGGTAGAAGGGGATAGACAGAGGTAATGAAAGTGAGTAGATTATATAGGGATGATCTCAAAAAAAAATGGATGGGTGAGCAAAAAGGAAACACTAGGAGAAGGGGGAAGGGAGAGGAGGAAATGGAAAAAAATTACCTCACAAAAAAGAAGCACACAAGAAAGAGCTTTTATATTGAAGGAGGAAATGATATGTGGGGGGTTATCAAAGCTTGAATCTCACTCTTATTTAAATTGATTCAAAAGGAGAAGACTATTAGGTATAGAATTCTATCTTACCCAATAGAAAAGCAGGAGGGGAAATGGATAAGACAGAGGTGGGGTTGGTGAAAGGGAAGGCAGATTAAGGAAGACAATATTCAGAATTAAAACAGACTTCTAAGGAGGGACAAGGTAATAAGAGACAGAGAAGCATAAATAGAAAAAGAGTAGGAATAGGGAAAATGCACAGTTAATAATCATAATTGTGAAGTGAATAGGATGAATTTATTGAAAAATGGAAGCAGATAATAGAATGGAATAGAAACCAGAATCCAACAATATGTTGTTTACAAGAAATCCAGTTGAAAGAGAGAAACACACACAGAGTTAAAATGAGAGTCTGGAGCAGAATCTCTTCTGCTTTAGCTGAAGTAAGTAAAGTGAGGAGAGCAATCATGATCTCAAAAAAAGCATAAGCGAAAACAGACCTCATTAAAGGGAAGTATATCTTGTTGAAAGGTACCATAGACAATGAAGTAATATCAATACTAAACATATATGTACCAAATAGCATACCATCCTAATTCTTAAAAGAAAAAGATAAATGAGTTACAAAAGGAAATCAATGGTAAAACTATACTAGTTGGGGACCCCAATTTTCCTCTCTTAGAGTTAGATAAATCTAACCATAAAACAGATAAGAAAGAAGGTAAGGATATGAATAAAATCTTAGAAAAGTTAGGCATGACAGCCCTCTGGAAAAAATGAATGGAAATACAAAAGAGTATACCTTTCCCTCAGTTACATATAACACCTTCAAAAAATTGTCTCAGGGCATAAAAATCTCACAACCAAATGCAGAAAAGCAGAAATATTACATGCATTCTTTTAAGACCATAATGCAATAAAAATTTAATTCAATAAAGGGTTGCTGAAGCATATATTGAAAATTAGTTGAAAACTAAATAATCTAATCCTCAAGAAAGATAGTCAAAGAACAAATCATATAAATAATCAATGATTCCCCTGAAGAGAGTGACAACAATGAAACAAAGTAGCAAAATTTATAAGACACAGCCAAACATTACTTAGGAGAAATATTATATCTCTAAATGCATACATCAAGAAAAACAGAGAAAGAACAGATTAATTAACTGGACATACAACTTAAAATAAAAACAACCTAGAAAAAGAACAAATTAGGAATTCCCAATTAGCCACCAAAATGGAAATTCTCAAAATCAAAATAGAGAATAATAAAATTGAAGGTAAAAAAGAAAACCGTTGAATTAATTTTAAAAAATGGGACCTGTTTTTTTTTAAGTGGATAAACCACTGGCTTATCAAATTGCCAGTATCAAAAGTGAAAGGGGTGAATGTACTACTAATGAATATGTGGCAAAAGAAATTGTTAGCAGCTATTTATTCCAATTACATTATAGTGCACTTGACAATCTAAGTGAAATGGATGAATTCTTACAAAAATATAAACTGCACAGGTTAACCAAAGAGTAAATGTAATATTTCAATAACCCTAACTTAGAAAAATAAATTAAATAATCCATAAATGAGCTCCCTAGAAAAAATCCCCAGGTGCAGATGGATGTACCAGTGAATTCTACCAAATATTTAAGGAACAATTAATCCCAACAGTATATAAACTATTTGAAAAAGTGAGCAAGAAGGAGTCCTGTGAAATTTATTTTATGACATGAATATGGTTTTGAAACCTAAGCCAAGCAGACCAAAAGAAGAGAAAGAAAACTATACACTAATTTCCTTAATGAATACCAATGCAGAAATTCTAAATAAAATACAGGCAAGACATTATAGCAAAATGTAACAAATATACATAGCCACCAGGTATGATTTATGCCAGGAATGCAGGGCTGGTTCAATATTAGGAAAACCATTAGCACAATTGACCATATCAATAACAACATCAACAAAAATTATATTATTATCTTAATAGATGCAAAAGAAAGCATTTGACAAAACACAATATTCAGTTCTACTAAAAACACTAGACAGCATTAGAATAAATGGACCTTTCTTTAAAACAATAAGTAGTACTTATCTAAAACCAAGAGTGAACTTTTTCTTTAATGGGGATAAGCTAGAATCCTTCTTAATAAAATCAAGAGTAAAATAAGGGTATCCATTATGACCACTATTATTCAATATTCTACTAGAAATGTGAGCTACAGAAATAAGGGAAGAAAAAAGAAATTGAAAGAATTAAAATAGCCAGTGAAGAAACAAACTATTATCTTTACAGATGATATGATAGTACACTTAGAGAGCCCTAGAGAACCAACTTAAAAAACTATTTGAAACAATTAGCACCTTTAACAAAGTTGCTGAATATAAAATCCACATAAATCATCAGCATTGTTATATATTACCAACAACATTCATTAGAAAGAGATAGAAATAGAAATTTCACTTAAAATAATTGCAGATATTATAAAATACCTATTAGTCTGCCTGCCAAGACAAACTCAGGAAATATATGAACACAATTACAAGACATTCTTCACACAGACAGATCTGAACAATTGGAGGAACATTAATTACACATGAGTAGGTTGAGTCAGTATAATAATAATTCTCTCCAAATTAATTTACTTGTTCAGTGCCTTACCAAACTACCAAAGAATTATTTTATATAGCTAGAAAAATTAATAGCAAAATTCATCTAGAAGAACAAAAGGTCAAGAATATCTGAGGAATTGATGAAAAAAATATATGAAGGAAGGTAAAGGACAAAAATCACTGAGGAAACTGTAAAGGAGTTCAGCAAAAATTTGGTATACACCAAAATTCACACCATATACCAAAATAAGATGACATAGGACAATGGTTTAGACATAAAGTTTGTTGTTATAAGTAAATTAGGGAAGCATGGAAAATTTAACCTGCCTCACCTATGGATAAGGAAAGAATTTATGGCCAAATAAGAGATAGTTTTAATTACATGAAATTAAAAATGTTTTGCACAAACAAACCAAAGCAGCTGAAGTTAGAAGGAAAGAAAGAAACTGAGAGGGGGGGATTACAGAACATTTCTCTAATATGGCTGAATTTCTCAATTATATAAGGAACTGAGACAAATTTGCTAAAAAAAAATAAAAGAGTTATTTTTCAGATAAATGACCAAATGACATGAATGAACACTTTTCAGAAAAAGAAATCCAAGCTCTCAATAGGCAAAGAAAAATGCCCTAAATTACTATTGATTAGAAGACTGCAAATTAAAAATCCTCTGAGGTACAACCCCCTATACTTATCAGATTGGTTAACATTACAGAAAAGGAAAATGATAATAGAAAGGTAAATGTGAAAGAGAAATTAAAAGGGACATAAGGTTAAATTATTTACATCCCCATATGTCAAGATGATACATATGACACTTAAGAATTTTATTATTATGAGGACAGCTAGAAAAAAATCTAGGCTAACAGAAAGAATGAGTGAGTCAATTATGTTGGGATGATCTCAAAGAAAATAAAGCAACAAAAAAGAAGGATGCACTAGAAGAAGGGTGAGAAAAAGGAAGAATGGGGATAATTATCTCATGAAAAGGAGGTATGCAAGGAAGAGCTTTTAGCCTCAGAGGACTGAATCACAGGCATCTGTGATAGTTTTCAGACTTCTTCACCCACGAACACCAAAGACAACTTAGAAGGTCAGTAGGAAAAATCTGTGACTGCGGTGAAAGAGTAGCTTAATCCCAGCCCTAGTCCCCACACATGGCCCCAGAGTGGTGGCTGCATCTGGAGCTTCCAGCCCACAAACTAAGGAGAAATTCAGTGGCTGGTCAGAGGGGGACTGAGCTGGCACTGAGGTAGGATTCTATTGCTTTACCCATGATTGGATCTGGGTCACAGTTCTAGGTAGCTGTCCTGGGGCAAGGAGGAGTGCTGGCATGGTGGAGCTTGTAGTGATGGTAAAAAGGAAATCCTCCTCACAGTTCCAAGGCAGAAAAGAGTGCTTGTGGTCACTCATAGACCAGAGCATAGGACAGGAAGAACTGAAAATTTACAGGTCCCTAGATGTATCTCTGAAAACAGAAAACCCTCGAAGCTTGGGACAGTACATTCTCCACACTGGAAGCAGACTCCTACTTTAACAAAGAATTTATAACTCAAGTTATTGGCCAGGATCATGAGCAAACCTCACAAAAAAGTCACATCATAGAATCTTTCTTTGGTGACAAAGAAGAGCAAAACATACAATCAGAAGAAGACAACAAAGTCAAAGATCCTATATCCAAAGCCTCCAAGAAAAATATGAATTGGTCCCAGGCCATGAAAGAGCTCAAAAAGAATTTGAGAATCAAGTAAGAAAAGTAGAGGAAAAACTGTGAAGAGAAATGAGAGCGATTCAAGAAAATTATGAAAATAGGGGGGAAGAGTTCAAGAGAGCAGGGAGATAATAGAGGGGAGGGCAGATTGGGGTGAGTAATCAGAAGCAAACAATTCTAAGGAGGGACAAATTCAAAAGAGATAATAGAATAAATGGGTGGCAGGATAGGATTAAAGGAAATATAAGTAGTTTTTCACAACATGACCACTATGGAAGTGTTTTTACACATGTATAACCAGTATTGAGTTGCTTGACTTATCAATGAGGGTGGATGGGAAGGGAGGAAGGGAAAAAATTTGGAGCCCAAAGTTTCAAAAACAAATGTTAAAAAAAGATTTGTTTTCACATGCAACTGGAAAATAAGATATACAGGAAATGGGGTATAGAAATCTATTCTGCCCTACAGGAAAACTGAAGGGTAAGGGGATAAGAGAAGGGGCAGGGGTAGAGACAGAAGGGAGGGGGAGTTAGGGAAGGGGTATTGTATTCAAAATGCATTCCATCTTTGGGAAGGGGGAGGGACAAGATGGGGAGAAAATTTGGAACTCAAATTCTTGTGGAAGTGAATGTTGAAAACTGAAAATAAATAAATAGATAAAGGAAGAGCTTTTACAGAATGGTAAATAGGGTGGGGAGGACAATGCTTAAACCTCACTCTCATCAGAATGGATTTAAAGAGGAAAGAATATATATATATACACCCATTTACATTTAGACATCTTTCTTATCCAAAAGGGAAGTAGAAGGGGACAATAAAAGGAGGGGTTGAGTGATAAAAGGGAGAGAAAATTAGGGGAAGGAGTGATCAAAAATAAAACAGATTCCTGAGGGAGGGGCAAAATAAAAGAGAGAGAAAAGGATAAATAGAAGAAAATAGGATGGAAGGAAACTCATAGTAATTGTAACTATGAATATGAATGGGATTAACTCACCCATGAAACAGAAGCAGATAGCAGAATTGATTAGAAACCAGAATACAACAATATGTTGTTTACAAAAAGACACTTGAAACCTAAAGACATATAGAGTTAAAGTAAGGGGCTGGAACAGAATCTATTATGCTTTAGCTGAAGTCAGAAAGGCAGAGGTACTAATCACAGTCTCAGACAAAGGGGAAACAAAATAGACCTAATTAAAAGAGATAATCAGGCATACTATATTTTGCTGAAAGATAGACCAGGAATTACTATCAAAAATTTTTTCAGCAAGTTTCTTTACTAAAACTCTTATTTCTCAAATAAGTAAGGAACTGAGTAGAATTTATTTTTTTTAATGAACCATTTCAAAGGATATGAACAGGCAGTTTCAAAAGAAGAAATCAAAACTATCTTTAATCAGATGAAAAAAATACTCTAAATCACATCGATTATAGAAATGCAAATCAAAACAATTCTGAGCTGCCATCTCACACCTATCAAAAATGCCAAATGTAGAGGACGCTGGAGGGGATGTGGGAAAATAGGCACACTAATGAACTGTTGGTGAGTTGTTAACTGGTTCCTATCATGCAGGAGAACAATTTGGAACTATGCCCAAAGGGCTACAAAACAAGGTTTACCCTTTAACATAGAAATACCATTAATAGGTCTATAACACAAAGAGATCAAAGAAAAAGGACCTGAAGGAATAAAAATATTTGTAGCACCTCTTTTTATGTTGGAAAAGAACGGGAAGCTTAAGTGATGCCCATCAATTAGAGAACAGCTGAACAAGTTATAGTATGTGATTTTAATGGAAGACTATTGCTTTATAAGAAATGATGAGGGTGGTGGTTTCAGAAAAACCTAGGAACATCTATTTGAACTCATGAAAAGTGAAATAAATGAGCAGAACTAGGAGAACATTGTACACAGTAACAGCAATATTAAAAGTATGATCAACTATGAAAGACTTAGCTACTCTGATCAAGACAATGATCCAAGACAATTTCAAAGGACCCATGATGAAAAATTCTATCCACCTCTAGAGAGAGAACTATGAATTCTGAGTGCAGATTGAAGTTCTCAATGGGTGGGGGTGGGGGCTGGAGGGAGAGAGAGACTTTGGATCTCAATTTAAAAACAATCAGTGTTAAAGATAAACAAAATGTGATCTCAAGATCTTTTATAAGAAGAATAAACTAACGGTCATTATTTATGACCATCTTCTCTGTCCTTTAAAAAACACACACACACATATACACACCTCACTTGACGTTATCAATTTCTCAAGCTATCATCCTATGTCACTCCTTCACTTCACTGCCCAGCTCCTGGAGTTTGCATGGGAGAAGTAAAAGTTGGGGGAAGTGGGCAGGGATCTCCATAAAAATTAATGATTCTTTTTCAGTCTACATCTCCCTTGACATCTTTGTGATTTTTTGACATTATTGACCACTCCGTCATCCTAATTATTTTCTCTTGTCTGAATTTTCCTGTCATTCTTCTCTCAGTTTTACCTTGTACTGACTATTCTCAGATTTCGACTATTCTCAGATTTTCTGATGAATCACCATCTGGGTATCACTCTTTCCTATGCCCTCTTTTCATCTTTCTCTGTGTGTTATGTGTGTCTCTTTGGGGGGGGTGTCTTTTTTTAATTTTTTTTTTGGTGAGGCAATCAGGGTTAAGTGACTTGCCCAGGGTCACAAAGCTAGTAAGTGTCAAGTGTCTGAGGCTCTGTTTCTCTCTCTCTCTTTCCATGGATCTGATAAGGATTTCTATACAGATGAATCTAATATCTATATTTCCTTCTCTCTCATGAGTTCTAGTCTAATAAGCTCCAGTTTTATAATACCAACTGCCTACTGAACAACAGCACTTAGATTTCAGAAAAATCTCAGACAATGTAACCTACATAAAATTCATTTTTTTTCCACGCACACCAAAATGCACCTTTCTTCCAAATCCCTAGTTATGATAAGACTGCCATCAGCCTTTCAGTCACTCAAGTTTACCACCTTGGAGTCATTCTATACTCTTCAATTTTCTTCAACCCAATCAATTACCAAATCTTGTCAACTCTATCTCCACAACATCCATTGGATCTATACTCCAATCTACACTCACACAGCCATCACCCTCCCTTCAACTTTTCATCACCTCTCATCTGAACTCTTATAATAGCCTCCTAATTAGTCTTCCAACAATCTCTGTTCTTTTTAATAGATCCTCTAAATAACTGTGAAATTGAGAATCTTAAAGCACAGTTCTGATATTCCATGAATAGTTTTCCTGTTGCTTCTCCCATTTGACTACAAGCTCCTCGAAAGAAAGGTCTGTTTTTTACCATTTTCCCCCTGGTATTCTCACTGCTTAGTACCAGGCCTGGTACATAGCAGATACTTAATAAATGTTTATTTTTGGTTTGGTTTGGTTTTTCAAGGCAATCAGGGTTGACTTTCCCAGGATTCTACAGCTAGTAATTGATTGAGATTGAATTTGAGTCCTCCTGACTCTGGGGCTGATGCTCTATCCACTGTGCCACCTAGCTGCCCTCTTAATAAATATTTATTAACAAACTGATTCCTGTTCAATAAATTTCAATGATTTCCTATAGCTTTAGGATAAAATACAAACTCTTCTAACTGTCATTTTATAATTGGGGTCCAACTTAATACTGCCTGACCTATGTTACATTATCATGCCCTCATATAGTCATAGTCCACCCAAAGTGGTCTTCTTGTTTTTCTTCAGGAATAACAACATTAAATCTCCTCCTTTAATGTCTTTGCACAAGCTGTCCCTTATGCCTGGAAGCCTCTTTCCCCATCTCTGCTCTCCATCTTCCCCATCTTTAACTTCTTTCAGAGCAGAACTCAGGTGTCATATCCTTTATCAATCCTTTTCTGATTTTCCCAGGTATTTGTTCCCTATGCCAAAAAATTACTTTGTATATAGTTGTACAAGTCAGTCTGTCTGTCTATCTATCTATCTATCTGGTTTGTTTTTGTTTTGTTTTATTTGTTTTTTGCTAGGAAATGGGGTTAAAGATTTGCCTAGAGTCACACAGCTAGTGAGTGTTATGTGTCTGAAGCCAGATTTGATCTAAGGTCGTCCATACTCCAGGGCCAGTGCTCTATCCACTGTGCTGCCTACCTGACTCGGTTTTTTTTATCCAATAAAATGCAAGCTCTTTGAGAGCCAGTATTCTTTTGTATCATTTTCTGTCAGCTAGAATTCATTAAGCTCCTAGTGTTTTAATATCTAATGCCAAGCAAAGTAGTTGACACTTAATAGGTGCTTAATAAATAACTGTTGGAATGAATAAAGTTGTACATTTCTACAATATTCTATAATTATTTTGATTTCTGATACTTTCTTCTTAGGGATTAATTCCTCCCAAATTGATGTCATGTTGATTTCTAACTCTTTTTTCTTCCTGGGGATTAACTATTCTTCTCAAAATAATTCCATCTGCAAATATGGAGTTAAGTGTGAGAAATAAAAATAAATATTTTTTTTTAAAGCAGAGTGATTAACAAAACTATATGACTATAGACTGCAAGGACCTAATTGGCTAGATCATGAAAAGTGGTTACCATAACAATCATCTGATGATTTATATCTTTTGCATCTTTGGTTTCTAAGATTAAGTTATGTTATGAATATGTTGTTCAGCAGTAGGCAAATCAAAATCTATTTAGAATTGTGTTCAATGTAATGAACTATATTTAAGAACCTGTTTATAATATATTTCCCTAGGTGCAAATTGTCTTCAAGTTTGTTGAAACACCTGGCTTTAGTGAATAGGTTACCTGATTTGACTCATAAAATTATTTTGAAATAATTTACTGAATATACAGCAAATTTTAAACCATATATGCATTTATATCCCAGATGTATGTATGCATGTAGCATTTACACATGTGTTGCCATGCATATTTATGTGTTTGTATTTATACATGTGTATATGTATATATACACAGGGACTTCACAAAAGCCCTACTGTGGTGTATCATGGAGGAGAGGAGGAAAACTTAGATTCTTGGAGGGTATAATAATGAACCACAGGATCTTGTTTCTAATAACAAAATGGAAAATCTGAAAGTCTGGTCCAAGAGGCCAGTGTCTGCTTTGTGTTAAATAATATAGCTTCATGTGGAAGATGGATTGAAGAAGCAATATATTTATAGTTGAAAGACCAGTAAGCTACCATGTGATAAATTCATAGACAAAGAAAAGCATAAAACAACTTCAATTCTCCATGGCATCCATCTCAAATGCAATGTTAGTAACAGAAAAGAGAGAAAGGGGGGCAGTTTTAAGATTGTCTACACAACAACAATAAGCATTGATTGTTTACCCTGTACCAGACCTTCTGAGTGCTGAAGACACAAAGGCAAGCAAAAAGAGACAGTCCTTGTCATATAAGAACTTATGTTCTATTAAGGGAAGACAATATGTAAAAAAAGTAGCTGAAAGGTGGGCATACCTGTGTATGGTACCCACCACATAATATTGAATTCCAGTGAAAGAAGGCTGTCCAGTCTGGGCCCATCCTCAAAATAGAGATTCCAAAAGAAACTCATGAATGGGAGAAGGGGGCTGCAGGAGCAGAGGAAAAAGGCAACTGAAGAATTTTAACATATTCTGATAAGTGAAGCATATCTGATCTAGGATGTTACTCCAAAGAGGGAAAAATAACTTGCTATTTGCAGTATGAAATCTGTCCAATAATTGAGTTGATATACTATTATAAGAAAAAAATATCAAACATATCATCATCTTGCCCTACAGTACTTGTGATCATCACTGGGAAAATTACACCATAATGCTTATTAAAATACGCCAGAATCCATGGTAGACAATGAAATTGTAGAAAAGTCTTAATGCACAATGTCTACAATGTGAAGGTGGACACAGGGAAGGATGGCAAAAATATGACATAAAATATGGAGTAGGGTTAAAAATTAGAAGAGATGAAAGGATTACAAATTAATATTGTTTCTTAAGAAGACCTCTACAAAACATACAGTGAATATAGTAAACATTAAGCAACATCACATGCAAAATAAACATGAGCATTAATGTGACATGATGTAACACTTCTTATGGGCTGCTTTGATTCCCAGCTAGTGGCTAACTAGTTCTCCCTTTAGTAGCCCCTTAGTATTTGCTGTTAGAAATGGGGGTTTATAGAAATCCAAGCCCCATAGAACATTGCTGATTTCTTTAACTAACCATAAGACAGTTTTATATGGCCCCATTTATTGTTTTCATTCAATGCATATCCCCCTTACACCATTGATGAATTGGTTGAATGATTAAATAAAGGCTTCCATATTTTTTTGCAAGTAGTTTATACTGTTGTTAGTTTGATTGATTGATTGACTCTGCCATTCAATGATGTTTCTACTTGATGAAGACATTAAGGTGCACAGCATCTTGTTAGCCATATTAATGAGGGCTGAGAGTTGTGGGACACCACTTTAACACAGAAAATTCCTTATTACCAAATTGGACATGATTTCAGAAACAGTTCTGTGTTCAGTCAGCTCATCAACAAGTAGAGCAATGATCAAAATTTATGTCAAATTAAAAGTGCAGAAAAAATCAGGTCACTGCTTAAAATTACAATAGCTCCAACCCTAATTTTTAGAAAAGCTGTATCCACTATGATAAAATAAATCAAGGGCTAAAAGTAAAGTCTTTGACTTCTCCATTTTTGAGATTAATGAAATGTTTTCAATCACCGCTAGCAGGAGAGGAAAGGGCCAAGAAACCACTGGACACAACAAATACTTTACCTCTGTACCAAACAATGAGGCAAAGCAGTCAGGGCCAACACTAGTTTAGAAGAAGTTCACTTGAAAATTTTTGCAGAAGAAAAGGATGGGAGATGCTGAGAAGCAGCTGTTCAGTAGCTCAAAAGACATTAGAAAGAGAAGTGGTCCAAAGAATATTTGGTGTGAGTCTCAAGTTTTTAGGGTATTTGTAGAAGGAAATAATAAAATATGTAGATATGTAGATAGATAGATAAATAAAAACTTCTTTTTTCAGGCAAAGACAAGGTTTATGAGAGCATTTATCGTATTGGGCAGATTCTTAAGGAGTCTGAACTTTAGCAAGCTATTGGCTAGATTTTAAGAATCTGAGCAGTGGCTAGATTATAAGAATCTGAGCAGTGGCCAGATTATAAGAATCCCAGAATCCCATTCATATAAGAATGGCTAGATTTTAGGAATCTGAGCTGATAAAAACTCTTTAAAAGACTTTATATGGAACATATTGGAAAGCTTGAAGATCTATTTTCATTATCCAAGAGAGTGGGATTCTTGAATTTGGATTTTAGTATCTCGGTATTATATATGCTTCCTGAAGAAATGGACATAGCATTTAAACTGATGGAGTTAAGAAAAGTCACCATGCCTGACAATAATACACAAGATATTTATGCTGGAAGCATCACCATTTTAAAAGCACTTAGGAGTCAATATTCCTTTTGTCTCATGGGAGAAAGATTATGTAAGAATATGAAAGATGATACAATTACTTAGATACTCTTACCCCTCCCCCCAAAGGTGACCAAAGATATCAACAACTACCTACCTCTGTGCCAATGTTCTCCATAAGACATTTGTGGGGATGGCTTATGCATAGATCAATGATATATAAGAATAAAACCTAACAAGGGAATATATAAGCTTTCACCAACTATCTTCTAAAGCTAATCCTTCTACAATTTCACAGTTACACATTTGACTCAGAGGTTTAAGTTATACAAAAACCACTGGGTTTATTATTTTTCTATTATTAAAAAAGTATTAGAGTCAATAGAACAAAAGATAACTTAAAAATACCCTCTTCCAATTGGTTACACCCTATATGAGGCTTTTCCTAATTTCCACAACTTCTACCACCCTCCTTCAAATTATATTATGTTCATGTATGTGTATATTTCATATGTATTAATATGTGCATATATCTTTTCCACTGAAAGAATGTAAATATTTGAGGGACAATACCGTTTCACTTTTATGTTGTTTTTGTGTCCCTAGTGGCTAACTTAGTCTGAAATAATCAGATCGATTGAATGATTATTCATGGTTATGAAAAATCATGCAAAATTCCTTTATAGCTATGTCCACAGACAATTTACTATTAGGAATGATGTTCTTTGTAAAGCCCAAATGGAAAGAGATTCTCCAGATGCTCCTAATTTTGTAGAATATTGTATTGATCACTTTGAGTTCCAGATCACTGTAACTGGACCACTGATATTCACAGTCTCCGAAGCACGTTTGGATCAGCAATCCACACAGGAAATAAAAGTGAATATTTCCCATATTGTGATGTACATTGTATGGGAATCTTACTACAGATAAAGAACAGCCCCATGACTGAAAAATGGGGGAAAATACTGAGTTACATTTGAGAAATTGCACAGCACTTTCAATTATCCTCAGCTGATGCCTGACATCTTTTATAATCATTTTTTATAACCAACATTTTCCAGATTTATGCCAAATGACTGAGAAGCACAAAACCTCATAGTAACAAATCAATCAAAATTATAAGTGACCTAAATACCAATAAAGAAATGCATGGTAGGTATAATCAGGCCACAATGTATTTGTAATAATATTTTCATAAGAAGTAATATAAAAACATTATAAAAGATACGCATAATCAGAAAAGGTCATGAAGTCAGAATGAAAAACAGGACAGCCTGAGCACTGTAATGGTGTTCATCAAATATTAAAAGATCCAGGGGAAGGCCTCCAGTGCTTTTGGAAGATCTCTTATTATATATTGACAGATGGCTGTGAATAAGAATCTCATTAGATGAAGAGCTGTGGATGGGTTTTGATCTTCATCATTAGAAAGAGTTCCACCATCAATGAGAACCAAATATACATTGTAGAGATACTCCTCAACCTATGGATATTTAATTTATGAATAATATATATGTGTATGCATGTGTACATATACATATATGCGTGTATATGCACACACACACACATGCACAGTAGCAACCATCCAATTACCAACCCTGGCGATATCTCTCACCATTGCTATGAGAAACACTGGAATTCTTGCCTAATTTTAATGTTACTTAAGCTTTCTTTCACGTGGCTCTTGGAGATACTCAGTCTATTTTAATCCTCTATTCCATTACACTAGCTTCTGCCTCCCTCAGGGATTGGATAAATTCTAGGCTTAGGAATTTTGATAAGATCTGGAATTTTTAAGCAGTGCATATTAGGGTTCAAGAGCCAGAGTAACTTAGCCACAGAACTCAGAATTTCACCTGGGAATTCAAAGGTCCTGGCACTAGGGATAATATTTCTATGGGGAATGAAAACTGAATTATAAGCAAATGAATTTAGAATTGGGATAGTAAAGGTCATTGAGGTAATGTTTGTAAGCTCCTTGAGGGCAGGACTGTACTTTATCTCTTTTTGCATCCCTAGCACTTACAATAGTACCTGTTAATAGTAGGTGCTTAATAAATGTTTGCTGATCGATTGGTTGATTGATTGGTTTGAAGAATAATTCTCCTCATTCTTGACCTCTAGTCTAAGAAAATAAATGCACATTGTGATGATATGTTCACATCATTTGAAAAATTATTAACATACATTGGATCTCATAAGCATAGATTGCAAAGTACTTGATTAGATGGGCAATGCAACATGAGTTTTGCTTAATTATCCTTTCTTTCATACAAGCGAGAGCTATGGGCCATATTAGTGGTAAGAAATGTCAGTAACATAAAAAAATCAAGAAAACATGAACAAATAAATAATAAAAAGTGGTTTATGGCCAGATTTTAAAATTATCTTTAAATGAAATTAAAATTAACAGAAGGTATATTTATTTTAAAGGTGAAATAGTATAGCACTCTCCCTTCCCTTTATAAAATTTGTACTCCTCTTTCTTCTACATCTTTCATTTAGCCTGGATCATCCATTGTACATTGATGGAGAAAATACATGGGAAGTTGAATTAAGGTTAATATGTTTAAAGAACTACGGTAACTGACCTGAACTGGGAACTTTCATGCTCACTGACTTGAGAATGCTAGAATTAAACAAAGTCAAGTCATACTAAAGTCTACCAAAAAATAGAATTGATTGATATGGCACCTTTTGTCGACACTTCTTATAAATGCCAGAGAATGAGATGGAAGCATGTGATTTGGCAATGATAATTTATAAACTTGCACCACTGAAGTGGCCTATACAGAGGTAATTTTGTGGGGGTTGTTTTTATTTTCCAAAAGTGTATAATTATTCTAAGGGCTAGGTAGCTACATGAAACACGACAAGTGGTAACAGCTGCATTCAGGAAAATGAGAAATGAATCTGCTCCAAGAAAACAAAGGCATTCAATGTGAGATTAAGTCATGTGAGTAACACCTGTGAGAAAAGTGCTCTTGAGGGTAACCTGCTGACTTCGGAGAGAAGGCACAATCTTTGAAGTGCAGGAGGTCCAGAAAAAAAGAATGCAATCTATAGTAATTCAGAGGTGCCATTTAAAGCTGTGTTTGTGGATGCTTTTTGAAGGACCTTACAAAACCATGTTGATGCCAATCTCTAAAAGTCAATTTTATAGGATTCAGAGGGGAATGAAGTGAACTATGATGTCAGGAGTAACCAGCAGTCAGGATACAGCAGCATGCCTTTTTGAGGAATGAGAAAAATCCAATATTCATCATTAGGATAAAGAAAAATGGAGTAAATATAAAATTCAGTAACATAGAATGAAAAAGCATTAAGTATGGAAAATATAAGAGCATTTGCTGGTGCCACAAAGCATCCTCATTCTATTTGATGAGACAATAAATTCCTTTATTATATTGAAAATGTAAGCATTTGGTTTTAAATTTTAATTCAAAATATGTGTGAAGGTAATACAATTATAGATTTAGAGTTGGAAGGGACCTTAGAAGCCATCTAGTTGGAAACCACCCCCTCCCCATTTTATACATAAGGAACTGTGGCCAAGAGAGGCCAAATGATTTGCCCATGATTATACAGCTATTAAGTGCCTGAAAGAGGATTTGAATCCAAATGTTCTGATTGCAAACTTAGCAGTTTATCCACTACATAATGCCATCTTCCCTTGGTATTTTTTGGTCTAAATATATTACTTATTGGTGTAGAAAAATTCTGATGAGGAAATATCCTCTAGCAATATATACAAATTTCTGCTTTGCAATTTTCAGTCTTAAAAGAGTTGTCCAAGCACTGAGAAACTAATCAACCTATCTGGAGTCATACAGCAAGTATACAAATGAATTTGAACCTGGCTCTTCCTGATTCAAAGGTAAGCACTTTATATACTATTCCATGTTGCTTGTCATTGTAGTGTTAATTATTTATTGGTAAAGCTAATTCTGTAATAATGGATGTTTTTGTTGCTGTATTTTTTTTTACCTCAGTATGTTAACCCTTTCCACATGTTCATATACCATTAAAAAAAAACTTCATTATATTTGATTTAAATGTGCTGATTCACCTCAGAGCTGTTACCAGCATTCTCTCCCTGATATTCTATTTATTCTAGTTTATTTTCTCTCTCTTATTTTCATCCTTGAAATGGTTAATTGGGGGGGAGTTTGATTCATAATAAAATCAAATTAACTATTCATTTCAGAATTACAAAATTTGAAAGTAATTAAAATTATATTACTCTCATCAAGTTATTTTGCAAAAGTAATCAATAAATTAATATCTTAAAAACTTACAAATCACATTGATTTTAAGATGAATGTTAAAATGAATTAGGTTTTGTCAATATAAAACAGGAGTTTAATTGAAAATAATACTTAATAGCTGGCATTTATGTAGCACTTTAAAGTTTGAAAAATATTTAATATTTGTTAAATTATTTGATTCTTACAACAACCCTATGAAGTTGGTGCTGTTGTTATCTTTATTTTACACATGAAGAAACTGAGACTGGCAGAGGTTAAGTGACTTTTGCAGAGTCACGTGGCTAGTAAGTGTCTAAGGCAGATTTAGAGCTCAGGTCTTCCTGACTCCAATTTGGTCATCATAAGTTTACCTGAAATATTACTTAATACTTTACTAAGTTGTATATCATTTAATAAATGAAAAATACCAGTGTCAGACCAGACACTTGACACTTACTAGCTGTGTGACCCTGAGCAAGTCACTTAACCCCAATTGCCTCACCAAAAAATAAAGAAAAATATAATAATTGCAATTTTCTTCATATAGTAATTTCTAGTATATTCTAATTTATACCTGTTCTATGACCAGATGTTTCAACAGGCTAATAAAGACACCTTATATAATCTCTTGACCTTACCTCTGCCTTTTCCAGGTCTGTCTATATGCGAGAGTAATAAGTTAATGCTTCATCATGTTGGAAATATCACAATGTGTGCATAGATTTATTGTGGGCCTGTGAATATTATTCAGTCAACCTCCATCCAAGGTCCATATGTTGGAATTCTGCTATAGTTCAATTCACTACATATGAACAAACATTTAATCTTATCACAACTTTATTGTCCATCATAGGCAGCATGGTGAAGCAGCCTTGGGGCCATCAAGTTCTAACTTCAAGAACTACTGCTAACACATAGTGACTGCATGACTCTGGACAAGTCAAGTGGACAAGTAATTTGAGAAGATTAAGATTGATCCCATGTAATTTTCTTATTGATCCTATATATAATTAATTGATTTTTTCCTGTTACTGTTTAAAAGTCATGGTTCTTTGTCTCTGAATTTAGTTCAGAGCTCAGCTGGGCTACAGTGGGTTATGTTTAAAAATCCAGCTCCCTTACTCAAGAGATATAGCTGACCTTGGAGAATGCATGTGAACAGAAGGGGAGTCAGGCCTGAGATCTTTACACTGCCAAGCCATTTTCAAGGATATTTCATTTTCTGTCAAAAGTTTGTGCTATCTGTCACTTGCACTCAAACAATGAGCACTTCTTAGTCTCATGAGAGAAAAAAGAGAGTTTGTTACTAAACTTCCAATCAATTATGTTGTTCCCTGTGCCTAAGCTTTGTAACCAATCATGTTGCCATCAACCATAGGATGTCACCTACTCTGTTCTGTTCTTTGTATGCCCCATAACCTATAAAAGGGGAACTATCCTTATACGTAGGGTCTTTGAATAAATGGATAAAGCTATTGACCTATTTCTTGACAAGTAGCATGCCCCTGCTTATAAATGTTATTTTGCTCAGAGATCTGCCTCAGTTTACCCTTTTGCTTAAAATCTCAAACATGACATGCTAAAACTCTCAGTGCTCTAGGCAGCACTCTAAAACTTTAAGTTGCAGAGAAGCTGTCAACCTACATTGATAAAGGGATTTTTCTCATCTGGGATCTCTCTAAATCAATGGAATCAGAAATCCAGACTTTCTCCTAGTTAATATTATATCAAGGAAATGATCCTCCATTTATTAGTATTCTATCACACTGTATTTCAAAGATGATTGCTAAATATAATTAAGTCCAAAACAAAGCGAATTCATGGAATTAACTTCACAATGAGAAGTTTAGATAAAACCCTAGCAACAAGGAAACAAAATGCCTGGGGTAGGAGAGGGTAAGGGAGGATGACATCACTAGTTGGGTCCTTGCAGAAGGAGCTTTTACTTCATTTAAAATGAAAGCAGATATGTCTGCTATACAATTGAATGGAGTTTGATTTCACTTAATTTTTTTTAGCATTAACATTCATATTCACTCCAAATATTTTGGTTAAAAATGGTATATGGGGAGAAATATTATTTCTTCAGAGTACAAGTCTGAAATGAGTAAGAATGCAATAAATCTAGGCCTCAGAAACAACACATAAATACAAAGGATGCAATATAGAGTACATAAATAAATGTCAGAAATTGCCATGTAAAATGTCCAAGGAGAGAAAGATTAGCTCCCTGCACACTAGTATATTGGGACAGAGGAGGAAAAGCTCAAAAATTCTTGCATTAAGGTCTAAAGAAGAACACAGCAGAAACTTTTCATTAAAGACAGGTGCCTAGAATAGAGTTTACCTTTCTCAGGAAGCCTTTCCATTTAACCAAGGAAGCCATTATCAGAGTATTTTATTTCATTCTTGATTTATATTGCCTTTCTCCTTCTGAGCTAATACACTGAAAGTATGTTAAGGTTGTGACCTAAGCCCAAGTAGAGGAATGAAACTCAAAGATAAGGATGAAAGCTACAATAACATATTTTCTTTTGTGCCAAGGTACAATGGGATGTGAAATAATCTTAAAGATGGTGCTGCATTGACACGTAGTCATATTCTGCCTTAAATTGAATTTCCTAACTTTCAGTGCTTTACTTCAGAAATCTGTACTTTTTGTGTCAACATAAAGAGATACATTTTTCTTTTTGTTATAATCTGTGAATTACAGTACTCTACAAAATTCTAAGTTTGCAACATAAGAACTACTTGAAAATGTTAAGAAGCCCAACTTGACTCTTGACATCAATATAAAACCCCTCAAGCAGGCCTGTCTAAAATTCTAAGATGTACAATTTTTTTTGAAAGTGGAAAGCTAGAAAAAATAAGGATTTTCAGTATCTGGTAATACAGATGGATAATGAGTCTTTCATTTAGTCAAAGGTTCATTTCAGCTCTAATAAAGGCCCATTACCTGATCATGTTATGAGTTTCCCATCACATGAATAATTTTTAATTTCTCTAGTTTGTCATTCCAGCTCTCAAAGGGATTTTATGAATATTTTAAAAGACTTACAACTCTAGTTAAATCAATAACCCTTCCTCTCCTGAGGATCCAAACCTTAAAACAGAACTAAAAGACTGGGAACCTATGCAATTTGCCAAAGTCAGATAAAGCTTTCAATGAGATAGCTTGATTCTTTTCTACTGTTCAAATATTGAAAGATGAAAGAGTATTAAAATTCAGTAAATCTGAGTGATATTACATTGCTCAGAAATGGAATTCTGATGGTATAAGAGCAAGTGTTTGTTGATCAGGTAAAGTTGATTAATAATGCTAATAAAAGCTTGAATTTATGCAGTAATCTGAGATTTACAATATGCTTTACACATGTTGTCCCATTTGATACCCAAAACCATGTGTAATAGGAGCCAATTTTACAAATTAAGGACCTGAGGCACAGAGAACTGAAGTTATTTGAACAAAATCATACAGTGAGCAAGTATTCAATAAGTAGGATTTGAACTTCGGTTTTCCCAGCTCCAAGGACATCTCTATATCCACTGCATCACCTGCCTCTTATAAAGAGAAATAATGTAATTCCACATATATGTTGATATGTTTCTTAATTACATATTTGTTATATAAGGAGCTTTATTCTGTGGAAGATAGAGGGTAAAGGAAGCAAGTTAGTAGGTAATGAAAGAAATGCAAAAAAATCATCAATACTTCATTATAATTCATAGAAGAAAATTGTTTAAAGTGCAGAAGGAGTCATAAATACTGCAAATTGGACACTTTGTTATTAAATTTGTTATATACTTAAAAACCTGATATATAACTGAGGTTCACAGAATCATATACTCTTCTTTCAGGTTCTCTGTTGAAATATTTGTGTTTATTGGATATTGTTAAATGCATAATAAAAAAACTAAAAAATAAAAGAAATAGAAGAAATACAAATGACACTCCTTATAGATTGTTTCAGCACTAAGCTCTATATACAGTAGACACTTCATAAAGTTGTGTTGTTTTCTATTATGTCCTATCCTATCCTATCCTATCCTATTCTATCCTATCCTATTCTATCCTGCTATTTCCAGAATTACCATTTGACCATTTATATAAGCGCTTTATGAATTTCATACACAAATACCCATTTTCACAGTCTGCAAGTCTATGGAAATCACATTCATTCAATTAAAGTTGCATAGTTTTTAGCATACAAAAGGGGATTCTTGGTGAAATTTGAACACCTAGAATAAAAGAGAGTCAGCTGTGAACTATTATGGCCACTGATAGCAAAATGAAGAAGCAATGTACCTCTAGGAAGGTTTAGTCTTGTACATAGGCAGAATGGGCAGGCGTGTTAGCCAACTTCTCCCTCCAATGTTTAGCCAATAGGTGCTTACACTGTCACTATTAGCATTTCATTCCTTGTGTTAAGTCACATTAGGTGGCTCTCTTTTAAAAGGAAGAAAGTGTAAACTAATACACTTGGAAAGTGTAAACTAATACACCAACATCTTAGAATGAAAATTATCAAATTGTTTTCCACCAAGCCAAGACAAATCAGGGTAATATGATTAGATTGACAACATGAAAACATTGAATACCTGTGGAGGAAGGTATATGGAACAAGGAAAAGAGTTATATAGGGGAAAGAAGAATAGTGATAACTAATTTAAAACCAACAACCATAAATATTGACTCTTCTGGCTCTAAAATCTGCAAAGTACTTCACAAACATTATTTCATTTGATTTTCATGATAACTCTGTGAGCTAGATGTTATAGATATCATCATCTCCTCCTCACAGAGAAGTAAACTCAACCTTGGATTGGTTAATTAACCTGCATGTGTAAACTATGTATATAGTTCTTAAGAATTGGAGGCAGAATCTGAACTGAGGTCATCCTTACTCACAAATCTATCATTCTATACACTTTACTGCAATGTCTTTATAAAAAGTGACCCATAATTTAAAAGGCTCCATACAATATTTTAGTATGAAGACTAAATCTTTTTCTACCATAAAACAACCTATGTTAACAATCCTTTATCAAAGTGGCACTAATATATTAGCCATCTAATTAATGGATTCTGTCAACATTTCCTAAGTCAACCTGAATTTTCAAGGGGAAGTTGTGTTCATTTTTATTTGGATCACACTGGAGTAAATTGTGAGAATTTTAATTTCTTCTGTCATTATAATGTCCTAAAAGTCAAGACCAGGAGAACTATTCTGAATGTTGAATAATTTGCTCTAGACTCCAAAAAAATTAGATCTTTCTTGGTGTATTTATAATATTTAGCAATGAAAAATTTTAGTTGCCAACAACTCTCTATTTGTAAAGGAGAAAAAATGATCCCTGCCTGCTACATCTAAAAAAAATGCGAAACCGATAGTCTTAGACAGTTTCCATGGAAGCAGTATTAGAAAACGTTTTTATGAAAACATAAGTTCACCAACCAAGCTACAGTTCATCTTGAAGAACTGAAGAGGTAAAGCTGTGAAAACGTCATGCCTTGATCTTCACTGATGTGGAAGAGAGGAAGAAATTTCTAAAATAAACAAAGACACTAGAGTTGTTAGGATACAGCCAACCAACAGCAAAACTGTATTAAACACCTGCAATTCGTAGAATACAGTGCAAGAAGCTGGGGAGCCATTGAGTTTAGATAAGACTCAGTCCCTGTCCTCAAAGAGATTACAATCTAAAAAGGGAATGAATTACTAACATAGAGACAATATATTCAGCGTATTAGGTTACAAAACAAATGCTATGTCCATTCTGAGGGGATAAATTCTTATCACTGTTAAGATTTTTTTTATCTCAACTAGAAATGCAAAAATGAGGGGAAGGGTTCTGAAGAGTCCAAAGAGATGGGGCAGGGGAGGGTTGGTTGATCTTTGATTAGTATCAATGTGCAAAATATTAGGAAAAACTGCTCATTTTACACTGCAACCATTGTGCCACTGATCTATTTAACTATTTACTTTTTTTGCATAATATTTTCTAATTTTCTCTATCAGAACCCAGTTACTAGGAGAGCAGGGAATATCTCTTATTTAAATTTTCTCTGTCAGCACAAGCAGCAGATCTGGGTTTCTAACTCACATCCTTCAACTCCAGGTTCAAAAATCTTTTCTCTATACCATGCTACCTTCTAATTCAATTCAAAAAGCATTTATGTGCCAAGTACTATGCTATTTGCTAGGGATATGCAGAGAAAAATCTAGCAACCCTCTGTCTCAAGGATTTTATATTTTATTTTAATTGTATTTTACATGACCATTTCCAAATTGGTAAACCATAGTGAGCTGCCAAACAATAATTCCAAAATTTCCAGGACAGAAAGACTCCAAAAAATGAAGTTAAGACTTAAGTCCCTGTCAATTGTTTATTGAAGCAACAGAAACCTAGTTTGCTCTGTACCATTCTACCCAAAAAGCATGCTAGCCACTGGTGACAAAATCAGTTTTACAATGCCAAATCACATAAGAAAATGCTGATGTTAACAGAACTGTCAAAAGTGCACATGGACTTTTGATGTACACTGTACTAATTTCTTCAGTTTTATGTCAGTCTAATTTGGACCTTTAAAATATACTTATATATAAAAATATATATTCTTAAGTGTGATCCTTCAGGGCACAATTTAGTTGGGCTTAAAAAAAAAATCTCTGACAATACTGATGGCAGGAAACATTGTAGCTAAAATTTTTCAACCAAAAATGCATTTGTACATCCTGCTATCTATTTTAGAATAATGCCTAACAATAAATTTATGATGTGTAAACTTGGATGAACTCTCACTGCTACTTAGCAGCTCCTATTACCCATCTCATTCTTTACAGTGAAAGTTCCAAACTGCTTCTCCTATCCTTAATTCCCCACATTTATAGCAGATGTCATAGCCTCTTACTTCACTGAGAATACTGAAGGCATCTGCCAATGACTCTCTCAAATTCTCTTCCCTAATCCTCAAAATTCCCAGCATCATTATTCACTTATTTGCTCATTGCTCTTGTCTCAGAAAAAAGAGATATCCTCCATCCTGGCTGAGGCTAATCTATCTACAAGTACAGCTTGGCCTCCTTTTCTTTTTCCTTATCCATAATTTATCCCTCTTCTCATGGACCTTCAATCTTTATCCCAACTTTGGCTCCTTCCCACTGGCCTCTAAGGACATCCATTTCTCCGCAATTTTTTAAAACAAAACAAAATAAAAATCCTTTCTCCTCTTTCTTATATTGAATCCAACTAGGTAAACAGAATCCCTCTCTAGCCTCACCTGTATCAGCTGAAATTCTTTAAAAAGTTGTCTACTATCAGTGAGCCTGCCTTCAGTGACTCCATCCTGAGTCTTAACAAATCCATGACCATAACCCCACTTTTCTTCATTAATATAATGTCAAATTATTTTGCCAAAAAAACCCCCAAAACATAGAATCCTCATAATTCTTGACCCCTCTGCAGCATTTGGTATCTTTCATAACTCCTTCTCAAATACTGTCTCCTCTTTGCATTTTCATTATATTTCTTTCTCCTGGTTTTCATGCTATTGGCCTGGCTTTTCTCTTCCTCTTTTGATAGATTATAATCCACTGAGGCAAGCAGACCAAGTTGGAAGACAGATGATGAGGACTTGAACTAGACTGATGGCTGAGTGGAGAGAAGGAGACATATTTGAGAGATGCTGTGCAGATAAAAACAATAAGATTTAGCAAGTAATTGGATATGAGGAATAAGGGAAAGTAGAGAATTGAGGAATACTCTGAAGATGCAAACCTAGATGCCTAAAAGCACTGCCCAAATGTAAAATAAAAATTTAGGAAGAGGGTTGACTTGGGGAAATATGGTAAGTTCTCTTAAGGACTTTTACTAAGTTTGAAATGTTTTAAAGGTTAGCATTAAAGAATGAAGTGAAGAAGCTCACAATTTCCATCTCTAGCTCAGAAAACTAATTAAATAAGTACTTCCATTGTATCTAGAAAGGATATAAAACAACCACTGTGGATCAACTCACCATCCATGTGACTTTCCAGATCAAAACATATTATTCTAACCAACACTTTTGTATATATTCTTTCTGCCAATTAGAATGTAAACTCCTTAGGAGCTTTTGTATTTGTATTCCCAGCACTTAGTACATTACTTGTCACATACTAAGGGAATAATAAATAATTTTCTCATGTATTTATTAATTTTATTATTTCATCATTCATTCAAAACATTGCTGAGGCCCATGAAGTTCTGGGTATGTTTAGTAGTCTGGAAAGGTATCTAGTTTTCTGGCCCCAAGCTATCTTGTGCCAGGTTATTTCTCCTCTAGGTGTTCCTCCTCTTCTAGCCCAGACTTTTGGCATAGGTCCTATTCTTGGCCTCCTGCTTCCCTCATACCTATCTAGAAGCTTTCATGGCCCAAATTTGAAAGTCCTTTCACTTCCTTTCTTTTAACTTTCTTCTTAACCCTGTACTAAAGTCTGGCTTCTGACCCCAACGTTCAACCTAAATTTCTCTCTCTAAAGGCACATCTAATAGCCTTTTTTCAGTCCTAATTCTTCTTTACTTCTCTGTAGCCTTTAAGATTATTAACCTCTTTTCCTTGATACTTTCTTCTTTTTAGTTTTTCACGAAACGAGTATCCTCTAGTTCTTGTCCTACCTATCTGACCATTTTTATCATATATTCATCTAGGTCACTCTCATTAACCATGGAGGTTCCTTGGGGTTCAATCCATCATCTTCTTCTCATCTTCTTATATGCTATTTAATTTGATGATCTTATCAGTTCCCAGGGACTCAATGGTGATGACTCTCAAACCTACTTATCTAGCTTTAAACTCTCTGCTGAGATCTCCAACTGTCTTTTGGGCTTCTCAATGCCCTATAGACATCCTAAACTCAGCATGTCCTAACCGAATTCAATATTGTTCCCATAATCTCTTACCTTTTCCTAACCTCCCTATTACTATTGAGGGCATCATATTCCTTTCTTGCATCCAGGCTTGCAATCTAGGTGTCTTCTTTGACTTATCCTTCTTTATCACCCCTCCATATCCAAACTTTTAAGGCCTGTCAATTCCATCTTTATTACATCTTTTATATATGTTCCCTGAGTATGTGTAGAGGCTTCAGAAGAGAATGGTGAATTAAGGGGTGAAAATCTGGTCAGACTTCTGGACTCTCTCATAAAATGGAATAATGATACGTCTAGGACAAGAATAAAAAGAATTTAACCAAGAGCCATATAAAATGTACATTGTCTTAAAATGTGTACGTCTAATTAATAGTTCTGATCTGAAAATTATGTGAGGTAGAAAATTGCCCAAATATACCTTTGAAGAGAGAATTGAGAGTGGTACATACAAGATAAGAAGAATCTCAGTAGATATGGGTGGTAATTCAAAGGAGACAATATTAGAAAAGAATTACCTACAAATTGATGCCCTAAATATCTACACTCAAATACATGAAGAATAGGTTAAGACAAATTAGAGATATTAATGCAAAAAGGTAAATGCAACAGAGGTATACTGAGACTTGGTGGAATCAATGGGTTGCATGACTAGAAATAGTTATGAAAAGAAAGACTATATTCAAAATACATGTAAAACACTAAATATTTGGAGCTATTATTATTTTAGAGCATATTCAATTCAACACATGTTTATTAATTTCCTATTATATTTTAGGTATTGTTTTACTGTTGGTGATACAAAGATGGAAAAACAAATTTTCCTTCACTTCAAACAACATACAGTTTATTAATGAGTTAGACCAGGGGTAGAGAACCTGCAGCCTCAAGGCCACATGGAGCCTTCTAGGTCTTTGGATGTGTTTGTTTGACTGAGTCCAAGTTTTACCGAATGAATCATTTTATTAAGGGAATTGGTACTTCAAAGTTTGGATTCAGTCAAAGGGCCACACTTGAGGACCTAAAGGGCCACTTGTGGCTTCAAGGCCACAGGTTCCTCACGTGTAGGTTAGACAAATATGCAAGAAAGGAGCATTCAAGGTAGAAGGTTATAAATGCAAAATATAAGTCAAGTGGTCTAAGAAAACTATAGATAAAGAGATTGCTTTCAATTTAGTAGGTAGAATTGGGGAACACTTGATATAAGAGGTGACATCTAAGTTGGGCCTTTAAGGAAGAACATTATTTAAACAGAAATAAAATAGGAGTGTATTGTAGGCATAGGGATTTGCGTATGAAGCCATGGATTCATAAAAACATATAATGATTACAGCAAACATCTAGTTTCATTTTGTTCAAATTTAGAATCCAAAATAGTGTGAAATAACTCTGGAAAAATAGATGGAGCCAGATTGTGTGATGCTCTTTATGCCCAGCTTGTAATTTATCTTATAGACAACAGAGATCTCCTGAAGATTTTTGAGCAGATGAGTGAAGTGGTTGAGGTGGCATTGGAAAAATATTGGCAATGTATGAAGGACAGAATAGACAAGAGACCCAAAAATATTTAAGAACCTTTGTGCATTTCTTGAAGATGATATCTTCAAGGAAGAGTTAAATACTAAGCATTTAGTCAATGACTTAAATTAATCCTGGTATAATTAATTCAGTCATAGTAGAATTTTTGAAGTTGGAAGGAAATTTAAATTCCTTCTCTAACTTCATCATTATTTTAAATGAATATAATTACATAGAATTTGTGGTAACAAAATACTTAAACATTATTTCACTTGATTTCCACAATATAACTTTCATATGTCAGAATTTGTTTAGTCATTCTGCAATTTGTGGGAACTCACTTCGGTTTCTTTGTACTTTCCCAGAGCAAAAAGCTGTATGAAAAGTTTTTGGCATTTGATCTCATCTCTCTCTCTCTCTCTCTCTCTCTCTCTCTCTCTCTCTCTCTCTCTCTCTCTCTCTCTCTCTCTCCCTCTCTCTGTCCCTATCTCTCTGTCTCCCTCTCTGTCTGCCTTTCTCTGTTCCCCCTCCCTCTCTCTCTGTGTGTCTTTCTCCCTCTCTCCTTCTCTCCCTCACTTTTTAATGGCTATAGTTTTTTTTTTTTTATTGCTAGCTCAAAGTATATATGCACAATAGATAGCAATAAATAAAAACATTATAGAGAGATAGAGATGGATTATAGATAGACCACGTAAACCAGTTTCAATGGCAACCTATTCACTAAATAAAAATACATACATATACATATCTGTGTGTCTATATCTATCTATCTACACATCTCTATCTATCTATCTATATATATGTATACATATATATGTACATATATATATAGATATCTATATATATCTATATATATATAGATATAGATATATCTATATATATATATAGATATATATAGATATCTATATATATATGTACATACACACATATACATATTTCACCTGAATTGAATCACCAGTGCAGTAGGTAACTCTTTGTGGAAACAATTGTTCGATTGTATAGGCAAGGAAAGAAGAAAAATGGGATTTTCTTTTTCCCACTAAAGCCAATGTACCTAAATGGCAGAACGTGATGCTGTAACAGCCAACTATGAAAGATAGTGAAGTAGAGAAGCACTCAGATGAGATCTCCCAACATTCTCCTCTAAAATTCTTTAAAACAATACCTCAAATATAATTTTATAATGGCAGAGCCAACAAAATGTCAGAGTGAGACATTCCTCAAGCCTAAAACAGCATAGGCAGTTAGAAAGAGAGATCTATGACATGGGGGAGAAGGCTGGCCCAGAGCCCACATGGATGAAACATCAGTAGTGGGACTAGATGGTGGTGATGGAAGCTGCAACAGCTTCAGGAGCTCTCAAACCAGAAATGATCACACCACCTTGGAAGCACTGAAAACTTCCAAAACATCAGAACCAGTTCTAAAAAAAGCAATGTGAAAAAGCCTGAAACTTGAGACAGAGTCCCTCCACTCTCATATTGGAAACAAAACCCAACACTAACATAAAGTTCCAAAAGAAGAAAAGGGGTGGGAAAATGAGCAAACAAAAAAAAATTACAAAAAAAGTTAACATGGTGAAAGGGAAAATCAAGACACAAACTTAGAAAAAAGACAATGAAGTCAAAACAGTCACAAGGAAAGACTCAAAGGAAAAAAAATGTGAATTGGACATAAGCCCAACAAGAATTCCTAGAGGAGATTAAAAAATATTTTCAAAATGAAATAAGAGAGGTACAGGACAAATTAGGTAGAGAAATGGAAACAAAGGAAGAAAATTATTAAAAGTCAATTTACACTCTGTTAAAAGAGACACAAAAAGTCCTGAAGTTACTTAAAAAACAGAATTGGCCAAATGAAAGAAAAAAAAGAGGTACAAAAGGTCACTGAAGAAAATAATTCCTTAAAAATTGGAAATGGTTAAGTGGACACTAATGACTTAATGAAACATTAAGAAACAATAAAACAAAATTAAAAGAATGAAAAAATAGAAGAAAATGTGAAAAATCTCATTAGAAAAACAGCTGACCTGGAAAATGGATTGAGGGGCGATAACTTAAGAATTATTGTACTACCTGGAACCCACGATCAAAAAAAGAGCCTAAACACCATACATACTTCATGAAATTATCAAGGAAATGGCCTGATATCCTAGAACCAGAAGGTGAAATAGAAATTGAAAAAATCCACTGATCACCATCTGAAAGAGATCCCAAAAGGAAAACTTCCAGGAAAAATTATAACCAAATTGAAGAAGTCTGAGGTTAATGAAAAAAATACTTTAAGCAGCCAGAAAGAAACCATTTGGATAGCATTGGGCTATAATCAAGATCAAGCAAGATTTAGTAGATACCACATTCTTTATTGAATACATTTTTATTGAATTATGGGCTAAAAAGAATGCATTTAATATTTCTGCTTTTCTGCATTTCGTTGTGTCATTCTATGCCCTAATATATGGTCTTTTTATTTATACAGTGTCACACACAGCTGAGAAAAAGGTATATTAATTTGATTCCTATTCAATTTTCCCTGGAGGTCTATCTATCCGACTTTTTTAAAAAAAAATATATTCAACTTTTAACTTCTTTCTTTTTTATTTTATGGTTAGATTTAAAAAGGGAAAGTTAACGTCCCTTACTATTAAAGTTTTACTGTCTACTTCCTCCTGTAACTAATTAACTTTTCCCTTGAGAATTTGGCACATATATGTTTAATATTGATACTACTTGATTGATTTTGGTAATTTTTAGCAAAATGTAGCTTTTCTGCTTATGCCTTTTCCCCTTTTTTTAGGTCTGGTTTTGTTTTTGATTCACCTGGGATCATGACTGTTGTTTTAAAGTCATTTGGAAGTGAATTTGGGAGAGTTCAGGTGAGTTCCTGCTCCTACTCTAACATCTTGATTCCATTCAGAAATTTACTATGCTTTATATTTTTACTACTTCTTCAAAATAAGTAAAGCCATCCACTTAATATCTTTCAACATTGTCCAATACGAAAGTGGTCAAAGTTATGAGCAAATAGTTCCCAAAAGGAGAATTATAAACTATTAATAAACATATGAAAGAATGCTCTAAATCTCTAAAAATAAGAGAAATAGAAATCAAAATAATCCTGAGGTTTTACTTCATACCCAGCAAATTGGCAAAGATAATGAAAGATGGAAATAGTGTCACCTGGGTCAAGGGAAGATAAGCACACTACCACATTATTGGTGGAACTGAGAATCAGTAAAACCATTTTGGAAAGTAATTTGGAATTATGCACATAAAATGACTAAATGACCATATCTTTTCATCCTTACCCCTTTCCCTTCCTCTCACTCCTGATAATCTACTACTAGGTATATACCCCAAGGAGACCATATATAATAAGAAAATCTCCATATATACTAAAATATTTAGAGCAGCAAAATGTTCATTGATGATGAAAAGGCTAAATAAATTGAGACACATGAATATCATGGATTTTAATGCTCTAAGAAGTGGTAAGTATCAGTATGGAAGTATGGAAAGATCTACATGAATACTTGCAGAATAAAATCACAAGAGCCAAGAAAACTACATATACCATGACTACATACTGAAAGAATTATGACCACAAAACTACTGGAAGTGAACACTGTTAAACTATAAAGAATAATTATGAACCCAAAGAAAAGATAGAAGAAAATATCCTCTCTCACTCTTTTGTCTAGATATGGCATATTGGGCATACCTTCAGGATTTTTCTGTATTGAGCAGTTCTCCTGAATGGCTTTTTTTTTTTTTTAGTATTCTTTGTTATATGGAAAGAAGAGGGGAAAGGGTGTAGAAGGGAATAATTTGAGTGATGTAAAAACAAAATATATTAATAAATTATTTTATTCACATATTTAATGAACATTTTCATGTTTCCTATACATATGCTATCCATTTAATTTTGCATTGTTGTAATGTTTCAATTAGCATAAGGACTTGCATAGAACTCTAAGACAAATTCTAAAACCAAGCTCATTTACTGAATGATCCTAAAACAATGCAAATTTTTTATTAAAAGGAATAGAACTGCAAATGACTGACTAGAATATTAATAGGAAGACTGAAATTGATTTACTAGCTAGGTTTTTCCTCATTTAAAATTTTACCCTTGGCAACAGCCATTCATTGAAAATAATGAGTACTAGAAAATAAAGTATTTTCTGTCCTCTGAAAAATGTCATTCCTGCATTTTATGTCATTATATTTATGGTTGGTTGTGTCTATATGAAAATCAATATTTATGTTAAAACTGAAAATTTGTAGCAGTCATCCAGCTATTTTCTGAAGTGAAGCTGTTTTGCATCATAGGAATGTTATCTTCAGGTGATTAAACAGATTTTTAAATTCAGATATTCAACAGACATTGATAACATCTGAATCATATATAAGAATTGTTTACTTATCAGGGTAGCCAAATAACTTATTTCATTGATTTCTTCCTATTATAATTCATATCCCAAATACCTCATGCCAAATAAAGAGAATTATCTACGTTCATTTATCTAAAATTCCCTGAACTTGTCATTATACATATTTCTGTGAATAAGCCTTTCCTTCAAATCTAATCATCTCTCCCCCAAAAATATAAAAAAAAAATCAACAAACTATACTAAAGTCTTCTCAAAATAATCCATCTTTTTAAATTTTATGTAAATATCCCATTAAGTAATTTTAACAATAGCTTTTTTTTTTGAGACAATGGGGTTTAGTGACTCACCCAAGGTTACACAGCTGGTAAGTATTTGAGTCCTGACTTGAACTCAGGTTCTGCTTACTCCAGGACTGGTGCTCTATCTACTGCAACATCTAGCTGCCCCCTAACAACAACTTTTTAAGAATATCTTCTAATTTAATGGCTCTTTTTGATTAATGGAACTTGAGAAGATTGAATGAATTAATAAATGAAAAAGCATTTATTAAGCACCTATTATATGCCAGGCACTTGTTATGATAATTACTTGGGACAGAGTAATACAATTAAATTTCTTTACATACAATTAATCAAATCTTTTTGTTTTACAATAAAAAGATTAATATGCAGTGTGTCCTGCTTGAGCTGAAATAAATTGTTTTACATGATTTGGGACTGAGTCAACACATACTTATTAAATTTTTACTATGTTCCAGACTCTGTGATAAGCCCTCAGGGAAGAAAAAGAAGAAAAAAAAAGGCAAGCCCTTGTTGTCAAGGAGCTCACAGATTAATGGGATAGACAACAGGAAAACAAGTACATACAATCCAAATATAAACAGAATAAATTGAAAATAATCAACATAGGGAAAGCATAGAGATTCAGAATGAACTTCAAAGGTTTCTTGTAGACATTCATATTTTAGCTGAGACTTGAAAACAACCAGGAAGCAGAGGAAGAAGAGAATTCCAGAAACTGGGGTCAGCCAGTGACAATTTGCAGAGTTAGAAGATGCAGTATCACTGCATTGCAGAGTATGTGAGAGTGCTCAATGTGTAAGAAAAGTGGAAAGATATTTGCTAGCTAGGTTATGAAAGGCTTTGAATGTCAAACATAGGATTCTGGCTTTGTTGTGTTTTTGTTGTTGTTGTTGGTGGTGTTTTATTGGAGGTGATAGGGGTCCATTGGATTTTATTAAATAAAGAGGGGACATGATCAGACCTGCATGGAAGATGGATTGGAATGGAAAGATAATTGAAGCAGGGAGATCATTAAGAAAGCCATTTTAATGGTCAAGACATAAGGTGACAATGATAGGGTATGGGCCCAAGCCTAGATCTGTGCACCTCATTCTAAAAAGAATTTGGGTCCCATTTGTCTACAATATCCAGAAAACCCTTAAAATTTCTTTGAACCCACTTATCTGGTCAAGGAAGTTTAGCAGTCTCCTGATTATTAACTGGTCTCATTGCCTAGGCCCTATCTCCCTTTGATACCCTAATGAAGCCTAGTCTTTGATACCCTATTGAAGCTTAGTATATTTCCCATCTTTGATCTTGTCCTAACCCTATTTAATCTCTTCCTTCCCTATCTTCCAGTTATTCCCAGATGACCCCATTCAATCTCCCCGACATTCCCATAGGGATTCTCTGTAAACTCCTCCCCAAATCACCCCAGATCCTCCTCCCATCTCCTCTTCCTGTCACCCCAAATTTTGGCTGTATATAAGATCCATCCTGGCCCCCATTTAAACACTGAGATTTCCTCATGCCCACTCTTCCTTATGGGAGTCACTAAACTAAGATTCCTTAAGAGTCTGGCCTGTATGGCTCATTTCTAATAAAACCTTGTCTTTGGCTGAAAGAAGACTTGGGTCGAATTCTTTTGGGCAGGACGCACTTGATTTCGGGGTCTCAGGACCCCTGCCACCTACACCTCAACAATAAGGGTCATGGCTCTGAGAAGAAAAGAGGATATGCATATACAAGAGATGTTATAAAGGTAAAATCTATAGAATTTGGAGCAAATTGGATATGGAGGGGTGTGTGATGAGAGAAAATGAAGGATATCATCTGAATTTTGAGCCTGGATGACTGGGTGATATCCTTGACAGTAACAGGGTAGTCAGGGAGAGGGCAGGATTTGGTTAAGGAAAGATTATAGGTTCATGTTTGGACATGTTGACTTTAAGATATCTAAGGGACATCTAGTTTAAAATTCCAACAGGAAGAGTAGGAAAATAAAATGTGAGGCTGGAGGCTAAAAGAGAGGATAGGGCAGGATAATTAGATCAGAAAAGTATCAGCATAGAGATAATAATTTAATCTATGAGAGCTGGTAATTGATATCAGTAAGTGAAATAGTATGGAGGGAGAAAAGTAGGCACTGAGAGATAGTCATGGTTAGTGAATGTGACCCAGGGGGAGATGCAGGAGAGGGAGTGACCAAGGAAGGTAGTTTTGGTCAGGTGAGTTAGAGGGACTAGTAGTGGATGCATAATACAGCCAATCTCCCAATCACCCTGGCTTTTCCAGTAGCAATAGATGTATTGATTTTATTACTCTTCCTGAATGAGAACAAGGGGTAGACACTTCATATGCTTATACTCTTTTTTTTTTCAGCCAAAGACAAGGTTTATTAGAACATCCATCATATTGGGCAGACTCTTAAGGTGTCTGAACATGAGTAATCTATTGGCTAGATTTTAAGAATCTGAGCAGTGGCTAGATTTTAGGAAGCTGAGCCGTGGCTAGATTATAAGAATCCAAGCATTGGCTAGATTATAAGAATCCCAGCCTATATGCTTGTACTCTTGATCACTATTAATCAAAGGAAAGATGCCAAAGGGACTATGATATCTTTGATATTAAGAGTGCTATAAAAAGATAGTACTTCCTTACCATTCACAGGAAATTGGTAACTGCTTTGCCCTGCATCAAACGCTATAAATTGTTTCATAGGTAAAATTCACACACACATACACGCACACAGACACATACATTCCAAGTACTATTAGACAAATACCATACTAGATGAAAGATGAATTACAGACTAGTCAGAAAAAGTGGATGGGATGGGATATAAACCAATGGCATACAGAGCTGCTTTGGCACAGGCATTTCAGGAATACAACATTTCTAGCCAGGATCACTCCATGAGAAAACAGAAAATGGCTAATGCTGATTATTGTCACAGTCTGAATATGTCTAGTGCCCAGTAGGCTCTGGTCGCTCTAACTTCCAAAACTTCATGGGGCTGCAAGGGCAAAAAAGGGAAAGGTCAATCCAGAATCATGCTATCATTTTCTAATGAACAGTTCTCCACTCCCTGTTGCAAAATTTCATATTCTTTTTTAGTGGGTTCTGCAATGACAACCTTCCTCCAACTCTCCATCCCACAGCCACAAACATTTCTTTTCTGGTCAGTTATGTCAAGTGGGTGAGCAATATTAAGTATTTCTTCCTTGAAAATGCTACCGGTCAGGGATTATAGCAGGATTATTTGTTCTCTTGTGATTTGTTTTCTTTTGCTATTTGATTTGTCTGGAAACATACACACACAAACATGCACACACACACACACACACACACACACACACACACACACACACACACACATCATGAAGCAAGTCAAGCCACTTGCCATTTTGCCCTGCAGACAAGTCATAGTACTAAAACACAAACATCAGCTATAGCAGATTGGTACAGCTGCCCAGAGCTGTGCATGTCACTGCTGTCTGATGTCTTTTTTCGACAAATTTAATGGAGTAAAACCCTGGTATGGAACTATAATGCATCTTTCCAATTGAGAATCCTGCTTTTGTAAACAAAAGGAAGATAGATTCCTATGGAGGTAGCTTGGTGACACATTAGATACAGTGCTGGGTTTTGAGGTAGAAAAACCTGAGTTAAATTCCTGCCTTAGAAATTTATTATCTATGTGACCTTGGCAGTTGATTTACCTTTTCTGTGCCTCAATTTGATCATCTCTAAATCTAGGGTTGGATAAAATGATGTCAAATGTCACTAAAACTATGATTCTATAACCCACTACAAACCAACTGTTACTAATTTGAGAGTGAGTTGATTAAGAGTCAGATAGAGCCCAAGTCTTATAGACAGACTATTTAGAATTTGAAGGAACATGGAGGTGACCTTACTGAATCCCTTCATTTATAGAGGAGGAAATAAAGAATCAGAATTAGTGAATGACCAATGTCTAGAATCCAGTCTTCCTTCAACAGGATGTTGAAATTTGACCTTCTGAGATATGACTAAGTTTGGTTAAGTCCCATCCTAAACACTGTTCTTTAATTTTATTATTCAGAAAAGCCAGTTGAGGCAACTTTTCTTAGGTACACGCTGGCCCCAAACTCATCCATATTAGAGAAGATAGGAGGACAGTCCAGCAGCCTCCTTCCCCAACAGTACCTGGAAGGAGAATAGGGTAAGATGTGGATTGTGCACAGCCTGTATATTCACTGCTATGTATGCTCTCCTCTTTGCCCATGACTTGAAATCATTAGTGTGTCCATTTAGTTAATGGACTCAGATTCACATGCTATAATCTTTCACTTTTTTTTAAATTAAAGTAACTAAAGCCTGTCCTGTATTCAATGTATTGTAAGTCTGAGTGCTTTCATTGAGCTTAGGGTCCATTTACTTTTCTATAAAGACCAAATTCCCTGAGGTATACTTCAGGTTACTATAGAAGAAGGGACAGAAGAAAGAAAGACTCAAAATGAAAAAGGAGGTAGTTATGAAGGTGCTTTGGTTGGGTTTAGAAAATTAAGGGAAATTGAGGAAATTTTGAAGCAGAAGAATCTTCTGGTCAAGATAGTCTTTCTGGTCTCTAAGAGAAGGTTAAAGAAGAAAGTGAAAGATTATGGAATAAGTTCTTAATAAGGATTTAAAGATTAAGTAGGTAGCAAGGCAAAGAAAATAAGAAAAGATAAGTAAAAGAAATTGATGAAACAAAAAAGATATAAGTGATAAAAAGGAAAAGAAGTAGGTTATGCCTATGATGTTGTTGGGACAACAGAAAAAAAAAAGTTGAGTGAAATCATTAAGTTGTTAAGAAATTTTTTTTTCAAAAAAATGAGAAACATCTAAAGAAGATGCTTAGGAGGTAAACTGTATAGGTCTACAAATATTTTAAAAACCCTTTACAGACTTAGCTAAAAACTTCATTTGGTAGGGAAAGATAGGTGAATTTTTGGTGACTTTGTGCAACTATCGTATTTTTGCCACAGTTAAGTGCTCTTTCTCTATGCCCCACTAAGATCACATATGTTGAAGATCGGAGGGAGGAGAGGTTTGAACCTTAGTCTTTTAGCACTGAACTCTTTCCACTATAACATGCTGTGAGGAGGAGGAAGAGGAAGAAATTAGAGGAAGAAGAAAATGAAGGAGAGGAGAAAGAGGAAGAAAATGAGGACTGTTATAGGAAGAGGGAAATTGTGAAAGAGGAGACACAGAAGGAGGGAGAAGTGGGAAGGGAAACGGGAGAAGAAAAATACAATCCAATCCCATAAGCATTTATTAAATATCTACTTTGTATCAGGTAGTGTGCTAAGCATCGAGATATAATTAATACAAAGATAGTCCTTGCTCTCAATAAGCTTACAATCTAATTGGGGAAGGGGGGAGACAACATATGAAAGGAGGCAGAAAAGCAGGGGTGGAGGGGAAGAGATAAGGGAGTACCTGGCATGGTGGCATCTTATTCTGTGGAGTTGAAACCAGGCAGAGCAGCAGATACATAGTGGAGTGAGCCAAAATTCCAACTTCTACCCACTATGAAGGAAGGTTTTGGGAAGAGTTTGGTCCTCTACTCTGCAGGCCTCCAGATGGGAGAGGAGGCCAAGGTGATGTTGATCAAGGCTTCAGTTAGCAAAAAGGTGATGATATTAGAGTTGATGAGCTTAATCTGGGAGGTGCAGAAGATAGGAGGAGGGAGAGGAGGGAGAAAAGAGGAAAATACAGAATACTAATTAACTAAAAAAAGGGAGTTAAATTTTAACATTAAATATACACTATTTGAAAGGTAGCCAGTATGGTCCAAGGGGATCTTGTGGGTGATGTTTAGGTCACCCCAACATTGTGTGCGTGTTAATATTTTTTATATAGTGCTAGAAATGCTAGCCATCACAATAAGAAAAAAGTAACAAAGAATAATAAGCAGGGATGCATAATTTTCATTTTTTTTCAAATTATATGATGATGTGTTTGGCCCTAAACTAAAAATTAACTGAAGCAATTAAAACTTCCCCGAAGTTTTGGGATTATATAAAAACTCACATAATTAACAGCATTTCTATGTATTACCAATAACTTTTCAACTTGTCCCAACTACCCTTATGTAGCATGGAATATTGGTACCTTGGAAAAGGAACATTTGACAATTTTTACCAACTACAAAACTGATGTGAATACAAACACCCATTTGTGAGATGTATCACATATACCTATGTCTACTAAATACCAAAAAAATCTGCAAGGGGGAAAATAAAACATCTCTAGTAGGGTTGTCTGGGTGTATTTAAGGGAGCACATAGATAGTAATCATATAGGATAAAAAGGGGCAAAGCAGTCAGTAAATAAGCACTTATTAAGCACTTAACATATTCCAGGCACTGTGTTAATGTTTAATAACATTTTGTTTCATTTTTTAATTCAACATTTATTGATTTTTAACATTCTTATTTTTTTTTTGAGGTCCAAACTCTCTCTGTCCTTCCCAACACTTCTCCAACCATTAATGAAGTCAAGAAAGGTGATATCAATTATACATGTGAAATTATGTAAAACATTTCCATGTTAACCATGATAAAAAAAAACTCCTTAAAACCCAAGAAAAATGAAGAAAATAAACAAATTATGCTTTAATCTGCATTCAAACTCTGTCAGTTCTTTCTCTGGAAGTGGATAGCATTTTTCATCTTAAGTCCTTCAGAGTTGTCTTGGATCACTGTATTGATGAGAATAGCTAAGTCATTCCCAGTTGATCATCATACAATCTAACTTTTATTGTGTATCGTGTACAATGTTCTCCTGGTTCTACTTACTTCACTTTCCACTTGTTCATATAAGTCTTCCCAGGCTTTTCTGAGACTATCCTCCTGCCCCCTTATCATTTCTTATAGCACAATAGTATATTATTACAATCTTATACCACAACTTGTTCAGTCATTCCCCAGTTGATGGGCATCCCCTCAGTTACCAATTCTTTGCCACAACAAAAAGAATTGCTATGAATAGTTTTGTACATATATGTCCCTTTCCTTTTTCTTTCAACTCTTTGGGATACAGAGCTAGTAGTATTATTGCTGGGTCAAAGGGTAGGCACAATTTGATAGCCATTTGGGTGTAGCTCCAAACTGGTCTTCAGAATGACTGGACTAGTTCACAATTCCACCAACATTGCATTCCCATTTTTTTCACATCTCCTGTACTAGTTCACAATTCCACCAACACTGCATATCCCAATTTTTTCACATCTCCTCCAGCATTTTTTAATGTCCCTTTTCTGTCATGTTAGCCAGTCTGATAGGAAAGCAGTTTGGCAGAAATGAGTTATAAACCAATATCTCATACCATATACCACATTTTTTTTACTTTTTATTTTATCTTAAAATTAGGCTCTGCTTTTGGAGTGGAGGTGGCATTGTTCCAAGTTTTAGGTTTTTTGGTACTGCTGTTTTCAGAGCTAGTTCAGGGGGGGAGAAGGGGGTCTGTATTCTTTTAGTTCTTCTAACTTTGTATGATCCAATAAAAGGTGTGGGCACTGCCCTCCTAGCCTGTTCTATTCCTTACCCAGGAAGAGACCTTGTTCCCCTGCAGTCACAAGTGCTAGTGCTCCTTTCTTCCTTGGAACTGAGACCAGGGCCCCTGTGTCCTTATGAGTGACCATGAATACTTTTCTCTGCCCTGGAAATGTGACCAGGGATCCTGCACTACTGCAAGTGCTAGTACTTCTCTTCACTCTTGAATGGAGACCTAGAACTGTGTATGGGCAATGCCACTTGTTCCTATACCTAGTGCCAACAAAGGGTCCCCTGTAATCTCTTTCTGCCCAGTTTTCCAACTCCTTTACTGTCTGTAAGCTAAGAGCTCCCGAAGCTGCTACTGTCACAGCTGCTTCTAGGGTCTACTGTTGGTATTGTAGTTGTGGTTGCCGTGGCCTGCACTGTACTATATGCTGACCTCCACCAGAACTTTCCCATCAACCTCCTAAGTTGTCTTGGGCTGGAAAAAAATGCCTTACCCTGGCCTTTTGTTGGCTCTGCCACTCCAGAATTAGATTTGAAGTGTTACTTTAAAATTGTTTGGAGGGGAATGTTGGAAGAGTTCAGCTGAGTTGCTGACTATGCTCTACCATCTTGGCTCCTCCTTTCTCCATTATCTTTTTCCCAGAACCTTCCCTTCTTCCAAATTTCTCTATTACTACTAAGACATTGCCATTCTCTCAGTCACCTTATCTCACACTCTAGCTGTCTCTCACTATCCAATATCCAATGTATTGCCAACTACTCTTGATTTTATCATAGAAATGTCTCTTCTTTATACTCCCTTTTCTCTGACGCAGCTGTCATGCTAGCTCAGGCTCTTATCACCTTATTCCCAGATTATTGTAACAGTTTTCTGGTTGGTTTCCCTTAAACATCTCACCACTCTGGTCTGTCCTCTATTCAACTGCCAATGCTCTTTCTACTGCCCAGGTCTGATCATGTTATCCCTCACCCCAAACTCCATAAATGCCAATGGTTACCCATTCCCTTCAAGTTCAAATATAAAATCCTGTTTGGTTTTTAAAGCCCTTTCCACCCTGGCCCTTTTCCTCCCTTCCAGTCTTCTTACACCATTCTGCAATTTATAATAACCTTCTTGCTATTTCTCACACAGGATCATCCATCTTCCGAGCCTATGCCTTTTCTCTTGCAATATGTCATGCCTGGAATGCTTTTCCTTCTTTATAGCTACCTCCCAGCTTCTTTTAAGTTTCACCTCAGATCGCATCTTCCACAATAGGACGTTTTTGATTTCCCCAAATGCTAGTGCCTTCCCTGTGAGATTACATCCAATTTATGCTGTATAAAACTTGCAAGTACATAGGTGACTCCCCCATTAGAATGTAAGCTCCTTGAGGACTAGTTCTGTTTTTGCCTTCCTTTGCATCCCTAGTATTAAGCACAGTGCCTGGAATATAGTAACAGCTTAATAAATGCTTCTTGACTTGACTTGTTGAATTGGAAACAACCTGAGCATATAGAAAATTAAACTAGAAGAACCTTTAGACACAGAACACAAAATTTCAGAGTTGGGGACCTGAGAACACAAAGCAAAGAAGCTGGAGATGGAAGGGATCTTGAAGATTATCTAGTGCAATTAGATTCCAAAATTCATAGTAAGTGAAAATAATTAATGCGTTACCAATTTAAACAAAGACATGTTGAACTGACTTGAATTTTGTCCTTTGTTCTACTTTCTTTGGATAGAACTACTTTAAGTGCTGAAATAAGTTGCATAAAGGCCTTTTACCATTCAACCAAGTGTTTTGAATTCTGTCCTTAAATGATTTTCCAGTTCCTGAAACATAATAGGCTCAATACCCCAAAAGTTGTTGTAAGTAGCTGAGTAAAGTGCACCATCTACAAACACAGAGCTATACTTGAGGGTAGCATCAAATGGACATTTCCCTCTGTTCTCCTACTTGTTGCCTTCTAGATGCATTTCTGTATTGTTGATAATCATGGAGCCGCAAGTTGTATGAAAGCATTAGTCCCAGAAACATACAAAGTCATGTCATTTATCTTCTGGAGGAGGAGGACATAATTTTGACATCATATTTTGTCTTTCCCTCTATGGATGCACTCCAGTCATCTATCTTCAGTCACAAACCCATACACCCCCTTCCTATTGGGAAGGTTCTGTGCAGGTCTAGACCCTCCTGCCTCTTCAGCAATCTGACCCTCCCAGGGCCTGCATATACTTCAGTGGGGCACGGGGGAGGTAATAATATGTTATTTTAAAAAATTACCAGTGTTAATTGAGGATATTTGTATGATTAGGACAAGTTGTTATCTCCATACATAGGGTTAATTTCTACACTTGCTAGTACACTCCTCCCCCTTCTATAAATTACTTTGTATAAATGTCATATTTTGTATTTATTTATCCCAAATACACACTGTTTTCCCATAATAAAATGTAAGTTCTTGAAGAAACATTCTTTTCCCTTAATTTTTTATCCTGGGGCACCAGAAAAGGTTTACCTTCTATGGAGTGAATTCTTAATAAATGTTTGTAGAATGAGGTATGAATGAATAAATGAATGAACTTCCTCTAGATTTATGCTTGGCCCTGTGGCATTAAGCCTTTTTTATTACTGACTTAGATTGTCATTGGATTTCATCTCCTTGAGATGAAATGTTTGTCAAATTTTCAGAAATTTCAAGGTTAAGAAAGATAACCAAAACAGATAATAGCTTTCAGAAGGATCTTGGCAGGTGAAAACAAATCAAATCTAAGAAGACAAAATTTTATAGTGATAAATGTAAGCATTGATTGATTACACTTGGGCTCAAAAAATCAACTTCATAAACACAATATATGTATCCCTGTCATCTGTACCACAGAATTCTTCTAATAGCTTGGCCAATTGCATCTACATATGAAAGTCAATACTTATTGTTATGTCAAACACCATGTTAAATCCTTGAGATACAAAAACAAAAAAGATACATACATAAACATGTAGAAATTTACAAATACAATTTTTGTAGAACTAGATATAATATGTTTAAATGCATATATGTGTATACTATGTATATATATATATATATACACATACATACATATATAACATATGAATGTCTGTATATAAATTGTATATGCTAGTCATATTTTCTACGTTGCCTTGTATGGTGTTAAACATGTCCATTAAATACAATTCATACAAGGAAGGATCTAAGTAATATCTTTATTTATTTTTAACATCTGAGAATAAACAGGATCATAATATATGGTTATTTCTAAACATGAATAATAAGCAATATACTTGATTCAATAGTTTCTCTTATTGATCAAATTTCCTGTACATAATTCATTTTAAAAATCCAGGATACTCTACTAAATCTTTGCAGACACTCACAGTAGTACATTGAATAATACACTTAAAAAGTTTCTCAGTTCAAACATGTTATATGGTCTCTCTAATTATTGAAATTTAGAACTTGTTTAAAGATGTCATTTCAAAATCAGCAGCTTTAAACACCAAAAAATATTTACACACTACCTCTTGCTATCTGATTTATAAGATGTTAACTAATAAGCCTACAGAAACCACAGAATAGCATGAGTTAAATATCACTTTCTCTCTAAAACAACGTGTGGAATAATTGTAATGTGTACACTCAATACCCAGTCTAATAAATTTAAAAAAAAACCTTATGGGCATGCTTTTTGATGTAGAGGATCAGTTCTAATATTAACTCACATATATACATAGACACATACATATGCTTTAAAACTTGAGTTTAAACAACAGTCTTGAAATGCTTTGACATCTTAAAGTTTTCAATTATTAACAACTTAGAATTGAGAGATTTTCTCAACAGTGGTTTACCAGTCAGTTGATTGCAATGTTTCTGAATATTCATCACCTTTATTTTAATAATTCATACAATTCCAATTAGCATCCATTTTCATGCTTTTTTGATGTTTGATGGCAGTTGTAAAGTATGCCACATGGAGTTTTAGGTCTTTGATTTTTAAAAGTACATTTCCAATGTTTTGTGGTCTATGATAAAGATGATAATATAATGAATAACTGAAGGAGTTTGGGATTTGGGAATTTACATAAAATATTCAGTGTTATCTTCAGTTGTAATATGAAAACAGAGGGAGGAACTGGAATAAACATTCTCAATTTGTGCTCATAGAGATAAAATATATATATGTGTGTGTGTGTGTGTGTATGTATATATGTATGTGTGTGTTGTGTGTGTGTGTATCCAATAAATATTTTCTTCAAGAAGTATAGCCACATTATTATCACTTACTTATTGAACACCAATAATATATAAGATACTGTGACATGCCCATATCATTGCTTCTTCAGGAAACTTTTTATTATTTCAAGAGTTCTCTTTTCACAATTATATTCAATGGTTTTGGTCCTTAGAACTGAGAAGATGCTCAACTTTACAGAGAGATTTTGGTTCAATAAAGATCATGCTGGGCATAGGGAGACTTATTTTTGAATCCTTCTTCTGAAACTGGAAGAACCTCAATAAAATCATTTAACTTCTATGGGCTTTAGGAAACTCCACAGAACTTGTCTAACACAGCAAGTGATTTGTGGTCTGTATAGAAGTACAACACTATGTATTGAGAAATATCTACATGAGGTTAGTTAATTCAGCTTCTTGCTTCTGAGTTGACCCTATTTAGTCAAAGCAGTCAGCTATTACCAGTATCTAGTCTGATTTGAGAGATGTAGGAAGAAAGTACATGTACCTGTTCTACCCATTCTTGCCTTGACAAGAGGAACAAAAACAAAATTCATGCTTTCCTGAATGATCAAGAAAAGCCTCTTTTTATAATTCCTTTCTTCTCTAGCATCTACAAAAAGAATTCCAAAAAGAAGGTTTGATCCCCTCCTCTTGCCATCTTCCATCAAAAGGATTTACTTAAAGAAATATTCATAAAGAATAAGAAAGGCAAGGGTATTTAAAGAGTACTCTCTCATTCTCATTCTCTCTCTCTCTCTCTCTCTCTCTCTCTCTCTCTCTCTCTCTCTCTCTCTCTCTCTCTCTCTTTCTCTCTCATCATCATCATCTCATCATCTCATCATAACTGGATTTTTGAATGGTTTATCTAGTTCCATTGTCCCCCTATCTCTCCAGCCCCTCACTCCTTACTTCTGTGAGTGTTCTTATCCTTCCATAAAACTATAAAATATCCTGTGAATTCTCTTTGTTCAAGCCCTTTGGTAATCTTTAGTTTGATTCTCCTGACTCATTTGATGCCAGTGAGTATTTGCCATCTCTTGATATGACACTCTACTTCCTTTTCTTCCCATCTTCCTGGCATCTCTGTCCCCTCCCCAATTAACTGTAGCCCATAGTTTTAGTAGAGTACCCACATATTCTCCTTTTTGCTTTATATTGATTCTCTTTGAGAGCTTACCCACTTGTGATTTGAAATAGCAATTTTTGAAGATAAAGTTTTTTATGCTGACTAGGATGACTTTTCATTCTCTTCTCATTTTCACATGTACGGCTATCTGTAAGATATCTCCACTTGTAAATTCTACCAACACATGAGACATACTATGTTGAAAATTGAGTTCATCATTTTCCTAAAATTGTCACACTTCTAAATATATGTCAGTTGTAATATTGTCCTTCTTGTACCTCAGGCTCAAAAAACCTAAATTTATTTAACACACTTTTATATACCATCCACCTCTAATCTATCACCAGAGTCTTGAATTTCATCCTAAGTTATTCATTTGAAGTCTCATCTTTCCATTACTGCATCATAATACAGTGGGGTGAGGAAGAAAGAGCACTGCATAGTTTTGGGAAAAGGAGAAGATTGATTCTTTCAAATAGAGTTAGGGCCCCATCAATTATCCCATATCAAGAAGAAATCCCTGTCTCTTTGAACCAGTAAAGCATTGGTGTTATAAAAAGATCACTCCTTTACAGATGATAAATATAGGCATAGATATAGGTAGGCATAGACACAAATGCATGCATATGTGTGTAGATGTAGATATCAAAATAGATGTAGATTTAGTTACAGATGTAAATAAGTATACCAAATTTATATTCCAAAATGTAAGTTGAGCTCAATTCACTCTCTTACCTTAGAAAATCTCTTACCTTCACAATCTGGTTCCAGTCTATCTTACTAGGCTGATTATCCATGACTACTTCTTCTCTACCTGTTTCTCCAGCCAGTCTGCCTTAATTTCTATGCTGTGTTGACAATCTACCATCACCTGCCTACCTACATTTACACAGACAAATCCTGGGCATGCTCACTTCTTTACTTCTGCCTCTTGATACCTCTTAGATTTCTTCAAGGTTTTGCTGACATGTTACCTCCCTGAAAAGCCATTTTTAATCAGCCTGGTAATTAATGACTTCCATCATTTTTTATTTATTTTGTATTTTCCTTATTTATATGTACCTCATATTAAATTATCTGTGAACCTGTTCTACTCCCTTAAAAGAAGTGAGCTTCTTAATTTTTAAATCAATTGAATAAGTATTGACTAAGTGCGTACTATGTGCCAGATACTGTGCTAAGTGCTGGGAATGTAAAAGAGGCAAAAGACAATCCTTGCCCCTCAATGAGCATTGTCTTACTTTTATCTTTGTATCTCTAGAACCTAGTATGGTTCTTGGTGCTTAGTAGATACAAAATGAATTTTCATTAATTATAGAACTAGGGGTTGAGAGATATTTACATATGAATTATTCATTTCTTTTAGGTTTGTTGGCTGAATCATTTGATTGGGACTCTAATAATTTGAGAAGAAATCTCCATTGAGGGAAAAACAAATTTAAAGGTGTTCAAGGCTTAGTTAAAATAATTTTTAAAAGATAATAGATGGTGCTTCCAATACAGGAAAGAAGAAATGAATTTTCAATATAAGAGGTGCTGCAACTTATTTGATTAACATTGATAGATTTGTGTTGACCCATCTATTGACTATCTTAGACCAGGTCCTCTTTATGCCCATCAGTAGACATATTCAAGGAAATTGTCCATTACCAGGGATGTAGTCTATGATGGTAAAACAATTTGATAAATGAAATGACCAACATTCAATGAAGTTCAATATTAATAGAGTAAACCAATAAATATTACCATGGCTGTTAGAACTGAAAGACATCTTAGAATTGATCTACTTCCAATTTGCTTATTTTTAAAAGGTGAAATGACTGAAAAAGATTCCTAAAATAATATTTGTAGAAAGGCATGATAATTTTCTGTGTTCATTATTTTCAAGATCATCTTTCTCCATTTAGTTTACTCAACAGTCATTGACAAGCATGGTCCAACAAATAACTCTAAAGTTAAACTCCAGGAGCTGAAACAACTATATTTTCTGTGGCAAGGACTTGACCTTTGAAATTGCCTTTTCTTTCCCCTCTGACAGCAGCCAAGTTCGTTGACCTCTAGGATAAAATCCAAGGACTGTGATTAAATACCCAAAACAGTAGTTTGCTTGTAGGCTTTTATTTTGTTACATGTAGGAACATTTTGACAAAGAGAAATAATTCATAAACTTAGAGTAGGAAAATGAAATACAAATTTTTGTAATTATCTTCCCTGCTCTTATTTTCTGCAGCTATGCATGAATCATTTCTCTTCTTCTTTGCATTTATATAGCTATGTCATATTGCAAGTAATCCAACACCTTTATAATTATATAATTTTCAGCTCTCTGAAGTGGTAAAATCTTTAAATATTATGAATATCCAATTGGCCATTCTGGTATTAGTCTCAACTATATTTATCAACAAACAACTACACGCATATAGGCAGACACATGCACATACATGATATTCAGCTTAAAATTGTTTTTCTTTCTCTAGTCAACCCAAGCATTTCCTTTCAATTACAGACATAAAGTATGTACTTTGAGATAATGTGAAGGAAAAACATTTAAATTTTCAATCCTGTAGTACTTAAAGTCCTTATGTGTTCAGCTAACAAATTCTCAAAAATGAAATTTCAGATCATAAAGTCTGAGAGAATGCATATAAATTAGCCTCCTCTTCCTAAAAAAAAGGGGGGGGTTTCAATGGCTCAATGGCTCTATTTCTTGAGCTAAAGTGATAATAAGTGACAGTAATAATAAAATGTTTCTTTAGATAGAATGATAACAATAAAATAATTCTTTTATATTTAACACTTTAATTCTTATGAATTATGATACTGAGACTTGTTTCATGGAAATATATTCAGGGTTTTCATGGTTTCGTGGCACATTATTATCCTTTTATGGCTCCTGGAAGAAAATGTGGCAGAGTGGAAAGGGTGCTAAATTTGGAGTCAACTAACCCTATTTGTGCTCCCTAAAACTTGTTTGACTTTGGATAAAATATTTAATCTCTCTGACCTCGGTTGCTCCATCTGTAAAATGAAAGGGTTAGCCAGGATGACTTTCAGGTTCTATAACCTCTGTAAACCTATGGTCCTAATTCCTTCTTTTCTCCCTGTATCTGAGAATCCACATACAGCTATCACTATGGTGGAAAAAGTGAGGTTTTAAACAGGTATGCTGAATTTTAATGGCACACAGGCCAAGGCAAAAAGGAAGGAGCAGAAATTGAAAGAATGGACACTTTCCAATCTTTAAACTTCTATGCTAGGTTCCAGCTATGTTCCTGGGTCCAGATAAGGTGGGTATAAGAATGAGATTTCCTCATACTTACACTCTCCTTTTTTTCTGATCCTCTCGGGGACACTGCCTTAAAAAAAGGAAGAGATAATTTCCCTAGGACTCTTGTGGAAACCAAGGGAAAACACATGGCTTAAGATAATGCACTTCCTTCTGCTACTCTTCCACATGCATAAAGTGGGGGAAAGGCCACTTCCTCTGGCACCTGACTGCCCTGGGTCTGGTCAAGGGACTCTCACCTTTGCCCTCAGAGGAGGATCCCACACCTGTCTTACCCTTTGGGCCTTGACTACCGTTAGCATGAAGAATCAGATAAGTGTGTCAACCATGTCAGACACACCGATCTGTAATGGATGACTCGATTAGCACCTGGTTAGCAAGAATAGCTAATTAAAATAGATGGGTATCAACCTTTATATTGCCTTGGTTTAAAATCCTAATGTCTTTAAAGAGCCATCTGTATACTTTCATCTCGACTTCCTCATGTCCCATTTAATTCTCACTCTTTTGCAATCTGACTGCTGTTCTCACTGCTCAAATAAAATTATTCTCTCCAAAAATCTACATGTTATACGCCTTCAAAATGGAATCTATCTGTAATTTATTGTTTTAATAGCTGTGCTATTTTTGAATGGTATAATTAGAATATGCAAACCTTCAGACTGGTCTTTTTACATGGGAAGAGGGAAAAGAAAGGATGCAGTCTCACTTGAATAGATGATAGGTTACATAGCTAGAAAGTATTTGAAAAGAATTATATAAAGATTTTTTGTTTTTATTTTCGGGGACCACTGATTTCCCAGGTAACTCCTAAATTTTGGAACTCATCTGCAGTTTATGGTTTTATATAGTTTCCTGACAAATTATAATACTTGGTGTTTGTCATATACCTAGTAAATGTCAGAGGCAGAATTTGAAACTGGGTGTTAATAAAAGGCAGCATGGTACAGTGAAAATAGTGATAGACTAGAAGCGAGAGGACCTGGGTTTAAATTCTGCTTGTGGGACTTTGGACAAATCACTCTCTGAACCTCTATTTCTCCATTTGCAATATTACAGAATTAGAGTGGATGGATAAAAGTCCCTTTTCATCCTAAAGATGTGATCCTAGAGCAGAACTATGGGCTCTTCTAAAGGAATAGAGCTAATCTTAATAAAAAGTATTTCTATAATAAGATGGTAATTTACTTGATGAGATCAGAAGATTAAACTGAAATTTGAGGAAAAGAAAAATTGACATATAGAAACAAAAAAGAGAGATGATTTTGATAGCTATGCATAAATAGCTATCTATATGAAAAATAAGTGAAAGATAATTACAAAGGATAGTAGAGGATTAATTCAATAACTTACAAGTTAGAATTTTAAAAGTAACACGTATGACTTTAAATGCCCATAATCCAGTGAATAGATAATGCAAATACTGATAATGAACAAAATGTACTTCTTATTATAAAACAATTTGCTATATAAGTTTTATCCCCTTATTAGCTGACAAGTTCTTTAAGTTCCAGAATTAAGCTTAATTTATTATTATATTTCTCTCAATAGTTATAATACTTTTACCATATTTCATGCTTACTAATGCACATCAAATTGAAATAAGGTAAACATGACCTTATGAGGTAGCTTAATGACCCTTAGTTTCTTTTCAACACTGTGATTCTGTGATTTAGATGAAGACATGGAAGGTACTCCTTATAAATTTTATAGATAATACAAAGCTGGGATCATGGGTAACATTTTGGAAAAAGAGAATCCAGAGTTTGAAAGACTTTGGAAGGCTAGAGGATGTACTAAACCCACTAGGTGAAACAATAGTGATAAAAAATATATTCTGCATTTAGGTCTGAAATATCAATGCATAAGCATGCAGTAATAAATACTTGACCGCATGTAATTTATGTGCAAAAGACTTCAGAGTCTGAGTTGACCACAAGCTCAATTTAAATTAACAAGTGAAATACGTATGTCAAAAATCTAGTGAAATCTTCATCTGCTTTAGTGTAAATATCTAAAACAACTGAGATAGCTGTACTCTGTACTCTGCATTGGTTAGATAACATTTAAAATATTGTTTTCACTTTGGTGAAAAAACCTTAGAAATCGACTTATCCAACTCTTTCTATAGAGAACAAAATTGAGCTACAAAGAGGTGACACATGTATTGCCCAAGTAACGTGGGTTATCCTGAATTATTCAGATCATTTCTTCTATTGCTTTTGATCATATGGACCTAAGGGGAGTGATCGCTAGCTGAATTATATGTAGATTTTTCCAGAAAATATCAAAATATTAGCTGGAAATATAAGAATGAATCTTTTTTTTTTCTAAAGGGAGCTTTTAACAGAACAAGTGAAAAAAAACCCTCCCATATTCAGTCATTACTCTGGCTTAACTTTCTAAATGCCTTGGCTGTCTCCACACTATTAGAAATTACATAGAAAGATCAGCTCCTGAGATACAAAATAATTTGTAGTTTCCAAAATTATGAAAAAAGGTCTTCAAAGTCCTACACTTTTTCCTGACCTTGGTATACATGATCCCAACCAAGTCCATAAAATCTATACAAAAGTAAAATCTTAGCAAATTCTACAAAGCCTAAATGGCTTCCCATGTGGGGGGCTTTGCAGAAAATCATGTGTATTTGACCCAGAGAACAACCTAGCAAAATTCAGAGAAGTTCATCAACAGACTGCTGGCCACCAGTTCAAGAATTTAGGGACTAAAGAGATATTTTTGTTGAAGGAGCATTAATCAAATAAAATCACAGCTCTTTGAAATGGTTTGATGAGATTACATTTAACAGCATTGATATTTCATACACATATATATTGACGTTTCAACTTGACAAGGGGCAAGTATGATAGGAAAACATGAATGGTACATGTATTGCTTTTTTATTAATTTATTTTGATTTATCAACAATCGCTTCCATATGCTTTTGAGTTTAAAATTTTTCTCCCCCTTCCTCCCCACCACCCTCCCCAAGATGGTGCACAATCTGATATAAGCTATACATTTACATTCCTATTAAAAATATTTTCACATTAGTGATGTTGTACAAATAAAAATTAAAATCAAAAAGAGGAACCATCAGAAAGAGGAAACAAAACTCAACAGAAGAGAAAAAAATAGCAAATACTAAGTTTCAATCTGCATTCAAATTCCACACTTCTTTCTTTGGATGTGGATAATATTTTCCATTACAAGGTCTTTGGAGATGTCTTAGATCCTTGTATTGCTAGGAAGGGCTAAGTTTATCAATATTAGTCATCACACAATGTGGCTGTTATTGTGTTCAACGTTCTCTCAGCATCAGATCATACAAGTCTTTCCAGGTTTTTCTGAAATCAGCCTGTTCATCATTTCTTTTCTATTTTGTTTTGTTTTGTTTTTAATATAAATTTATTTTTTTATAGTTTTCAACATTTACTTCCACAAGATTTTGAGATCCAAATTTTCACCCCATCTCACCCCTCCCCCCACCCCAAGATGGCATGCATTATGAATATCCTTTCCCCATGTCTATCCTCTCTTCTATCTCTATGCCCTTCTCTTATCCCCTTCCCCTTCTATTTTCCTGTAGGGCAGGATAGACTTCTGTACCCCATTTCCTGTATTTCTTATTTCCCAGTAGCATGTGAAAACATTTTTTAAACATATGTTTTTAAAACTTTAGGTTTCAAATTTTCTCCCTTGCTCCCTCCCACCCACCCTCATTGAAAAGGCAAGCAACTCAATATAGTTATACATGTGCAGTTATGCAAAACACTTCCATAGTGGACATGTCAGGAAAAACTAACTCTATTTCCCTTAATCCTACCCTTCCCTCCCATTTATTTTATTTTTTCTTTTGACCCTGTCCTTCCTCAGAAGTATTTATTTCTGATTACCCCCTTTCCCAGTCTGCCCTCCTCTCTATCATCCCCCTGCTCTCTTGTCTCCTTCTCCCCCTATTTTCCTGTAGGATAAGACAGATTTCCATACCCAATTCAATGTGTATGTTATTCCCTCTGTAAGCCAAATCCTATGAGAATAAGATTCACTCATTCCCTCTTGCCTTCCCCCCATTTACATTCATATACTACAACTTGTTCAGCCATTCCCCAATTGATGGGCATCCTCTCAGTTTCCAATTCTTTGCCACCACAAAAAGAGCTGATATAAATATTTTTGTACATGTGGGTCCTTTTCCCTTTTGCATGATTTCTTTGTGATATAACCTTAGAAGGGCTCATATATTGCTTTCTTAATGTAGAAATTAGATTGACCTAGTAGAATATTTTTGGGACAGCTAGATGGCTCAGTGGTATAATGCTGTGCCTGGAGTCAGGAAGACCTGAGTACAAATCTGTCTTAAGCTGTGTGACTCTGGACAACTCTCTTAAGCTTTGTTTGCTTTAATTCACTGAAGAAGGAAATGGCAAACCACTCCAGGATCTTTGCCAAGAAAACTCCACGGACAGTATGGTCTACAGGATCATGAAGAGGTGTACACCACCAAACAAGACCAATGGTAAGATTTTTTTTTCAAAAAACATTTCAAACTTATCTTTAAAATAATATTTTTTGACTCTCAAACACATGCCATTGGAATATATTAGTAGGAGTAGAATCTTCCTAAGGAATGTGGAATAACTTGTACACTTTGTGTTTCTAGTTTGAGCAGAGAAGAGAAAGGAAGTAGCAGCTTAGCACGCATGAAACCTCTGCCTAGTATTATAGCATCAGATGAATTTGGCATTATTGCTTCTTTGAAGTCACATAACTCAGGATATTAATGTCTATGAAATAAGTCAGTGTTGTATTTAGCATACTAACTCCTTTAGATATTCATCGTAGTGGGAAGAAGAAAAGCCAGGGGTTCAAATAATAGAGCATTGTTTAGAAACAACTGCTTCATGTCATAATTCTAAAGCTGTAGGATGAAAATATTTCAATCCAAGATTGACATCAACTTTTTTAACATTTAAAAAGATTAAATAATAATGACCAAATCTCAGACTAAGAAAAAATACTATTACCATTGGTAATATATAAGCAAAATATTATTACCAAATTGGAAGATTCATTTGATCTTTAGCTCTGTAGAGCTAGCTTTAAATGAGTAACATTTTAGTTCAGTAAAAATTTAGTTTACTTTCTGTAAAATTGGAATGGTATCGAAACAATAAGATGTAAAAGTATAATCTCCAGTCATCCTGAGCTATATCTTGCCACTGGACCTAGATTGCTCTGGATGAGAGAGTGAGGCTGGTGACTGAACAATCCTCCCTCACTTAAATCCAATTCACTGTATGTCATGGCCTCACCTCATTGATGTCATGGTCCTCTTTGAGAATGAAGGGAAAAAATGACAAAAGAAAAAAGGTATCATTAATGTTAAAGTATAGAAAATCAAGAATCAAGTGTTGTTTTTTTTTAATCAATGCTCTCATCAGTAGTTATGAATGTTATTATTGGGCTGTCTGGGAAGATAAGAATTGTAAATTGTAAATACACAGTAGGTAAGAAGGATACAATATAGTCTCAATGTTATCAGAAATCATCCTTCTGTCCAACACAGAATTACATATTTAGATTATTTTTGAAATTGTGAACTTTGAAAGAAAGATAATATATAAATCAAGCATGGAAAATATAGCTTAAAGGATTTAATTTGTAACACAGATATATATAAAATATCTTAAATATTTTGAAATTAATAATCAAGTAGAAATCCTATTAAAAGTCACAATTTAAAATTTTATCTTATAATGAAGTATTAGTTCTCAAAGTGAGAAAGAAAAGGTAGAAAACTTCCTCATAGCATGGCCTTTTCACAAAGACATAAAATGAAATCTAGAATAATACGTTTCATGAATATAGTCAACCACTGACATCTATTGGCCAAACAAAAAAGAAAAAAAATAACTCACTGGGAAAAAAAAAATCTTTAATTTTGAACTGTAATATCAGAACTGTCGCTATTCCCTTGAGCCAGTATTAACTGGTAACCATCGAAGAAATTAAATAACATGGCAGATGAAGTGATCCTTCAGAAAAGAATTGATATAATTGTGAACAGGTGGTAGATACTAATAGGAATTTAAAAAAAATAAATTTTGTTCAGTTATTTTTCTGTCATATTTGACTCTAAGTGACCCCATTTGGAGTTTGCTTGGCTAAGATACTGGAATGGTTTTAGCATTTCCTTCTCCAGCTCATTTTATAGGCGAGGAAGCAGATAGGGTTAAGTGACATGCCCAGAGTCACACAGCTAGTAAGTGTCTGAGGCCAGATTTCAACTGAGAAAGCTCTCTTCCTGACTCTAGGACTGGCATTCTATCCACTGTGTACTGCCCTTAAATAGATAGATGTGGTCTAAATAACCACATTTTAGAAACCTATTTTAATTTATTTGATTTAATTAAGAGAGCTTTGACTGCTGAAACCATGGCAAGAACTAAGTGAAGCTATTGTGAGTATATAGGCATAGAACCCCCTAAGACATATAACTCTTTGTTATTAATAATAAAAACACAAATTTTCCTGCTTTCTACAGAATTATCCTACATTAATGGGACATCATTTTTTGTGGTTTGAAAAATATTAAGAATATACTCTTGTGACTGTAAGACAATTTAGGATGTGGGGGTTCTTTCTTAATTTTCAAATTGTAAATTAAAGATAGATAGCATTCCCTAATCTCCAATCATTTTTAAAAATCTGTTTTCTTTCTACATCTTTTAGTAAGTTATCTCTATTTATTTTTCTTTAGTGCATTATATCTTCAGGGAAATTCAGAACATTTTCCAGTATTCATATTTTTGAAAACTTTATTTCTAGTTTATGTATACATATATTCCTTAACAGGGTTGCATGACCTCAACAAAGCAAGTGTAGGCAGTTACCAAAACGTATCTACGCAGAGGGCCTTAATGTAACAAACATTCTCCTATACTTCAAAAGTCCAGAAAGAATGCTCAGAGTTAATTAACTCTTTGGAAGTAACCCTAGAATATCATACAAACACAATAGGTTGTTAACTAAATAAATAGATGATTGATAAATAGATAATACATAGATACATAGATAGAAGCATGGTCATATGAATGCATGATAAATAGCTAATAATAATAATAATAACAGCTAACATTTATATATCACCTACTATGTGCTAGACATTGTTCTAAGTGCTTTACAAATATTATATTAGATAGATAGATAGATAGATAGATAGATAGATAGATAGATAGATAGATAGATAGATCTGGTGAAAGGTGAAGAATCTGGTCATCTCTTCCAGAATTAAGAGCCATAATGTCTTTCATTTGTATCTGGTGGAACTTTTACTAGTTGTTAGATTTGCTAGAGTGGCATTGAAAGTGGAACTCCCTACAGTAGAATGCCAATTACAACAGCAGCAGCAGCAACCTGTTATTCCTCTTCCTACATAAAGATCAAACACATAATAAAATAATGATAACAATTATAATATCTACCATTATATAGCATTCTTACAAAAATCCAGGAAGAAGTTACTATTGTTGAGATCAGATGTGGGAGAGTGGTTCAGATGTAAAAGAATTCACTTAGATGATTTTCTCTTAACCAGTGGGAGCTTTATTACATGAAAGTTTCATGGGCCTGAGATTAGTAAGAAGCTAATGACAGGCCCTGATATTTAGAATGACTAGGCTTATATAAACAGAAAACTATAAAGCCTGTAGGATGATGATGTGATTTTAAGGTTTCTTATGGTGGCTAAAGATTAGGGACAGGATGAGGAAGACAGTTGCTTACAAGATAAGGAGGAATTGTCATAACACAGGATGAGGGAGACAAGGAATTTGATGGTCCAGGATAAGGGGAAGTTTCATAGCATTTCTAGATAAAGGGAAGAGACTTTAGGATGCCCTCAAGCTCAGGAGGGGCCTCACAAAGTACTGGAAAAACAACCCTTAATATTTTTTTTTAATCCTTAGTGTACCATTTGTATCCATATAATTATTATTATCCATATTGTAGAAGGATGAAACTGAAGTGGTCAAATATTAGTTGACTTACTCAGGGTCATTTGTCTAGTAAGTACCTAACAGTTGATTTGAACTCAGATCTTCTTGACTAGAAGCTTAGGGTTCTATCCATGGTACCACCCAAATACCTAGCATTTTACTATGCTTGTAATTGTAAAGTTGTTCCTTGGGTTCATTTTTTTTTTCTGAAAGTTCAACAACTGACTCATGTAAGATTCATTAGTCTAGCTCTTAAATTAAAAAGAAAAAAAAACACCAACACTGAGACAAATAATTGCCTAATTTATCATCTATTTCTACATAGGTATAAAGTAATAAACATGTTTAATTATAACAGCAATACTTTTTGAGATTTACAATACCAGTTCAATCCAGACCTTCACTGATGACATATTTAAGAAGTGTGCAAAATATTGGATTATGATTTCTTTCAAAGACATTAGTTTGACCAAGTCACCCTGTAGTTATTTTATATTGTTTGTTAAGACCTAAACATTTAATCAGCATCTCCATAGGGTGTCGTCTAGGTTGCAAAGGCTAATTTCCTTTTTGTATATCCAAAGGCAGTCATAATCACTCTTTCCTGCTATTATCTCTTCCATATACCCTGACCATCTCTTTTCTAGATTGCTCTGGAAATTCTCATTCCTTAAAATAGTTATTTGAATTTGTGATAATAATGAGTTACAACTGAACGCATATCTTTACATTAGCGTTTTTGTTTGCATGTACATATATGCATACTTCCTTTTCTATGTATGCATGCATGTATGTATTTTTACAACAATTTGGAATTCATACTTTTTTTTCAATTTTTACCATCTTTGCCTTTCTTTTTTTACATTTTATATCTCTGACTTATTATCTGTAGGGAATCCCTAATGTTTAAATTGCCTCTACCTGTGCAGATTCATAATTTGTCTGTAAATTATAATCTTAGAGGTGTGCCAAGATTAGTGCGAGTTTAGGTAATTTTTCTATAGTCACTTTTCTGGTTCATCAGTGCCATGTTTTGAAGCCTAGTCTTCCTAACTCAAAGACTACCTTCTCTCCATTACACAACCAACCCTTCCTCTTTTTTCTTGAACAATTTGTATTTCATTACTTAAAAATTTCAGAGCTAAATAACATTTTCATAAATGTGAGTCATCAAAAATTACTACTCAACTTAAAAAAATAAAATAAAATCAGCTCCAGTAAGAACATTATTTTAAAAGGAGCCCTTGTATGTCCTGTATTTCTGCTTACACTTACAATGTTTCTCTTTTCAATACATTTCATATCATTGTAAATTCTGAACATGTTCTCTCATGGAAGGATTTTTCTACCTTCTCCATTGCCATTAAGAAATAGCATTATGTTATGTTTTTATATAACTTATCTTCCAAGGAATTCAGGGTTTTTCCACATACATTACTACATACATTTGTCCTTATAATTTTCCTCATGATACTTAAAGCTCTGGCTAAACTACACCTCTGTGGAGATTCCAATCCATATCTTTTTTCCTTCCATTACTCTTTTTTCCCAACAAACTTGGAAAAATGATACCTTGAGATTATAAGATCTGCAGAAAGCGTAATTCTATCACTTCTACATTGGACACTTTCGTTGTCAAATCCTCTGTGTGCCATCCTTATCTCTGATATGTTCTCATAGTCTTGCTGGCTATTGCCTAGATTACTAACACTTTACTATTCTTTCTATGGATTGCTACCTTTTTTCCTCTATCTCTTATTATATTATATAAGAATACACTGCTTTTAAGCCCCTCCTTTGTAGGACAATGTTTTTATATTATTGAATCTAAGTCAAATTTTTGGCCCATATAAAATTCTAACTTGCCTTTGATATGTACACTTTTGAAATTTCGATTTGGTTTTAGGTTCACATATTTACTTCCAATTTGCATTGTAATATAGATTTCTAAATTTATTTCCTAATTTTCACTGCTCTAAAAATATTTCTAAGATTGGGGAAGAAGGCCAAAAAATGAGGATATGTTGAAAATTAATATCCTTCTATGTAGTCATGACTTTATAGACGTAGCACAATTGAAATAATTGCATGTAACAATCTAATACTTAAGACCCCACAAGAAGAAATCTGTTTGAGGTATGTGAATAACCTGAAATGAATGATCCCCCTCAGATGGGAAACAGTCCTGATATTCTAAGGCACATTATGTTATAAATTATTTTATTCTTAAAGTGTTTAAAGGCAAATGAATAGATATTTTCAGAAATTACCTCAGAAATGATTTAAATTTTTAAAATATTTCATCAACTAATTATCTCCAACACTTCACTTTAATAAAACAAGGATAACACTTATCTCATAGTTAAGTTTCCTTTCTCCATCTCTAACCCTGAAGTTTTAGGCTTAACTATAAATCACTGATAATGGCCATATCATTTATTAACAGGATCCAATAACAGAGAATTACAGAATATGGATGTCCTGCATACATAGGGACTCTTCTGACTTCTACCTCATAAAGTCCCTTACTTCCTTAAGTAAGACACAGCTCAGACATCATCTTGCATAAAAAATCTTTACTGTCCCACCTCAGCCTTGACAACCACTAGTGCCCTCCCTTCCAAACTATCGTGTATTTAACTATTTTATATAGGTTCATATTTATTTACCTAACATTTGCACTACATATATGTATATAAATAAACATATATCACATGCATATGTGTGTGTGTGTGTGTATAATGAAACAATTCCTATTCATAAGAAGATTAAATTCTAATGGAGTCTTTCTCTCTTATATATACACATAAGCATATATTATTTATGTATGTGTGTGTATAAATATATTATATGTATGTATATATACATGTATATATGTGTATATATATATATATATATATATATATATACACACACACACATATATATACTTAAATACATATATATATGCATACATACATACACTTTAATTCCTTATACTTGGAACTGAGATCTCCAATGCCAAACACAGTGTCTGGCATGTGGCAGTTGCTTAATAAATGTTTGTTGATAGATTGGTTGTTTGATTTAACATGATGGCTAGGATGGGAATCACAGTGAAAGTCATTTCTTTGCTCAGGTAAAGTAGAGGAGAGAAGAAATTGCTAATTAGGATTCCTCTCGCCCATCATGAACTGCCAACTCCTTCAAAACACTAGAATCATAGTCCAGCAAATCAGTTCTCTTCAGAATATAATTAACTAAGTGTCTTTCAGAATAACATTTTGCTCAGTTCTCCTCATAAATGTCAGTTTATTGTTTTCCCAAAATAACATTTATTTCAATTCAATTTTCATAAGGAATGAAAGAAAATTAAACTTACTTAATCCCCCTCAGGAATCCTCCACAGAATGTCTTCTCCACAGGCAGTTAATGACCCATATCTTTTACATACTTCTCCAGTGTTAGTCAACTATAAGTCTCCTGAAGAATGACAATTTTATTCATCCTTTCTCAGTGACTCAAACAGACACTTTCTAATGATGGCAGTTAATCCAAAATTGCGCATGGACTAGTCCTCCAGTGGATACTAATGGTACAAGTTCAAGTTCTCACAGACTTTTTCCATGACAGTTTACTGTTCAGGTATTTTAAGGAATGGAGTTCTGTCATTCCTCTCCTGGGGCCACACACAGACTTTCTTCCAAAATTGCATTTATCCTGTCAAGATTACCTTCCCTCTTTCTTAGAGGCATAGTAACTTTGTAAAGAGTCCCTGAGGGAGGATAAATTGAAGCTGAGATCATGTAGAATACAATGACCATTTAAAACAGCTAGAATTAGAATCACATAATCATAAAGATACAGAATTACATATACAAAATTATAGCAGGAAAGTTGAAAGGAGCTTCAGAGGTCATCTGGTTGCTCCCCTTTATTTTATAAATGAAGAAATTGAAAACCAGCCGTAATCAATAACTTAACCAATGTCACCCAGGTGAGTTATGGACCCAGTTCCCATCACTTCAGAGTTAATTGACTTTTGATTGTATATGATGTCTTCTCAAAGCAATCGCCAACTTGACAAGTGGTCATTCAGCCTCTGCTGGAAGACATTCAGAGAATGGGGAAGTCTCTGCACCCTAAGATAACTTATTGCACTTTTAGATAGCTCTAATTGTTAGGAAGTGTTTTTTTTTCCTTAACTCAAGTCTACATTTACTATAATGCCTGCCTGAATTATAGCATTTCATTTGTGGGTCGAGAAGAGAAAGAAAGGTAACTGATTATTTGGAAGTACCATCTCTGAATCTGCCAGCCATTATTTCTAGTTCTGATCTGTGGGACAAAGTTGAACAAATCAATTACCCTTTCAATTTGACAGCCTTCAAACACTTAAATTCAGTTATCATTTACTGCTCCCCCCTAAGCCTTCTCTCCCTAAGTTAAATATTCCTGTTTCTTTCAAATAATCCTCCCATGACAGGATCTCAAAGTATTTCACTATCCCAGTTGCTCTTCTCTGAAAAGAAAATTTCAAAAGACATCATTTAAAAGTTGAGTGAGATAATTATAGGGCAAAAAAAAAAGCTATAGTAATAAACCAAGTTTATCACCAATGACTCCCCAGGTGAAAGGCATTTTCATCCTTAGGATACCATAATATTTCACAAACATTTCTAAAATGCATATAAAATCTGTATATTATATATCTAAATAATGATATTAAGTTTTGTAAAAAAAAAAAGTGGAACTTTATCCTACTTATAAACATAAAAATCTTGAGCTATTCAGTATCTCCTAGGTTTGTTCCCAATAAAAGTGACCTGGTTGCTTCTATAGATGGCATAGTTCATTGCATTGTATTGGCTTTTATTTTTGACTTGCACATCCTAGATGCTTAATAAGCACTTCCTCATGGAAGAAAAAATGAGGTCACATTTTCACTAAGACTAAACTGGTTACTTCTCTTGAGGCCCTCCTCTTTTGCCTTCTACTTCAAAGACAGCTCTGAGGATATAGGAATTGCCAAAAATAAGCTTGTGGATAATGAGTCGTAAGTATATGCCAATAACTTAATTGTATTATTAATACAAATACTTTCCATTAAAGAATAATTTAAACATTTTCAGAATTTAGACCATCAATTTTAAATACTTACATGCATTTAATATACTATGTCATAATTACAAACATACTATAATAAAATACATATTATTTGTGTATAAATTCAGGTGAAACAATGCCTGACTTATTGTATTCCATTTGTGGGTAGAGAAGAGAAAAATGTAACTAATTATTTAGCATTGCTGTCCCAAAGTTTAGAATTTCAAACTGGTAAAAAGGTACCAGATTTATTGTCTTGGATGATACCAGTGAGATGCCAGTAATTAGAAGGAACTATAAGTAGATTAAATCATGGATGCATATTTTCTCTTGAGCAGACACTTATTTCCTCTAAAACACATGGCTAGAATCTTGTGCAGGGTCACAGTAATATTAATATATTGCTATGGATAGTGCTTATGCAGCCATCATTAGTTCTTGATTATATGTAAATTACAGAAAAAAGAATCCCATCTTATTTTAAGTACATTTTTTAGTCTTTCCATTGGGGGATATAATCTACATAGGTAGAAAACACACATTCACTTCCTTATGCAAATGGATCTATGACACACTGAAGTCAGGCAAATGATGCCTTTGGAAAAAAAAAGTTGTTTTTTTTTCAAATAACCTCAATCCATATAGTGTAATTACAAAGTAAAGATTTGCATAAGGTTCAGGCTGAAAACACATTTTCATATCACATGGCAGGTGACTTCATAATATGAGCATCCAAGGACTCTAGTGATAACCTTCAACCACACAGACATAAAAAAGAGAGTGGACTGACTGAGTGTATTTTTCCCTTCAGTCCATTACACCTTTATTTACATTAAGCCTTTAAACATATAGCCCTCAAACAAAAAAAAAAATTGACTATGGAATGGAATCCATGGTGCTTGAATATTAATCATAACCTGCAAGTTAATGCTGCAATATGAAGCTTATGTAGGTGAGAAGAGTATATGACAGGAAGACGCAATAAAGAAAAATTCCATTTTGTATCAACTCAACTAAAAGAACTGCAGAGTCCCCCATCTATTTTTACCAACAAGGAAGAATCAAGAGTGTGAGAAGGCAAGAGATTTTTTTTTTCTGCACTGCATTTGTGTAAGTATAAAAAAAGATTTAAGGCATGTACTATAAATGAATTTGCTACAAAGACTCAACATGATGACAATTGAAATATAAAAAGGCAAATATTATAACCAATTCATCAAATCCTCCAAGTTTAGGAGAGTTATCTACATCATAAAAAAAGAAAATTTCTGCTGCCTATACACTTGGGAAGATTTACAGAAAAATAATATATTGTCAAAGGATGTCAGAATTCTGAGACTCTTCCAAGTAGTCTCTGATATGACATTGCAAAATATTAAGATTAACAAACAAATCCTTTCCCCATCATGAAATAAAGGATATAGAGACATAGAATCAGAAAACAATTGAGTTAATAGGGTTTTAGAAATGAACTCATTGAATCTTTTTTAAATCTTTAAATTTTTCTCTTTTAAATCTTTGAATCTTTTAAAAAAGAAGAGAAAACTGAGGCTGAGAAATATTGAGACATACCAAAGTCATAGTTGAAATTCTAGGATTAGAAGATATATTAGCATCAGCTAAAATATTGTATTTTATGTGTTTATGTGTGTGTGCACAACATTGAGAAGGATTCAAATTTATTTCCTGAAATTTCTAATTTAACTGTATATTTACATTTGTGATTTGACACTTTTTAACTTGACACTTATAATAACTTCGAATGTAATTTTATAATTTCTAATAGAGATAGATTGTGTTTTGAAGAGATTACTCTGAATCAACCTGATATTTCCCCATAAATATAAAATTACATGGTTTTCTTAATCACCAATTTACTTTATTATCACTTTGTTATATGAATAAGACAAAATCAATCATTCTGCATGGTAATCACTCCTTTTTATTTATATAAAATATATATAGACATATGCATATCACTATATATGAAACAGTTATTTTTTCTTCTTATTTCTGGTATGTATTCTATTAGAGGGCATTTTGAATTGTGGTTATCCACTGCAAACCCACTAGTGAACATAAAAAGATTACATTATCTGAAAAAAACAACTCATTAAATTCATAAATGTCAAGTATACTTTGGGGGTTATTAAGGACACTTTAATTTTTTTTATTTGATTTGAAAATAAATTGAAAGACCATAGCATTCTCATGGTAACATTGTTAATAATGTCTGCTAATTGCTTTTGCACAAAGTTTGCTCAGCGTGTAGGCAGTGGAAGCAACCACGCCTGCATGGTGTGATTTGAAAAGTGACACAGTGTATCTACCATATAAGTTTCTCAAGCCACAATTCCTATTCCAAGTCAGTCAGAAATTTTCACCATTAGAGACACAAGTAAGTTAAAAAACAAAGATGGGAAAATTGGTGGTTCAGTGGTGAAAAAACAGAAATAACAGCACTTAGCATTTACAAAGAGTTATAAGGTTTGTAAAGAAAAATGTATATATGCACATACTTACATATATGTATGCATGTTATAAAATTTGATCCTCACAACAACCTTGTGATGTTGGGAATAATGTTAACCATATTTTAGTTAGGAGAAAAATGAGCCTTAGGGAGGTTAAAGGATTTGTCCAGGATCCCACAACTAATAAATGCTTGCAACAGTATTCTAACTTAAGTCTTCCTAACTTCAAGGTCAGCATTATGTCTATTATTGCTTAGTTGTGTCAAAACTAGTAGTTTATGTGGTGGTAGTGAGGGGGTAGATTAATTAATTTGTAGTTCAAATATCAGGAAATTAGGGTCAAATCTGGACTCTATTATTTACCAGTCATATGAACAGAAGAAGATACTTTGAACTTTCTGGGCCTCTGTTTGCACATCTGTAAAATGGAGTATACTAAAAGATCTCTAAGATCCCTTCACACTCTAAATCTGATGATATTGTGATTCCACTTTTTCACAGACTCGCAAAATCACAGAGTTGAAACAGACCTCAGAGGTTATCTTTATGGCTGAGGGGTGTTCTGGTAAATGTTTAACAGACAATTCCCTGAAAGTATGCAATGCATTTTTAAGTTCAATGTACATTATTAAGATTTTCTCCATCACTTTCTCAAGTCTAGACAATCAACAAATAAAGTCCTGATTTGTAGCATGTACTGGTTTCTGAGGTGCAAGTGCTCACACAAAATTTATGTCTACTTTCACAACCTGACTCCCCATACACCCTTGACCATGTCTAACATACTTAGATCCCAACACATATACCATGATTTAAACCTCTATAAATCCCTCAAAATTATTTATGTGGGTTCCACTTAAAGACTTTCAGTCTTCAGTGATGGGGAACTCAATATTCTTCAAGGTGCAACTTGAGACAACAGTTATGAGAAGTTTATCTTTGAAGCAAGAAAAAATATCAGTCAGTTCAGTCATATTGTTCTGTGACCCCATTTGGGATTTTCTTGACAAAAATACTAGAATGATTTACCATTTTCTTCTCCAGTTCATTTTACAGATGAGAAAACTGAGGCAAATAGGGTTTAGTGACTTACCCAGGACCACACAGCTAGTAAGTGTCTGAGGACAGATTTGAAACCATGAAGAGTCGTCCTGACTCCAGGCCCAGCACACCATCTACTGTACCTTGCAAATGCCCAAGCTAAAATATGCCTCTCTATAACTTCTATACAGGATACCAGTTCAGAGCACAGAATTGGAATAAAAAAGTTGCTGTTTAATCTAATCAACAACTAAGCAAGGATTTCCTTTACTATATACCTGAGGTGATACTCTGGCTTTAAGACCTCCAATAAGAAATAGCCCATTAATTATAATAGTGCTAATACTAACTAGCATTTATATAGCACTTTAAAGTTTGCAAAGCATTTTACATATGTTATTTCATTTGATCTTTATGACAAGCCTGGAAAGTAGAAGCTATAACCATTCCCATTTTACAGATGGTGAAATTGAGGCATATAAAAATTAAGTGTCCAGAGTCACACAGCTACTAAATATAAGAGATAGGACTCAAACTTAGGTCTTCCTTACTCAAAGTTCAATGCTCTACAATGTGCCACTTAGGTGTTTCTAAGACAGCTCATTCTCCTTTGGCAAAACTGATTATTAGGAAGTTTTCCCTTAAGTCAAACCTAAATATAACTTTTATTTATTTTTTTTTATTGACCTCTCTTTACTCTGTCCTCTGGGACAGTTCCATATCATTCCTTCTTTTGTGGGTGAAACAGAACAAACAAATCTAAACACTTCCACATTATAGCTTGTCAAATATTTGATGATCTCATTCATGACCTAAATTTTCTGTTCTTTAAGCTACGCATCCACAGTTCCTTCAACCAGTCCCCATGTGACATAATCTCAAGAATTTTCACCATACTGATTATCTCTGAGATCTCTCTACATTGTCCCTACTTAAATATATTGCCCAGAAGTGACAACATTGAAGATGTATTCAGACAAAACCAGAGCACAGTATAATATCTCTAGTTCTACAAATAAATCAATTAACATTTATCAAGCACCTATTATGTGCCAAACAATGAGATAGGTGCTTGTTTAATAGGTACAAAGAATAAAACAATCTGACTCATAGGAAGTTTATATCTAATGGGGAAAACCACAAGTATACACATAAGCACACACGTTACATATAAAGATAAATATGTTTTATATATAAAGATAAATAGAAAGTCAATGAATTCAAATATCAACAAAGTAATTAGATCCAAAGTACTATGGATAGGAGCTCACTATCAGTTGAGTGATCTGGAAAGGATTCATGCATGAAGTGCTTAAAGTATAGCTTAAAAGAAAGACTGGAAGAGAGATTCCATGAGGTAAAGGTAAGAGTGTATCATAGGCATGGGAGGTGGCCAGTCAATGACACTGAGAGGGCAGGATTGTCTTGTATGGGGAATAGTCAGACAGCCAGTTTGACTTAATTGCATAGCGTCAGAAGAGGAATCATGTCCAATCAGCTCAGAAAGATAGATTGGGACCAGGTTGTGAAGGGCTCTAAAAACTAAACAACAGAGTTTGTATTTCATTCTAGAGGCATTAGGAGTTGATTGAGGAGGGTAATCATGTAGCAGATCTGTATTTAAGGAAAATTATTTTGACAGTAGTGTGTAGGATGGACTGGAGTAGAGAGATTTGAGACAGGGAGATCAATTAGGAGACTATTGCAATAATCTAATTGAGAGGTAGTGAGAGTTTAAACTAAGGTGACAGCTGTTAGTAAAGAGAAGTGGTCAAGTGTGAGAGATGGAAAGAGGTGAAAACAACAAGATTTGTCAGCTGATTAGATATGTAGGGTGATGGAGAGTGAGGAGACAAGGATGATGCTATGGTTACAAACCCAGGAGGCTGGAAGGATTTTAGTGTCTTCAACAAAATAGGAACGTTTGGAAGAATGGGGAGTTTTGAAGGAAAGATGATGTGTCCCATTTTTAATTTATTAAGTTTATTATGCCTTTGGGATATTCAGAGGGATATGTTTAATAGTAATTGGTGATGTGGGACTGAAGCATATGTGAGAAACTGGTGTTGTGTGTGTGTGTGTGTGTGTGTGTGTGTTTGTGCGTGCATGAGAGAGAGAGAGAGAGAGAGAGAGAGAGAGAGAGAGAGAGAGAGAGAGAGATTCTGTAATTTAACAATGTAGCGATGACAATTAAACCCAAGGGACCTGATGATGTTATGGATAGAAGGCATGTAGAAGGAGAAGAAGAGAGGGTATAAGACAGAATCTTGCTCACAATGAGCCAGCAAAAGGGTCTGAAAAGGAATCAAGTTGGAGACAGCCAGGAAAAATCAAGGAGAGTTTGATGGAAAAAAAAAATCCAAAGAGGAGAGGTTATCCAGAAGGAAAGGGTAGACAACAGCATCAAATGCATTAGATTGCTTAAGAAAGATGAGGATTTAGAAAATAGCATCAATTTTGACAGTTACAAGTTTATTGGTAACTTTGGAGAGAGCTGTTTCATCTGAGTAATGGGGTTGAAAACCAGATCACTCAATTAGGAAGGGAGTGAGAGGAAAGAAAGTGGAGGCAATGAATGTAGTCATTTGTCTGAGCAAGGGAGGAGAAATATAGGTAATATCTTGAGGGGATAGATTAATCTAGTGAATTTTTTTTTAGAATGGGGCATCTTTGACATATTTGAAGACAGTAGGTAAGGAAAAATAAATACAGAAAGTTTGAAGATTAATGGCAGAAAGGGAATGATTGAAGATGCAATTGTCTGTAGAAGGCTGGAGGGGCTGGGATCAAGTATATGTGTATAGGGGTTGGCCTATGTAAAGAAGAGCCATGTTTTACAGACTGAGTGAAAGGAATAGAACACAGGAAGTGACATTAAAAGGTTTTGAGATAATGAGAATGGGAAAAGAGGCTTCCATATTTTTCAGTGAAGTAAAAAGTGAGGTCCTTAGCTGAGAGGATAAGGATAAGGGAGGTGTCAGAGGCTTAAGGAAGGAAGAGAAATGTTGGAATAAGTTCTGAGAGTAGCAAGATAAAGAATCAATTGGGTAGGTATAAAAGGGCTCCCTTGTTTAAATGAGTGCCTGGTTGAGGTTAGATAATATAAATTGTGATGTACCCATTCAGCATAATTATGAATCTTCTAGCTGCATCAACCGTTGATGAGTAGCACAGCAGGTAGATGTTGAGAGTAAACTCAAACTTCTCCCTTATTATAATCTAAGGTTACATTAGCTTTTTGACTGCCATGAGCATCATTCATTCAAACTGCTTCTATCACCTAAAACTGAAATATTTTTTTTCAAAAGAAAATCCTTCACATAGAAATATCTCTTTCATCTTGAATTTGTGAAATTGATTTTTGAATATGTGGAAAACCTTACACTTACCACAATTATTTTTAATAATCTTATTTTCATTGAAAACTTTTATCACTTTCATTTCTGAATGAAACCTTCTACTTGCCTATGTGACATATCATCTTTTACTAAAGATTTTAAAATAAGGGGGAAGGGAAGCAGTTCATCAAAACTAGCCAACACATCAACCAAGTGTGATATTTTATACAAATTTCTTTAACTATAGTCTCATACTTCTGCAATGAAGGAGGCATTTGTCAATGTTTTTGTAGACCTGATTTTGGTCATTAAACCATTAAACTCATGGGGGATTCAGTTTATTTTTATTGTTGGATTTCTGTTTATATTTTTGTAATTGTTTTGTATATTGCCTTCATAGTTCTATGTACTTTATTTTGTATTACTTCATATGTCTTTCCATTCCTCTATGAATTCTTTGTATTCAGCTTCTATTAAAAGCATTTAATTACTTAATAATCTGTTCTAAAATTTTGCCAGCAATCAAAGCCAAGTTCACTGGTCTAGAGTTGACAGGCTCCATTATCATTATATTACTTTTTTTAAAAAAATGAGACCATTAGACCTTCCCCAGTTATATGCCCCGCCTCCTGTTCCCCAGCCTTTCAAAAATCATTGATGATTCTGTGAGTACTCTAGAATGTAGCTCTTTAGAGCTTGAACATTTACAGCCATCAAGGGCAGCTAAGTGCTTTTTTACTCTTCTTAATGTCTATTCTCTCATTTATGTTGATTTGGTGCTCATACAATCAAAGACCATCCTCATTGGCAGAGAAAACAAAAGCATAATAATAGTTGAGCACATGTATTTTCTTTCTATCATCTGTTATCAGTGTTCTATCTGCCTGAGTAGAGGTTATATCCCTTTGTTCATTCTCTTTTTTTTCCCCATATAATTAAAATGTACCCTCTTTTACACTACCTTTTTCAACTTTAGCCCAAAATGAGCTTTAGCATTCCTGACTCTATTTCCAATAGAAAATAATGTGATGCTTTTGTATTAACCTTTTATTACCAATCCTTCCTTTCATCTTCTGTATTTGTTTTTCTTTTTAAATCCAAGTTCATTGATGAGTCACCTGTGCTGCTACATTCATCTCTTCAGACAATTCCCCCTTTTCCATTTCATCAAACTTGTTTCTTTTCTGTCTTCAAAATGTCATTCCTGATAGATTTTGAATCTCTTTAAGGCTGACTTCCTGTATAGAATTTTATTCCATACCTAGAATATGTCGAAGTTCTTTGAAATATGCTAACCTGAATCTAGGATTCAAGTCAGATTGTTCCCAATTTTCCTTTCCTCTTTTAACAATTCTGAGACAGAGTAGCTATTTCCCACCAAAATTCTCATCATTTTGATTCCAGTAATTATTTCTTCCTTTTCTTAAGAAACAGCCTCAGTATAGAATTCCTGCTCATTGGGTTTTATACAGTTTAGTATCAAATTATCAAAAAGGTAACTAAGATGATAACCATTAACTCTAGTTTTGACAGAAATACAATGGATTCTGGATAATTGAAATAACACATCCATATTATATAATGTTTCTGTACCAGACATCTCATGTTTCTAAAACTCTTCAACTATTTATTCTTTTCAAACAGGTGTTTTTTTTATTCTTATGGCTTTTTTCTTACTCCAATGATGCCAAGCCATATGATTTCTTGTTTTTCTTTTTTTAAAAAAAAGTGCATTTAAAAATTTTAAACTTACTAAAAGTGAAATAGTCATTTCCATATATATGGTATAAGAGAAGAGGATTGTACATGAAGCTGCAGATCTTTGTTATATAGAGCTTATTTTTCTTTTAAATATATAATAAATTCAATATGTGATTCTGAAGCTGTCCTGTTGTATTTTAGCCAGACCTTTCTTCTGTTCTTTTCTATTTATTTTTTAAAATAAATTTTACTGATATCTTTCTTTGTTACCTCAGTAGAATTTCTACCAGTATTTCTCCACACACCCCCTTTCCCTTGGAGAAATTCATCCCATATAATAAAATGCTATAAAAATGCTATGTATGTATGTTTAAATAGAGAACATTTAATGTATATTTAAATAGAGAAAAGAGAGAAATGAATAGAAAAATCAGCAAAATTCATCAGTACATCAAAAATATGTAAATATATGCATTGTATGCAGACTAATAGAACCCCAATCCTGGCAAAGGAATGGGATGGAGGTAGGTGTTGTCTCATGCCTCTTCTAGGGGCCCTACTTATTCTTTGTTATTTTAAAGTATCCATTTTTGATTGTTTTGTGATTATTGTACTTTCCATTTACATTGTTGTTGTCATCACATATATAGTTCTATTGGATCTGTTCACTTCATTCTGTTTCATATCATGTAAATCTTGCCATGACTCTGCGTTCTTTGTATTTGTCACTGATATGCTTTCCACTATAATTCCTGTTTCTTCATGTTAATATAGCTTCTTATTATATAGTATTATACAATACTCATTATATAATACAATACTTAACACCTAAGCTTTCTCTTCTTTTCAAATAAATTATACATTTCCAGAGACATATTCAAGTAATATACTTCATTCTGTTAAATCTTAGTGTGATTAATGAGGTCAAATTTTCATCTTCATTAAGGTATCTATGTCACCTTTTTGTTTTCCATGTATTGTGTATCTTTATGTAGAGCCACATATTTTGTATGTAGATATCTAAGGATATAAATTTCATTGCTTTCACTACCCCCATGCACACATTGATTTCATCATCTGACTATTTCTGGGAATCTGTACTATTATTCTTTCTATTCTGTAGCTACAATTTATGTTATCTAGCTTGGTGAATGTTTTACTGTTGTTACTGTTGTTGTCATTTTTCAGTTGTGTGCAACAGTCTGTAATCCCATTCAGCATTTTCTTGACAGAGACACTAGAATGGTTTGCCATTTCCTACAGATGAGGAACTGAGGCAGATATTAAGTGACTTGCTCGGGGTCCTGCAGACAGCAAGTATCTGGGGCCAGATTTGAACTCAGGAAGCTAAATCTTCCTCACTCTAAGCCAAGCACTCAAACCACTGAAACTAGCTGCCCCCTTGGTGAATGTACATAGAGATTTCCACCCTGTGCTTTCTTTTGAGTTTAAATCCATTTTCATTAGATTTGCAAAACTACAGAAAAAATTCTTAAAAAACCCTTGTTAGTTATACACCACTCTTGCTCAGGTGCCTGTCATTTCTATATTTTAAGCCATGGATAATGAACCCAAATCCTATTTATAGATACCATCTTCTTAAAAAGTTGTTCCCATTTCGTTTGTGTTCCTTTTTCTGAAGCCATTGTTTTCAAGATGTAGCATTTATGTAAAGTCCCTTCATTGTTTAGTATTTTTTTTGCCCAGAGCATAATAAACCTTCCCCTTGAGGTAAAAAACAAAAATGTCAAATTCTTTTCTCTCTATAGCTCTACCTATTCTTAAAGATAGGTGTCACATCCTCTTAAAGTTTTTTTTTTGTTCTTCAAGATAAATGTAGCTAATTCTTTCTATTGCTTCTTTTATAAAATAGCTGTCAGTATCTTCAGCAAACATTCCACTCTCAGTACCCTAGGATATAGTTTGTGAAGGCCTGGTAACTTGATGAACAGTAGTTTTTTAATGTCCTTTCTAAAATGTGGTCCTCCTCACCTAAACGTTAATGTTCGTAAAATCAAACTACCTAAACTTCTCTCATTCTGAACATGATGTTTCTTTTAATGAAGCCTAAAAATACATTTGCTTTCTTAACTGGATCATACCTTTGATGCAGACTGAGTTTGTGATCCAAGGAAACCTCCAGTTTTTTTTTCACTCATTAAATGTTGTCTGGTTATTTTTCTCTAATCCTATATTGTACTTTTTTTAACCTATGAGGAGCTTCATATTTATCATAATTAAAATATATCCTATTACAGTCAATGCCTTATTTTAGCCTTTAGAGACATTTTTGCAAGCCTGTTTTCTCATGTAATTATTTATTTACCCAATTCATCTGACAAGATTTTTAAAAGAAGTTTAGCAAGTTTCCACTTTGGAAAGCAGAGAAAGCCTGAGCCTAAAGAATTGCAGAGTAGTCTCAGTGTGGGACAAATGGAGGACTGAGACTTTTTCATGGAGATAACAGTCTTTTAGTACTTTAAGTTTATCAAGTGTTTCTATAAAATATTTCTCAGGTAATAATAATAGCTTCCATTTATGCATCAAATATATTATATATACATATATAATTTAAGTATTATAATCCCCACTTTGCAGATGAGAATCTGATACTAGAGCCAGCATGTAACCCACTACACCTTGATGTTAAGTCAAGTCAACAAGCATTTGTTAAGTCACCACTCTGGGTCAGACCCTGTGCTAAGCATTGGGGATACAGAGAAAGGCAGAATAAAACAGTCCTCACCCTCAAGGAACTCATAGTCTAATGGGGAAAGAAATGTGCAAACAACTATGTACAAATCAGATATATACAGAATACTCGGGGGCAGTCTCGGAGGGAAGGCCTCAAGATTAAGGAAAACCAAGGTTTCTTGCAGAAGATGAGGCAGTAGCTGAGACCCTAAGGAAGCCAGGGAAGCCAAGGGATGGAGATTAGCAGGAAGGGCATTCCAGGCATGGCAGACAGCCAGGGAAAATGTTCAGATTTGGGAGATAGAGTGGAGTGTGTGAAGAATATCAAGGAGACCAGTGTCTTTGGATGACAGTATATACAGGGAAGTAAAGTATAAGAAGACTGGAAAAGTAGGAGAGGGTCAGGTTAGGAAAGGATTTAAAAGCCAAAGAGAATATTTTATATTTGATCCTGGCAGCAAGAGGAAGCTATTGAAGAGGTAAGTGGCATGGTCAAATTTACAATTTGAGAAGATTATTTTGATAGCAGAGTCCATTTGGACTGGTTTGAGGAGAGACAATACGGGGAGTCCCAATAGCTTCTTGTAAAAGTTCAGGTGATAAAGAACTGCACCAGGGTGATATCAGAGTCAAAAGAATAAAGAGGTTAGATGTAAGAGAAATTACGAAGGTAGAAACAGCAAGACTTGAAAACTGTTTGGATAGGGAAGATTAGTCAGTTGGGAGTCGAAAATTAGATAACTAGGTTGCAAGCCTAAGTAAGGTTATTTTAGGGAAAGATAAGTTTAATTTTGGACATGGTGAGTTAAATGCCTACAGTACATCTAATTTGTGATGAATAAGCAGTTGGAGAAGCCACTGGAGTTCAGTAGAAAGGTCAGAGCTGGACAAATAAATTTGAGAACCACCAGCACAAAGATGGTTATATTAGCAACAACATATAAACTTTGCAGTCTGTAGCTTGGAAAGGAAAATGCTTTTATAATAGACATTGTTGTTGTGACTCTAAAGTATCCAATTAAATATCATAGGATCATAGATACAGAGCTGGAAAGGACTATAGAGGTCACCACTTCCCCTTTCATTTTACAGATAAGAAAACTAAAGCCCACAAAGTTTAAATGGTTTACCCAATGTCACAGAGATATGGCTGACAGAGAGGGTTTTGAACTCGGGTCCTGTGACTATATATTCAGTTACATTTATATTATTATATTATGTTATGTATCCTCTTTAAATTTTTGTATTCCTATATTTATGAAATAAAAAGGTACTAATATTGGAATTATAATGCTTTGGCTTGGCATCTCTAAAATAATTATATTAAAGTTAATGAATAAAAAGTACATCAACATTCATACCAAGAAATTGTCTTATCCTATTGACTAGAGATACCTATTATTTAACACTGTTTTCTAAGAAGCTAAATATCCTAACATTACTTTAAAAGATGAAAGCACAATGCACCTTGATTTTTTAAAAGAAAATATAGCTCATTATAACTTTCCATCACCTAATAGAAGCACTGATAGAATTACTTCTTCTATTCTTCAGAATACAAAATGAACTAATTTATAATTAGTGTTGCTATGACAAGTACCTAATAAACTCATAATGATTCAATTCTAGGGCTGTGCTTTTATCAGAAATTGTAGGAAGTCATGTGAACAGAGGGTTTTGTAATCTCCAGGTATAGTGATGAAAATCTAGCCCATAATAGGAAGTCATCCTTATCCTTGCTGTTTTCTAATTACAACTTTGGGCACTGAGCATTAAAAAAACATTGTTGACACTTTATAATAAAAAACAAATCCTTATTGCTTTCATCTTTATTCACTGTAATGCCATTACTCATAATGAGTTGTCAGTGTCTTCATATACGATATAAATATCTATGCAAATTAGAGGATGGAGGGTTGAAAAATGTTCAATTGGACCAGGTCGCTCCCCTTCCTCCCAGATTACAAATATACACTCAACAATAGTAACCACACTAAGGCAAATTTGACCTTTAGAATAAAATATTTTCTCTGTTTTTTTTTCTTCCATATTATTTTCTAAGCTTGATCAATTCCCTCACATATATAGAGAAAGTTTAAGGACATATGATTATTGATACTGGGGGAATTCCCATAGGCTGAAAGGATAATAACCTTTCTATCATTTTCTAGATTAGGTCTGAGGGAGCTGAGATGTATAGAGATAAAAATAACCTACCATGGGTGACCTTAAAATCACAGAATGGATTTGAATCCAGGTCTTCTAAGCCCAGAATTTTGTCCACCCTAACATGCTGCATTGGGAAGTACATTATTATGAATAAGAGAAGTAACTCCAAAGAAAGAGCCAAGAATAACACTGTAGAAAGGAGTTCCTTTGTAAAGTCCAATTTGTCCTTGTTTCTTCCTTTTTTTAACCTATCATATTCCTCACCTGGGAAAAGTGCATAACAGTCATTGAAAATTTTGCAGATGTTCCTTATGATATCCTTTAGAACTTATATGTAACCCTAGACTACTTGATTACTCATCCCACATATCCAATCAGTTGCTAAATCTTAATAATCTCCATTCCATCTTCAGTTTCCTCATCTATCAAAAGAAAGGGTGAGAATACATAATCTCTAAAATTTACATAATCAATAAACCTTGGTGTGACCAAGTTGCCTCCTTGTTTATTAATCAATTAGGGTTCCCTCTTGTCTCTAGGATAAAATAAAAATAACTCTATTGTCATTTAAATCTTACTTTTGCATATGTTTGCACATAATTATTCCAAGGTCATCTCTCCCATTAGACTGTAAACTCCTTGAGAACAGGGACTGTCTTCTTTCTCTCTATCTTTAATGCTTAGCACAGGGTCTGACACACAGTATATGCTTAATCCTAAATGCTTATTGACTTGACTGACACTTACAAATCCTTTATTTCCTTCATGGCTCAGCTCAATGAAACTTTCTCTAATTTCCCTAATTGTTAGTCTGTCTGTCTGTCTCTCTCTCTCTCTCTCTCTCTCTCTCTCTCTCTCTCTCTCACTCTCTCTCTCTCTCTGTCTCTCTGTCTCTCTGTCTCTCTGTCTCTCTGTCTCTCTGTCTCTCTCACTTTCTCTCATTTTCCATTTATTTGTATTTTTACATGTTGTATCACTTAGAAGAATGGAAGCTCTTTGCTGATATTTCTTTTTTTCCCATAAAATCACAAGTGGTTTTTCATGGGATTATAGATTTAAAGCTGTAAGAGATAGCAGAGATCAGTCAAGATGATCTTTTTATGGGGATCACATAGATTTCAAGTTGGAAGGGACCTAAGAGGTCATGTAATCCAACCTTGTCACTTTATAGATTAGATAAGAAAATGGAGGGAGTAAAAGTGACTTGCCCAATGTTGTATAAATAGCAAGGGACAAAATCAACACTAAATCCAGGAGCTTTTCATTTTTATCTGTTTGCCCAATGCCTATCCCTTAGATACTCTGTTGTTATTCTAGGTTGATTATTCCTTTGGTACTAAGATACAAACTCTCTTTACCACTGAAAATGAATATCTAATTGTCACAATCTTAGGGAGCTTCTTGGAGCACTTAGAGATTGTGACTCATCTATGGTCACAGAGATAATAGGAGTCAGAGGAAGACTTGAAACCAGGTCTTAATGATTTACGAAGGTCAGCCTTCTAAGCATTATGCCATGGGCTATGTAGATGTTTCAAATACTAATATATGCCTAAGGTAAATTATGAAATAGCAGGATTAAAAGTAACATAAAGGCAGACTAAAATTTCTGAATGGGCATTCCTTCCCTCCCCTTTAAACAAAAAAAAAGGCCAAGTGTAAATCTTCTGTTTAGAACTTTGACCATTTTTTTTCTATTAAAAATAATATTACATACAGTGGTTACACTGCCAAGCTAATGTCAAAAAGTTTTTTTTTAATCCATATGTATTTGGAATAGAATAGTATGGCAATTAAACTATAGACCCAATACTTATGTGTTTCTACATGAAAATATAGTAAGCATTTCATATTGGATCTTCTCTGTCAGGCACCACCCATATTACAGGGGAAGAAAAATTTCTTCTTCAACTCTCTCCACCTGAAAGTAGAGATTTCCCTACAGGTTCATACTACTGATGGAGTTTCTAAGGCAGGAACTCTAGTAGGTTTATAGTGTATATTGAGAATATGGCTGAAGCCAGGATAAAGGACAGATGAATACTCTGGGGTAAGGATTCCACAGCCATTGAAGAGAAGGGAAAGATTTGGGAAAGATAAGATCTAAATACTGTTCTGTATCCTATTTTATTTTACCCTATCTTCTCTGTTTTTACATAGGTGCTCTAGTCTCTTCTTTTTAAAAGAGGACTAAAATGAGATTATCTACATTTTCTTCAGGAAGTGCAGCCACAGACTCTCCTAGGCATTTCATTATTAGGATCTCAGAAATAGCAGAGAAAGTTGAAAGCTCTAGAAAGAAAAAGGAGAGTAGATTCTCTTTGAAGGCCTCAGGGGCTGTGTTTTATCTTTTAAATCTGGGAATGACATAAAAATATACTGTTTTAGAGATACTGCAATCTAAGTGCATGGCTTACGTTGAGTATATACTATGGGTGAAGGGACCTCCCCCTCCCCCTCCAAGGGCCTATAATTTATCCAATGTCCTGTGAAGGTTATAGCCACATATCTAGATCAGTTTGTTTTATGTCAGTGTTGGGGAAGACTTTATAAACTGGATGTGTAAAAGTTGAATTCACTGAAATAACTATGATTTGGGGTCCTCATTCTGCAATAAAATTGCAAATTTTCACCTATTAGCTAGTGATCTAGTTGTCCTAGAGGCACAGTGCTAAAGATAGAATTAATGCTTCCAAAATTTAAACAAAGGAGAACATTTTTTAAAAAGGCCAAAATATGAGATAAGAATTAATTGCCTTCTATGATAAAATAACTTTAATATTATCCTTGATTACTCACTCACCCACATATCTAATCTATTGTCTAATCTGTGGATTTTGAAATCCACAGCATCATTCCCATAATTCTCTTCTTTCCATTCACATAGTCACCATCTTTGTTCAGTCTTTTATCACCTCTTGACTGTACTATTGTGATATCTTTCTAATTAGATTCTCTCTCTCAAGCCACTCCCACTCCAATCAGTCCTCTACATGGCTGCTAAAGTGATTTTCCTAAAGAACATATCTAGTCATGTCATCTTCTTCCTCAAATAATTCCAGTGGCTCCACATTAGGTCTAAAATCAACTGTTAGGAATTTAAAGTTGTTTACAACCTGGTCCCTTCCTCCTTTTCTAGTATTCTTACACATGATTCCCCTTCATAAAGTCTATGGTCCAGCCATACTAGTTTTCTACTGTTTCTTCTATATGATGCTTTATCTCTCATATTAATAGCCAGCCCCACGAGAGAATTAAATACAAGAATGGAGGATCCAGTGTCTCTTATCTCGGTATTTCATAGTCCTAATATCAGGAAATTCTTTAAAAGAAATCCTTCCAGGCAGATAAGAAACAACTGTCTAAATCTAATATTACCCCATCCAATGAACCTTGATATTTTTATCTATTTTTCATTCCTAAAGATCTTAACTTCAATCATGATTAACTATTTCTGAAGATAAATATTTTGTACTATATACCCTTAATAGTGTCACAGAATCAACAAAGACAGGTTATTTTAATTGGTTATCATTAGATTAATGATCCCTGTATACTGCAGTGTCTGCTCACATTTTGCCTTAAACTAGGTTGACAGCACCCATGGTTATTAATAAACTCTAGAATGTACTTAAGTAATTTTCTCACCAGGGCCTTGTTCTCTTCAGCTTAATGGTTATTATACTCTGGGATCTATTTCCCCCCTTTTTAAGACTTCCCTTAAAGACAGATCTATTTCATCACAGGACAAGTTTATTAGCTATATGAATTAACAGAAATTGAATGCTATTGTGGTTATAGAATTGAACTTAGAGTCAAGAATTCTTCTGGTTCTCACTCAGGATTTGTCATTTATTTTGTAATGCCTGCATACCTATAAGTAATGTGAACTATAAGTAATATAAATATATACCTATTCATATATAGGTAGATATTAAATTTGCATTAAATATTTGCAAGTCATATAAAAGAAATATACATATATATATACATACATACATACACAGATACATGTATGAGTGTGTGTGTGTATTGACAGAAAGAGAAAGAGAGAGATAGAGATTTGCAGTAGGAAAAAAAACTTTAAAAATTATCTACCCATTGAAATTAAAGTCTTCTTTTTATCTTGTCTTGTCATGGCAATGTTTAAAAGAAATAAAGGTAGTCACATATTTATCTAAGCAAAAGGATCAGCTATAAAACTTCCATCCTATCTGTGCCTCCCATGTCCATTTAGGTAATGAAAACCTGAGGGGAAAAACGGCAATGGGGCAATATCATCATCATCATCATAACAGCTAACATTTATATTGTGTTTAATTTGTGCCAGGCATTATGCTAAGAGCTTTGCAATAATTATCTTGGTTTTTCTTCACAACCCTGGAAGGCAGGCTCTATTATTATCCTCATTTTACTGATGAGGAAACTAAGGTAGAGAGGTTAAGTGATTTGACCAGGGTCACAAAGCTAGTAAGCATCTAAGGCTAGATTTGAACTTGGAACTTCTGGACTCCAGACCCAGGGCTCTATCTATTGCACCACTAAGCTGACTATAGAAGAATTGTTTTATAAAGCTTTGCAAAGCTGTTTGATGCTGGCCAGTATAAACTCTGCTTCACATAATTAGGGTGGGCCAGACTCTAACATTTTTTTTTTACTGTCCAGACTACCATGAACTTTGATTTTGCTCCCCCTAGCTGATGTGAAAGCCCCTGAATCCACCCTAGATTTGAGGTGGTTTGTGTGCCAAAATTCTCTCAAACCTATGGTTCATGAACCATCATTGCTTGTTTTTATGAAGCCAGAAATCATACTAATTTTCAAAGTAAAAGACATTTAATCAAATAGCAAAGCAAATGAAATGGCAAGTCCATCCCATCCATGTATATGCAAATATGCTGTTCAACGCATTACCAAAGCACTAGCAAAGGATGTCAAACACATAAAGAATATGTGTGATAAGGGAACACAGATCTAGAACATCACTCATATAAAGAACATATAGTGAATAGTGCACACACCAGGACAACATGTATTCAAGACAAGTAAACAGAAAGCACACACAGAAACATACATGTGACCAGGGTGCACTTGTGGTCATAGGAAGTCAAACTCTAGAGATGCTGTCCTCTAGTGATGAGTTTCTGTGGTTCATTTTTAGATGTGTCTCTGCTGGGTGACATGTCATTTCTGTTATGTAAGCAACCCTGCTCTCCACTGTTCATTGACCTCTACTGGTTTTCTGAGCTGTCCTCATATATAGCATCTGACAGTCTCTTCATTGTGATCTTCTCTCTGATATCATGTCCTGAGGTATAGAAACTTGCAAGCCTCTCTCTGGCAAAGGAAAAATAAAGATCTTTTGCTGAATAGCCTTTGGTTATGGGTCACCAAAGGAAGTAGAAGCACAGTGCAAAGATTAAATCTATTATTTTGAGAGCTCTTTTGCTGTTCTTATTCAAATTACTTGGCCCTAGACAAGTATCTGATTTGGAGTTTGCAAATGATTTCAACTCCTATCTAATTCATTATTGTCTATCTTAATTCCCTCAAACAATTTTGTGGATTCACCTTGGGAAAATTCTATAAAAGACATTGGTAGATGAAAATGATAAGGATCCCCACAGCTCCCCAAATGGTCCTTGACTGGTATACAAATAAGTCTGGAAGCAAAAAAGGGTTAAATGAACTTGGCATTGTTCTCCATGATTTTCTTTATTATACATCCCTGCCAGTAACAAAATATATCTGATAGTGTTTAGCACTGTGGTTGGCAAAATACTGCTGATCTTACTAAACAGCTGTAGTTTTACAAATTCTGCCATAATAACATATAGAGATTGAGAAGGAAATGGCAAAATACTCCAATATCTTTGCCAATAAAACCCCAAATGGGATCACAAAGAGTTAGTTGGACAGAATCAAAACAACTGAACACAATATAAAGAGAATGAATGAAGCTATCACTTTTAAACATCTGTCTATTGGTTGAAGAATCCCAAAGATGAGTAAGTGGCATTTCTTTGCAATACAATGAGAGAGAATAGGATATACCAGTGTCAAGTATTGTAAAGAGCCCTTCTCTAGAATTCAGAAGAGTCTGGGTATGGTTCCGAGCTCTGCTACTTTCTATCCTTGTCACCTTCAGCAAATTGCGTTATCTCTTTGGACCTCTGTTTCTTCATCTGTTATACTAGAAGATCTCTGCATCCCCATCTAGTTCTTAGGAGGTCCATAAGTAGAAAAGAGAAGGAAGCACTTCACTGAAATCTATGAGATTTATTCACAATCTAGACACTGGCCCTCCTCACCCTTTCCTTCTCTTCCACCCTTGCCCTAGCAATCTACTACTTGAATATACTGCAAGACTGATCAGGGTCTTTTAGCAATGCAGAAAAAGACAGTATTTTTTTTTTCACAAGTCCAGGAATTGATACTTCAAAGTTCTGTAAGATTCAGGTACTGTCCCAAAAATTTGGGTTTTGGGGATAAATATAGTGACCATACTATCTGAGGGCAATCTGAGTAGGTATACTCTGGCCTAAAGATTGGAAATGTGCTATGTGTACAAGAAAGAATTGGGTAGCTAGGTATAATAATAGAGAGAACACTAGACTTGGAGACAGGAAGACCTGAGTTTGAATTCTGCATCAGATTTTTATTAACTGTGTGATCCTGAGCAAATTGTTTGATCTTTCAGTTTCACTTTACTTATTTGCAAAGCAGGGATAGTAACAGCACCTGCCTGGTAGAGTTGTTGTATGAAATGAGATGACATATACAAAGCACTTTGCAAATCTTAAAATTATATACACAACCCACTTATAAATGCTACATATAGTGGTATTATTATAAAGCCAGGCTTGTATTCAGCTCTTGAGTTATTGAAAATATTCTTTAAATGAATAACACAGGTACTAAGTCAATGCCTTGTGGATGGAGAGACCAGTGTTAATCATTCATAAAAAAAAAAGACAAATATGTAAACTAGTGGTGTTTTTTTTCTTTTTACTCATTTTCACTAGCTATGGGAAAAGCCTTGAAAACATTCACTTTGATAGAGATTTAGAAAAAATGAATCTTAAATATTTATTCTAAATTATAGGGAACATGAACTCTGTTTATATGCAAAGCTAAAAGTAATTTTCAGACTTCTAGGAGGAAAAGGTATAATATTTGATTCTATGGTAACAGATCAAGGTTTGAACTAATTTCACACACTAGAAATGGCAACTGAATTTATGAGATATATAACAATGTTATGCTATGAAGCCTTACAGAGGTAACCTCTGCTCATGTCTATGTGCTCTTATAAGTGAAGAAGAATATACATGGCCAGACACCTTAGGAAAACTGGAATCTGTAATGACTGACTGAAGGCAGATCCTTGCATTCTGCATTACACTGTGAACAATGTTATCTCCAAGTTATGAAAACATCAGCTGAAGCAGAAAATTCCAATTTACCATTTATATTACAAGAGAGAACATTCTAAAATAAAAAGACATACAAGGTGGAGGGTTGCTGAGTGAAATCAACTTAATATGCTCTATGAATTTCAAATAATCCCTCGAGTGGTCAACAATGATATCTGCTTGATGAGAGGACTAATTCAACATTAAAGCATTTTGCATCAAGAGTGCAAAGACAGGGTTTTTGTTTTGTTTAAAGCAAAAGATAAATAGTTATAAACATAAAATAATGATGCCTTAATTCACTTCAAGAAACTTCCCTTAAATTACTAATCTTGCAGAGAATGGGGGACAGATAGAGATACAAAGATGAATAGGTCACAGCTCTACCATGAGGAGGCTTACAACTTAGTGGTAAATCTAACATATTCCTTTAATATTTGGGGGAAGAGTGATGGGATGGAAATAACAAGGAAAAGAAGATAAAGAGACATTATGCAAGAATCCTCTGTTCTTCAAACCCCATTGCCCAAAATTAGAATCAGAGGGGGTTTTTTTTGATAGGAGATTGTTCTTCTTATAGTCCATCCTCATTATTTTACAGATGAGGAAGCTATGTTAAATGTTAAATGATATAAAATAGAATAATCAGAACTCCTAACTCTCCTAACTCCCAGACCAGTGCTTTTTCTATTAGATACTGTAATGGCATTTTTAAAAAGAATACCTATTGAATATATGGAATGCCTTGGTTTTCTACTGAAATAGTCACTTCTTGTCTCAGTACCTTAAATACTTGTGATTTCTTCTCTGTAAGATGTCCTTCATTGACAAAAAAGTGGGATAAACCATGACATAGAGAAGAGTTCTACAGGAAGTGACACTTGAAATAGTCTGTTAATGAAGTGAGAGATTTCAATAGACAAGGAAGAATAGAAAAGAGTCCATTGTAGGTATGAGGGAGACTTTTAGTATTCTCTGAATCTGATCCTTTCTGGCCATGTTGGATACTATACTACTAAATTCATATTCCAACCAAACTGGACTACTTACTATCCTCTGTCTCATTCTGTTTCACTCCTATCATATTCATGGGCCTGGGTACCCTTGAACTTGTCTCAGCATCTCCATTTAGCAAAATTCCGAAAGAAGACCTAGGGTAAGTGCATGCCTTTCAACCTGACCTCATTCCAAACATCCCTGTTGGCTATGAAAATTAGCTCAGCAAAAGATAATAACAACAGCAATGGCCACCACCACAACAGGGAGGATGATGGAGTTGATAAATTTTAGCCTACTTTCCACCAGCACTCCAAATCACCATGGTCCCTGTGGTTTACATGCAAACCAGTAATTCATACAAGATATCTGAAATAGGAAGAAGTACTAGCAATTAGAGAGATTGGAAATACTTTGCTTAAGTAAGAGTACCTTAGCTAAGCCTTGAAAGAAATCAAAGATTCTAAAAGACAGAAAAAAGAACAAGTCAATTAAAAGTATTCAAAATAATTCAACCAAAGACACAGAGGTAAGATATCAAATAATAAATTTATGGGACAACAGGTAGTCCCAGTGAGTTGAAACACTTGTATATAATGGAGGTATATAATGGAGGATAATATTAAATAAGTCAGGAAAGGTATGTTGGTTCCAGATTTTGAAGGAATTTAAATGCCAACCTAAGGAATGTAGATATTCTTTTAGATGCAATAAGAAACCACTGAATATTCTTGAGCAGGGAAATGGCATAAAATAAATGTCTACTTAAAGAAGATTTTTTTTTTATGTGTGGTGGAAAGGTAGAAAAGAGATAGCTTGGGGAAAATAATAACATGGGGCAGCTAGATGGCATAGTGGATAGAGCACTGGCCCTGAAGTCAGGAGGACCTGAGTTCAAATGTGGTCTCAGACCAAACACTTGACACTTACTAGCTGTGTGACCCTGGGCAAGTAACTTAACCCCAATTGCCTAAAATTAAAGAAAAAAGAAAAGAAAATAATAAGAAAATAATGAGAACACTACTGAAATAATCTTTAAAGGATATGAAGATGGCCTGAATAAAAGTGGTAGTCCTGACTGGTAAAAAAAAAAAAATAATGGGGGGCATGTAAGTGATCTTCTTGAGGCAATTAACAAGGATTGGCAACTAACAGGATATGCAGAGAGACAGAGACAGAGACAAACAGAAAGACAGAGAGAAAGACATCAAGGATGGCTCTGCAGTTGCAAACCTGAGTGACTAAAAGTGTGGTAGTATTTTTAGCAGAAATAGGAAAGCTTGGAGGAAGGGCAAGTGTAAGAGAGATGATGAGTTTCATTTTAGACATGTTAAGTTTGATAGGACTACTACACAATATCTAGACAGAGTTGTCCTGTGGGAAATAGATGATGCAGGACTGGAGGTAAGGGAGAGATGAGGACTAGATATATACATTTAGCTGGCAGCTGTATAGATATGACATAGTAATTGAACCCATGGGATCCAAAGGGTTAACTAAGAGATGGTGTGTGTGTGTGTGTGTGTGTGTATGTGTGTGTGTGTGTGTATATATACATGTATATATATATATATATATACAAATACACATACATATATATATGTATACATATGTATATATGTATATACACACACACATAGACACATATATAAATATAAATTTATATATATATACACACAGATATATAAATATAAATTTATACACACACATATGTGTATATATATATATATATATATATATATATACATATAAATGTGTCCAGGGCACTTAGGAGACACCCCTGTTTAGGTGTTAGGAGATGGGTAATGATCCAATAAAGGAGTCTATGGAAAAAAGTGACCTCATAAGAGAAAAACTGGGAGAAATCACTGTCATGAAAACAGAGAAGAAAATGCCCATGTAGGAGAAAATAGTAGTTAACAGTGTTGTAACCTTCAGTGGTAAACAAGTATGACTGAGGGTTCACATGAGATATCTGCAAAGAATTTAGCATGGTACCTGCTATTAAGGTTTAGGGGTGGTTGGACCCTGAAATAGCAACACATGGGTCCTGTCTGAAGGAATTCAACCAAAGCCTTCTTTCAGACAGACATGGTTTATTAAAGATTTTCCATATTGCCCAGACTCTTAAGGGATCTGAACATTTGTGACATTTATATCGACAAGTGGGCTAGATTGAATCTCAGCCATTGGCCGGATCAAATCTGAACCCCTTGAGGGAGAAAATATGGATCGTATATACAGAAAGACTGTAGGAGCGGCCAAGTATTTGGGGTGACTGGTAGAAGATTCTGGGAAAAGGTGTCTAGGGAGGATCTTGATGGGAGTGACTGAGAGGCAGAATGGGGTCTAGATAGGATCAAGGGTGGGAAGTGGCTGGGGGTGACAGGGAGGTAATAGACAATGAAGGTTGGGCTGGGTCAGAGATAATCAAATTGGGAGAGTGGGCAAAGCCACAATGAAAGTAGCCACAATGAAAGTTGAGAGCATTACTGAGATGATGCCTCAGGTGAACATCAAAGACTAGGCCTTCGGGGAAAAGAAGAAAACTCAAGGAGAGTTGCTGAGAGAGTTAGTGACCTTAGTTAAATAAGGATGGAATCCAGAGTGGCAGGGCCCCTACCTCATCACCTGCTATATAATAGGTGCTTAATAAATACTTGTTCCCTTTCCTATTAAAGCAATAGTAGGACATCCCAGTGGAGACATTGAGCAGGTTGTTAGAAATTTGGGACTGGGGCTCAAAGTGGCAGTCAGGGCTGGAGATATAGATTTGATAGTCATCCTATAGTTCAAAATTCTGATGTGTCTGTAAGCTAACAGATGTGGATATTACCTCATATTATGCAAATCTAAACCTGAATGCCCTCCATTCCTATGTAAGACTCATTCACATCTTTTCATAAATCTTCCATAGGAGATGCACTTACTGTAACATAATGATGGCCTTCCTTCCGATCTCTTAACATTTCATGGATACTAATTGATTATGAAGGTTGTTAATTGGCTATCCCTTACCATCTTTCTGTGAAAGTTCTTTTCTGGTCGCTGTTCTTTGTGATGAAATCTTTTATAATATACATTATCTTCACAGTGTTGATATTTGAAGACATATGAAGACATATATGCCAAAGAAAAGAATGTAGAAAGAAAAGAGAAATTTAAAGACAGAGCCTTGGGAGATGCCCAGGTTTAGGGGGGAAAAAGTAGGAACCAGAAAATAAGTCAATAAACAGTACTATATGCCAGCACTGTGCTAAATGCTGGGGTTGTACAGAAAGGCAAAAGATAGTATCTACTCTCAAGGAGCTCACAGTCTCCTAGTGGAGACAGCATACAAACAATTGTATGTAAATAAGATACAAATATACATAATAAATTAGGGGAAAAAACAGCAGAGGGAAGGCACTAAAATTAAGGAGGTTAGGGAAAAAAGGAAAAGGTGTAAGCATGTCATTAGGAGAACCAGGAGAGTTTAGTGTCATGAAATCCCAAAATGGAGAAAGAATGCTACAGAAAGCTTAAGGAGATTACATGAAACTATGAAAAGTGGGCAGGATTTGGAGTCAGAGTATCTGGGTACAAACTCCATCTCTACTCATGTGAACTTGGGAAAATCACTTGACTCATCTTGGCTTAAGTTTCCTTATCTGAAAAATGAAGGTAGGACCAGAAGGCCTGTAAAGTCTCTTACAAGTTAACATTTATGATGCTATGATCCTAGGACTGAAAAACGCCTTTGGACTTTGCACAAGGTCCTTAGTGACCTTGCAAAGAGCAGCTTTTTAGTTAAATAAGGATGGAATCCAGAGTGCAAACCATTTTTGGAAATTTGTTACTGAATGGAGAAGAGAGGAAAGGAGTGAGAATTGAGTTAGGAGGAACAGCTGAAATGTACACTCTCCTTTTCCTTGCTCTGCTTACTTCATGTAACATTCAGGAAGGACCCTACCCTAGAAGACAGAACAAGCTGGGAACATGGTGGCTTTTCTTTTGAAGTAATTCTCACTCAGATTTACTATTACACAAGTAAAGATGGGTTATAAAGCCGATTTATTGCTTTATTTTTAAAACTCAAAACTCAAAAACTCTTTCTGATTATTTATTTATTACTACATCTTGATCTTCAAATAGCATCATATATTAAGGTGTGTGCTAGTAAGGCATGGCTTATCCTATTGTCTTTGATCTTATGAAAAATATTGCCAAAATCCTTTTAATGCTGAACTAGTTTTGTCATTCTGGGTGACCTTACTTCAGATCCTTTCCAGTATAATTCCCTATTTTTCTCAGTTATTTATTGAAAAAATACTTATAAAACTTTTAACATGAAGTACCATATCTACTTCAGTATTTAAGAGGGTATATGTAAAACGTACATTATTTTCATTGAGTTTCATTTCATTTGAGTTTCATTCCATAAATGTTTATCTGATTGGCCCTATTCATTCATTTATACAACAAATAATCACTAACCATTTAGTATGTTCTCAGCATCATGCTAGTAGTGTAGAGAATACAAACATTTATAAAACATGGCACATTCTCCCTAGGAGCCTATGATATAGTATGGAAAATATGTATAAGCAGTCTATGACAAATAAACCAAAACAAACGCCTTGAGTCTGGTTGTAGGTGAGGTCATTTCTATCCAGGTGATCATGGAAAGTTTCTTAAAGGAGAAAAATATGAGCAAGGCATATAGGATAGGAAAGATTTTCATAGATGGAAATGGGATGGGAAAAAGGCCTTCAGATTGATGACATGAATAAGCAGAGAAAAAACCAGAAAAGACTAAATTCTTGGGAAATGGCAATTAATCTAGCTTGACAAAATCACAGTTAATTAATAGAGTGGGAGGTGGAAGACCGAATCTATAAATTGGAATGGTTTTGTGAAAGGCCTTGAATGTCACTGGGCAGCTAGGTGACACAGTGGATAAAGTGTGAGGTCTAGAGTCAGGAAGACCTAAGTTCAAATCCAGCCTCTGACATTTATTAGCTGTATGAACCTGGACAAGTCATTTAATCCTGTTTGCCTCAGTTTTCTCAACTGTAAAATGAGCTGGAGAAGGAAATGACAAATCACTCTGGTATCTCAGCCAAGAAAACCTCAGATAGGACCACAAAGAGTTGGACACAACTGAAAACAAGTGAACAATGACAACAAAAACAATGTGAATGTCAAGCTAAGGATTTATCATTTGATTCGATAGGCAACAACCAATAAAATCTATTGAGCTTTATGTTTTGTTTTGGCAGGGGCAGGGAGGGGTTGTGGAGGAGGGCCAGAGGGAGAGAAGGACAGCAAAGCAAAGATTCAGGGATTTATTTTCCAATTTTTTTAAATGTATTTAACACTTTCCCTTGAAAAACACATAGATTGTCCAAAAGTTAATTTACCAAAAGCTCCCATAAATGATATTTCAGTGCAAAAGACAAGCTTGAGCATCACTAATCACAATGTTAAAGAGTGAAAGTGGTCAAAAATGGCACATTTGAGTAATTTGTTATTGCCAAATTAACTGGAGCATTCATATTTGATGAATTCTAGTCCCCTTTAAAATATAGAAAAAGAAAGTTCTACCAGCTATAATTGACAAATGAAGAGAAATCCATTCACACTGTCAAAAAATTAGATGTGTGATTATTTCTAGGTAGCTAGCAAAATTTGGAACACAAACTGGTAAGGATAACTATATATTAAATTTCCCTTTCCCATTGACCAGTCTATACAACTATATTTCATAAGTTTAAAAAATAAGTCTAAATGATATGGAAAATGAAGTTGTATTTTCAAGTCCCTACTCCTAAAAATATTTATTCTCCTCAATCAGTCGACCAAGTATTTATTTAGCTTCTGCCATGTGCCTAGCAATATTTTAGATGCTGTAGGAGATTCAAGAGAAGTACAAGACAGAGTCATGCCCTCAAAGACTTGTAATCTGATTGGGCACAGAAGATTTATGTGCAAGAATTAGAAAGCAAAAGGTGGTATAGAACCAAGAGTGGTATATGAATGTGTTAGAGAATTTGAGATAAAGGAGTTATAGATGTTAGGGCAAGTTAATGCAGAGATGAGATCTGAGCTGTATTTTAATGGAGAGAAGATGTGTGTATATTGTTAAGGAAAGAGAATGCCATAAAGGCATGGGTCACAGAATAAAGATAGGTATGGTAAAGGTATTATATTTGTAAGTATAATGAAATATATATTTTGTAGGTATAATAAAGAAACTAGCCTTGGGAACAGACACTATTGGTAGAAAAGAAGATTGAATTTATTCAATTTGTCTCCAATTATCTCCAATTTGGATTTTGTGAAGAGTTTTCAAAATAGAACAAACATGTAAATGCATAAATATGTAAAATGACATAGATTACAAAGGTGATGGTAGTGCCAGAAATGCTTTGTAATAAATACAAATTAGCCACATCTTTAAAAAAAATAGAAAAATAATATATTATGATGGCAGCCCATCTTTAATATAGAAAATAAACATTTTAACAGAAAAATCAGTTTTGGCAAAGAATACTTAGATTCCTTTAACTTTTTAAAATTCCTATTACTTGTCTTTTCTATTTTTCCCTTCCCCTGCTCTCCTCTTTTAACATCTGGTGTGTAGTGTGTGTGTGTGTGTGTGTGTGTGTGTGTGTGTGTGTGTGTGTGTAAATGTGAGTAAGTGAAATACTTTAAACTTAACACAAAGAGAGGTTTAAGTAGTTGGGAGGAAAAGTCTTACAGAGGCTTTGCCTATAAATGCTGAAGTACTCTTGAAACTGGACCAACTTTGTCATTGAAAAGAACACTGGGTTTGAAATAAGAGTCTCAGGGTTGAAAGCCTGATTCTACTACTCTTCCTGAATAATCAAGCAGCTAGGTGACATAGTAGATAAAAACTCTACTCAGAAACTCAGGAAGATCTGAGCTTGAATGTGACCTCAGATACTTACTAGCTGTATGACCTTGGGCAAGTCACTTAACCCTATTTGCCTTAGTTTCTCATCTGTAAAAAATGAACTGGAAAAGGAAATGGCAGACCAGTCTAGCATCTTTGCCAAGAAAACCCCAAATAGGGTCAGGGAGAGCCAGACACAACTGAAACAATCCAATACCTGCATAACCAGGCAGGACACTTGACCATTGTGGGTCTCAGTTGTTTCATAATGAGCAAAGGACTGGATGAGCTCTGAGGCCCCTTCTAGTTTTAAATGTAAGGTCCTATGATCCTTCATATAATATACTCTTTCTTTTTATTAAAAAACACACTGACATAACTTAATAATCAGTCACCTAGCTTTAATTAAAGTACCTTCGATGTGCCAGGAAGCTAAGTACTATAGATAGAAAGGCAAAAAAAAAAATAGTTCCTGCCCTCTAGGAGTTCACATAGATAATGATTTATCAAATTCAAATAAGAAATATGAATTCACATTTGTCAAATTTGGATAAGAAATATAAATAAGAAAAATCTAGGATATGAAACTCAAAACCACAAATAAAAATATGGGTTGTTTCAAAAGTCTTAGTGTAGTTTTAACCTATTAAAGCTAATGAACTAAGATTTCTGAGACACTCTCTATGCATGCAGTAGAAGGGGAAAAATCACCCAGAATGTCTAGACAGATTTTTAAGGAATGGATCTACAATGCTTTATTTTACAAAACAATTCTAATTGAACAACATAACATCTGTTGTCTTTCCACTGGGGTTGTAAAGTGGTTATGGAGGATATAATATAAAGAATATAATCTTTTCTATTCTTAAAAGCTATGATTTTATTTAATTTGGGTTAAAAGGAAGTCCAAATCTGTGACTTTATGAGGTTGAGAAGCTTAATGGTGAGGGAACTCCCTTTAGCAATGTGAATAGGCAATAGACCTGCAACCTGGGGTCTTAGATAGTTGCCTGGGTCACTGAAATTTTAAATGATTTGCCCAGGTATACACAGGCAATCTGTCTCAGAGGCAGTATTGAATCCAGGTTTTCCTGACTTCAAGGCCTGCTCTCTATCTACTACAGAGATATTGATATAGATACATATATATCTATGTCTGTCTGTCTATCTATGTATCTGTCTATCTACAAAAAGATAATAATCCCACCACCTCCTGGCTTCTCTAGGAATTCTCTCCTTCAATAATCCTTCCCATTTGCTCATCTTCAATCTCTCCTCACCTCCTCCCTCTTTTTCTGCCAGCTACAAGCATGTTAAGTCTTTCCTATCTTTTAAGCAGAATAAAAACAAGCCAACAACAACAAAAACCTTTTACTTTATCCTTCCACCTTATCAAGTTATCTTCTTATTGTACCATTTCAATTGTCTTTTATAGCAAAATATGAAGAAAAAGCAATCTGTTCTACTTGCCTCCACTTTTTCAACTCTCATTTACTTCTTAAGCCCTGGCTTCAAACCCCACTACTCAAGTGAAAGTGCTCTCTCCACTTGTACTAATGATCTTTTATTTCTAATTCCAACCTTTTTTCAATCTCTAAATGCAGAAATAAATTTTCATTTTTGTCTGCCCCCTACCTGTAGTTTCTTTCTCTTCCCTCAGCTTTTGTGACTGTTCTCCCCTCCTTCACTATTTATGCAAGAAACTGCTTCTTTTTCTATTAACTGGATGAATGTTCGTGTTCCACCCATTAATCTTGGGTGTTTCCCAAGGCTCAGTCCTAGCCTTTCATCTCTTCCCTTTCTTTTGGTTATCTTTTCAGTTCTTATGCATCTAATTATCATTTCTATTCCATTTAAGAAGTTAGTTAATGGAGCACTGGACCTGGAGCCAGGAAAACCCAAGTTCAAATCTGACCTTAGAGTCCTAGTGGTAGGACTTTTGGAAACTGAGTCAGTTTCCTCATCAATAAAATGGGGGTAGCATTTAACGCTCCCTCTTGATGTAGGTAGACCCCTTGGCCTCTGTTCTCTGAACCCAGTGGAAGAAGCCCCATCCAGAAACTCAACAAGTTTATTTACAAGATCCAGGCAAAAGAGATTTTTGACTCTGGTGGAAACCCCACTGTTGAAGTTTACCTCTACACTGAAAAAGGTCTTCTGAGCTGCTGTACCCAGTGGTGCTTCTACTGGTATCCATGAAGCCCTGGAATTCTGAGACAATGATAACACCTGCTACAGGGTAAAGGTGTCTCAAAAGAGGTTGAACACATCAATAAAACTATTGCCCCAACACTGGTTAGCAAGAAACTAAATGTTATGGAGCAGGAGAAGATCGACAAATTGATGATAGAGATGGAAGGCAGTGAGAATAAATCTAGATTTGGTGCAAATGCCATATTGGGAGTGTCTCTGGCTGTTTGTAAGGCTGGAGCTGCTGAGAAAGTGTCTCCCTGTTTCACCATATTGCTGAACTTGCAGGCAATGATGAAGTCATCCTGCCCATTCCAGCCTTCAATGTGATCAACAGTGGCTCCCATGCTAGTAACACGCTGGCAATGCATGATCCTCTCTATGGGAGCAGCAAACTTTAAGGAGGCCATGCGCATTGGAGCTGAGGTCTACCACACAACCTGAAGAGTGTGATTAAACAGAAATATGGACAGGATGTCACCGACACAGGGGATGACGGTGGCTTTGTTCCTAACATCCTGGAGAATAAGGAAGCTCTGGAGGTGCTAAAGAATGCTATTGGTAAGGCTGGCTATATGGATAAGGTTGCAATTGCCATGGATGTTGCTGCCTCAGAATTCTTCCCATCTGGGAAATATAACTTGGACTTCAAGTCTCCTGATGATTCCAACAGATACATCTCCCCTTCTGAGCTGGGGGCATCTACAAGAGCTTCATCAAGGACTATCCAGTGGTGTCTACTGAAGATCCCTTTGACCAGGATGATTGGGAAACTTGGAAAAATCTCACTACTACTGCAAGCATAAGGGATGATCTCACAGTGACCAATCCCAAGCACACTGAAAAGGCTATGAGTGAGAAAGCCTGCAACTGTCTCCTACTCAAAGTGTACCAGACTGGCTCTGTGACTGAATCTCTTCAGGCATGCAAGCTGGCCCAGTCCAATGGATAGGGAGTAATGGTTTCCCATGGTTCTGGGGAGACTGAAGATACCTTCATTGAAGACCTGGTGGTAGGTCTCTGCACTGGGCAGATCAAGACTGGTGCCCCCTGCTGATCTTAGCTTCTCAGATATACCAGCTTCTCAGAATTGAGGAAGAGCTGGGCAGTTCAGCTAAATTTGCTGGAAGGAACTTCAGAAACCCTCAGGTCAAGTAAGCTCTGTGACCAGGAAGCCTCGGAACTCACAGGTGCCAGTCCCCCCTGTAGATGTCTGCTCCTGTCCTAAGAATAGGCAGCACGAAATACTAGACCAGTTTTGTTTGGGGGGCAGGGGCCTCAGCTGCTTAACTTCCCTTTTCCCTCCACCTTTCTGTGATGTTCTCACTGCTTCATTAGAATTGTCTTACAAGAAACTACCTGATCATCTGGCACTCTGTTAGAAAACCCTTATCATCTTGTGACTGGGAAAGAATGACCTTTCTCACCCCCAACCCCAGTGTTGATGTGTGGAGCCATGTACTTGTGATGCAGCCCAACGAGCCCACAGGCCAGATCTCTAGTGGCTTCTATGTGCAGAATGAAAGTATTCAGTGAACCACTGGAAAAAAAAAATTAAAAATACAAATAAAATAAAAAATAAAATAAAATGAGGATAATAATAGCCCCAGTTCCCAAGCTTGTTGTAAGAATAAATATTTATATATAATATTGCAAACTTAAAGCACTATGTAAAGCTATCATCAGCATCATCATTAATACCAAATATTTATATTTAACTCTGGACTCTCCTCTAAGAACTTCTCCTATATCTCTTAAAATTGCTGGAAGTTACATGAGGATTTCACACTCAAAATTTCTAAAATTAAATTTATTTTGGTTCCTAATACCAGCCCAGCCCATACCAGTTCCAAACTTCCCTATTTCTATTAAGAGTATAATCACCCTTTGAATCACCCAGAATCAAAAGCTGAGAAACTTCATGGACTCTTCACTCTCACCCCTCACAACCAATCAGTGACCAAGTCTGGTTTGATTCTGCCTCTACATCTCTTCTATCCGTCCCTTTCTCTTTACTCACATGATGCCAAACCTAATCAAGGCTATCACCAGCTCACACTTGCACTATTACAAAAGCCTCCTAATTGGACTCCTAGCTCCCAGGATCTCCTTTCTTTAATCAACCTTCCATATGTTTGCCAAAACAATCTTCATTAATCATAGGTTTAACTATGATTTTCTACTTGAGAAGCTTTCTCATACCTGGAATTCACTACATCTCTGTCTCATATAATTTCTAGCTTCATTCAATTCTCAATTCAGGCACACCTTCTAAGGGTTCTCAGTCTCATTCCTGTCATGTACCCCTTTTGCATCTGATGAATCTGATGGATCCTTCTCAGAATATATGTGTATGTGTGTGTGTGTGTATGTATGTGTACATGTGTATACACATACACACATATACATATATATAATATTTTTTTTAAATTCGTAACCAAATGAAAGGCTAAAAACTTTTCTTGAGGTTCCATGGATCCCACACTAAGAATCCCTGCCCTAAGTGAAGACTTTCTTTATTTCCCTATTAGCTTTAGCCCTCTCTCCATTCTCATATGATTATGTACTTACCTGTGTAAAGGTCGCAATTGTTAAGAAAGCTCCTCAAGGCCAGGTACTGTTGTTATTTTTCATTTTGTCCTTGTGATACTAGATGTGATGTGCCTATCACATAGTAGGTGCTTCATAAATACTTGCTAAATTGAATTAAATTGCTTACTTTCTCATTGCATTGCATTTCTACATATTACATATAAGCCATATTTCTATTTTATTACATTAATAAATTATTAATTTGTTGCTATGAATAGACTATAAGCTCAAGACATATATACAGCATCATAGCAGACTCTGATACTAAGAAGCTATGTTTAGTTCACTGAAGCAGCAATATACTAAGTAGTAATTCTATCATCTATATTTTAAAAAGTTGGGATATCTTTAAAATATATACTAATCATTTTCAGAAGATTTGGTAAGCACTGGGAAAATCCTGCTAATCAAGATTGCTATCAAATGTCATCTCTACCCCTTCACTGTGTTATAGAAAAAGATGAATAGGAATCACCAAAGGAACTGGGGATGCTTAGACTGCTGAAGAAAAGGTCATAGGGGCAAAAGGTGTATATGAATGTTGTCTTCAAATTTTTGATGGACTATACTATGAAAGAATATCAGAATTATTTAAATAGCTCCAGAGAACAGAATTAAAACAAGTGGAGAGTGAGGGTACAGAACAGGTAGGTAGATTTTGGCTTAATAAAAGAAAGAAATTCCAAATAAAGTTATTCAAAAACAAAATGGACTTCCTTGCTAGATAATGAGTTTTCCATTCATTGAAGGTGTAGAATTATATCACTGGGATGTTTTAAAGTTAAACATTTTAGTTGTATACAAAGGTTAGACTTGTTAACCCCAAAGATCCCTTTGAGTTCTGATTTTCAATGATTCTATGATTCAAATATGAAAGGAAATAATCACTTATTTTCTGGGGTTGAAATATTAAGAGTTTTGCATTCAAACAACTATAATGTCTGAAAATGTTTCATTTTCACTCAGGTTTCCTTGTTACTAGATTCATATTAATCGCTTTGACAGAGAAATTGTGAAAAGAGTAGACAAAAAAGTCTGAGATCCAAAGCTAAAAATAATATGTAAATGTACATGATTATTTCCATGAAAATACCTATATAGAGTTTTCAAAGTAAAAAGCCCAATAGTGCATGTGAAAACATTTATGTATGTATATGTGTATATATATAGTATATATACATATATAATAAATATATAATTATATGTTATAATAATTATAATTAAACAAATGTATTTAGTTTCAGTTGATAGAAACCATTGGTCCTCTGTCTTTGAAAATCCAAAGGAAAGCAAAAATGACCTTGTTAGAGTCCTACAGTTGAAAGAATGAAAACCGAGCTAAGAATATTAAAACTCCAAATGTAATTTTCTGTGTTGGTTTGACTTCACATGAAATAGTGTATTCAATATAAAGTGCATTGCAGGAACATATTTAAATTACGTCCTAGAACAAGTAGAATTGCCCTTTTTATTTACATTGTTATTCGGGAGGTTTGAAAGTGTTGACCAATGAAAATAATAGCTTGTTGAACCTTCTCAAACTTAAACTGAAACACAATAGAAAAGCATGATTTAAACAATGTTAATTTACAACCCAATGACCAGGTATTTGCATACTAATTGTCATGTTCCTGCTGTCATGTTACCTTCAGCCAGAAGATCAGTCAGAGAGGGGACATTCTGCATCATCTGTGATAGAGAGTGGGACGAAAGATGCCAGTGAAGTGAGTTGTTTAAAGCTATTTTTAATCTTTGATTATGTACAGAATGAAACACTTGACTTTTTGATGAGTCTGGGTGGACATTTTCTTTTTCTCTTGCTCGTGACAAATATGCTAATTACTGCCATTTCTCTGATTCATTCTTCCATGTTTTCCTCTCCTACTTTCCCCCTCTTTCTTAAAAGATGCCAACACTCTTGGGCTTGCTCTTACACTTTCATTAAGATGAACAAATCTAGAACCAGATATTTAAGCTTATCATTTCTGCTGTGTTTTTCTGTCACGGATTTTATTCTAAAAAGAAAGTATAGAACACATTATATGCATTAGTTATCTATGATAGGAACACAATTTCTGTACTGTGGTATGTGTTTTTATTTGGGAATTTTAAAATAAGAATAACCTGTTCAAAAAGGAGGGAATGGTATCCTAACTTAAACAGAAGTTGTCTCCTGAAAGTCACCTGGATTGGACTTTTTATTCGCCAGTACACAGCCAACTAACAAAGTTGTTAGATACAGCATTTTAATAAAATATCTGCAATCTAGCTTCTATAGTTAGCAAAATAAAGCTATAACAATAATGCAAATATATATATAGTTCATGGTACAATATATACAATGACATATATACATATTTATAAATCAATTTATAATATCAAATACAAAAAAAATAAGTAGCCATATAGGGACTTGTCACAAGAGTATTTCTATTTGAACTCTATTGAAAAAGATGAGGAGAGTAAACATAATAATATTTACAAAACACTTAACATGCATTACATCATCTGATCCTTACATCAACCCTGTGAGGTAAATACTAGTATGACCCCCATTTTACAGATGAGGAAATTGACTCACAGAATGGTTGAGCAACTTGCCCAGTCATACAGATAGCTAGAAACATCAGGTATGACTCTTTATTGGACACAAAAAAAAATGAGAATATTGATGGTCTTTATGGCATTTTTTTAAATTAAGAAAATTGAAAGGAAATCAATGATGCACACATGACATATTTCTGGTATGTATTTGATTCCAGTCACATACCTTAATGCAGTGTAAAAATTAGATATTTTACTTGCATAACTCATTTGACATGAAGGAAGATGTACCACAAACCCTCTAAGACAGATTTGGAATAATATAAGGGAGGAGGTAGCTAACACCTGAAAAATAGGTACACATGCCATTCACCCACAGAGACTTCAACCTTCAGAGTTCTTTGAAAATCAGTGACCATCTACTTTTCCAAATTCAGATGTATGCAAATTTTATCAATATATTTGTTGTAGAGGTAGTGAGAGAGTTAAGCTTCAAAACCAAGTTCTCTGATCTCAAAGCTACTATTCCCTCACCCCCACATTACAACATGATATGTATTGATTCTACTTGAAATGATAGATTCCTTAACCTATTTTTACTGATGTATAAACTGATAAAAACATGATTATTTATCAAAGGGTTGAGAAAAAAAATCGAGGCCAAAATTAGAAACCATGAATTATTTAGAAATTAATAAATGGTAATAAATAAAATTTTCTTCAACAGAATGTAAAATTAAATAATTATATTACTAAGTTATAGGAGGGTTGAACTCTATAGAAGAATATACCAATGAAATTACTGATTCTATTGAAATGTTAATGATAATTACATTTTCTATGTTTTATCCTATGTTTTAATTGTTAAAGGAGTTTTCTCAGAAATAGAAAATAGTATCATAGCTTAAAATACCTACAAGTCAAGGCAATACAGAGAAACACACTGAACTTATCTAGGACGACAAAAATCCTATTCTTTATCATGACCTCTGAATGACCCTGCATTCTCATGCTATGACAACAGATTCAAATATCTGTGAGATTGCATCATTCTGTATAGACTCTAAAGATAATCTAAATTTGCTTTTTGAGGGCCAGAGCATCTAAGTGCAGAGAAACAATAGTCTGGGCACTTGATGAGGAATTTCTAAAATGAAGAAAAATACAAAAATGGCAGTCAATCCTATGTATTCACTTTTCACCTAACTCCCTTCTTTCTCCGAATATACTCTAGACCTCTTAGCCAAAATGTTCACATGAAAATCTAATTTTTGTAATAGCATACACCATTCAAATATTTTTCCTCTCTTTGACCAAGGCAATTCTCCAAGACTCTAAATTACAAAATGGTTCCTGATCTGCCTTTGTGGCTCCCATCTCAAAGAAAGAGGTGATCTCACATTCTACCACACTCTAATGAAATCTCAGGTTTGAACAATGTCCTCACCTTTTTAATATCTATTACTTTCCTTTAATGACCATCTCCCCAGTGGATCTTCCCTTCTAAGAAAGATATCCATTTAAGTAAAACTAAAAAACCATATATGATATTATATATCACATCACCAACTTTCTACAGCAAGGAAGGAGTAACCACATGGAAGAAATTCAGGCTGACTGAAGCATTAAGCCATTAAAACTACTGAATAAGAAAATGGAAGGCGGCAAGAGAAGTTGGTAACTAGCTACATAGATTATCAGAAATGTTCCCCTTGTTATTTAGCTATGAGAGATAGGGACATCATTGCTTCGGGGGGGGGGGGAACCAATTTAATACCATTTAATTCCATAAAGACATTTTTAAACCAGAAGACAGAAAGAGGAAGAAAAATAACTGGGAATCACATAACATAGGCTCAGAAATTAATAAGATATTTCTATGGGAATGATACTAATATGAGTTAATCTCATTTAAAAGCATCTTTGAAATTTTCAAGTTCTTATTTTCAAAGTTTAAATTGTAAAATGCCGCTACCTTTCAAAACAAAGTCATCCTACCAAACAAAGTACTTCACTTCTTCCTTGAGGCATGTGCTTTCTGGTAAGGAAGATTATGAATTTTGGGTTTTTTAAGGGAGAAATGCATGAAAAAGCCCATATCTCAATTTTTTTTATCTTAAAACTGATTGATTTACTATTACATCGAACTCCTCTAAAAATATACTGCTTCAGAAGGCTGAGGGAAAAAGAAAAAAAAATTGTGTGTGTATGTGTGTGTGTATTTGGAAAAGTTCACACTTTGTTATGACAGAACATTAGATAACTGATATAAATTAGCCCAGAATTTGGAGCATGCTAACTCATTGTTACTAATCTTGTCTTAATGTTGGGGTCCTGAAGAAGAGTGGGCAGGGACTTTCAGGACACTGGGTAACAGACAGGCATTTTCAAGACTATTACTTACTTGAAACTCTTAATCAAAACCTCATTGAGAAGAAGAATTGTGGACCAAGTCAATTTTTATCCTCAAAAATATCGGAAAATAGTCCATTTATCACTATTGCTATCATGAAAAGCCTCTGGATATATTTTTTACAGACACAGTAGAAGAGTGTCACATAAATTAATGGTTAATCCATTCATAGTTAAGAAGTAATTCAGTACTCCCCTACAGAACAATGAGTAATATCTCTCTTGTGCCTCTGTTATAGTTGAACCAATTGCAAACATTATTACTACTGTCTGTTAGATTAATAAAGAAGTATCCAATGCCAAATTATGTTATATTTTTAGGGTCTCTGAGGTTAGCTTCATGCTGCAAAAGAATGGTTATATAATTTTTATTGACCTTTTGCTATTGGATTCATATTGAAATGCTAAAAGTTATTAATCCACAGCTCATTAAAGTTGTATTTGAAGAATTTTATGTGTACACATATATGTATGTACATATACATATATATGTATGTATATATGTATATGTGTGTGTGTATATATACATATATACATATATATGTATATGTGTGTGTGTGTGTGTATATATATATATATATATATATATACATATACATATATATACATAAAGAGAGAGAGTGTGCATCAAGATGACTATAGTTTGTAAAGGCAAAAGATCACAATGCTATTTTCAAGGGTAGATGTTGTTTCCACAGGTCAACACCCACAAACCCAATGGCCTGGTCAGAGTCCATGGATACATTGCTAGCCAACAAAGGTAAGACTGAGCTGTTGATGCACAGTTTTATCCAAACAGAAATTTGACGATAAGCACAAGGGCTGCCTTCTGAGTTGTGATATAGCCATGGAGCTATGATATCAATAGCATGGTTACCTCATCATGTGAGAATTCCCATCAGTAAAGCAGATCCCATCCCCAATTTCATTCTTCTACCAAAGCATATCAAAACTGTTTGTGGCTGAGTAGATTAGGCCTAGGAAGTTGTCTGAAATCACAAACTGCCTGACTTGCCCAGGGTCACACATCTAGTAACTGTCAAAAAGAAAGATTTGAACCTAGGTCTTTGGTAAGCACAGCAATCTATATACTATAACATATTGCCTTTTCTGGGCATATTATAAGGTTCTCAAATACATATGTATGTATGTGTGTGTGTGTGTGTGTGTGTGTGAGACACACATATATATGTTATTATATATATATATAAAAGTATATGTGCTGTTTATGTATGTGTAAATGTATGTATACATATATGTGTATGTGTATATATGTATGTGCATTTATATGTGTATGCGTATATGTATATACGTACATATGTGTGTATGTATGTATATCATGGACCTCTTGGATGGTTTACTGAGGCCTATGCATCCCTTCTCAGAATAAAGGGGTTTTTTTTTAATGCAGAAAAGATACAAGATATCAAAAATGTAGTCAATTACATTGAAGTGTAACTTTCATAATATTTTTCAAAAAACAAGTTTGTGAACAACAGAATAAGGACAGGTATAACAGAATTTCAATTAACAAATACTATATGCTTGTGTACTAAAATATCCATATATATTTGCATATAAGCAAAGCCTGAAACAAATAGGCTAAGAGAAATGATGCTGTTGAGAATTAAAATATTAATAAAAAAAACCAGTTTCAAATTAGTAATATAACAATTTTTCAGGCTACTTGAGGCTATTGACGTAAAAGCACAACCTAAGTCTGACTTTGGTACTATTACCTTGGAAAAAAAAGCAATAAATTTAATCTGTAACTACATAAAAAAAAGTTTAAAAGTGAAAATTTTGGTTAAATTATTATGTGTAGTATAGAGCATATATATTGCATTTTATTGTATAGGACGTGTGTGTATATATATGTATATGTACATGTGTGTATGTATATATGCATATTTGTGTATGTATTGTGAATGGTGGTATATATATGTATGTATGTATATATATATGTATATGTGTATATATATATATATATATATGTGTATATATATATATATATATATATAGAGAGAGAGAGAGAGAGAGAGAGAGAGAGACACTGGCCTTGGAGTCAGAAGACTTAGATTCAGATTCTAGCTCTACCACTTACTAGCCATGTCATGCACAAAGAAAGCCTTGATTCACTATCTCATTCTCCACAGCTGTTTCCTCCTCAAAACTTCCATACTCTCCCTTCTCCCCTCTCTCATATGAGAACCTCACTTTTTACTGTATTGAGAAAATGAAGGCCATTAGACTTGAGCTCCCTCTCCTATGATCTTCATATTAAAACCCTTTGCCATCACCTTTGACTCTTTTTTCCTTTTCCCCAGTTTCTTACAATCAGCTGGCCTTCTCCTTACTGAGACTAATCCCTGAGCACCTGATTACACTTCTCCTTTCTCCATCATATTGCAGCTTCAATCATCCTCACTCTCAAATTTTCCTATCAACTGGTTCCTTCCCAACTGCCTTCAAATACATTCAAATCTCCCTATCTAAAATAAATCTTCCTTAGATGCCATCACCCCTTCAAAACAGAATGTTGTATCTCTCCTCCCTTTCCCAGGAAAATTACTTGGAAAAGCTATGTACAATTACTCTCCCTCCTAAATCCTTTTCAGTCTGGCTTCTGACTTCATAACTCAGTTGAATCTGTGTATGCGTATGTGCAATTTTTTGGGGGGGGAGGGAAGGGGTTGAATATCCAGTCATTTTCTCCACTAACCTTCAATTCCATATCACCAATTACCTATTGCACATTTCAAACTGGATGTACCAGAGACAGTTTAAAGTAAATACGCCCATAATCAAACTCATTAGCTTTCCTCCTCCTTTCCCCATTTTCCTCTCTTCCAATTTTCCTATTTCCCACAAAGGCACTATCATCTTTCCAACTTCCTAGGTTGCCAAATATTGCCATTTCTAATTTCACATTATCTCTTGCATCTGATCCCCTCTCTCCACTCATGCAGTTATAGGCCCTCATCGTTTTTTGTTTATTTGGATTATTATAATAGCCTCCTAATTTGTCTCCCTACCTCGTTTCTCATAATTCCAGACCGTCCTATAAAAACCTGCCAAAGTCACTTTTAAAGTGTAGAATCAACCACGTGACTTCACTACTCTATCAAATCCAATGGTTATCTATTGCCTCTAGAATAAAATACATACATCTTTTTTAGTTTTTAAAGCCCTTCATAAGATTGACATTTCTGACATGATTAGACATTACTCTCCCTCTCACATTCTATGATCCAGACAAACTGGCCTTCCCTCTGTTCTTTACACACAATGCTCTACCTCCTGTCTCCATGTCTTTCACAACTTGAAATGCATTCCCTCCTTGCCTCAGTCTCATAGAATAAGAATTCCTCCTTTCATTTAAGATACAACCCAATCATTGTCTTCTGAATGAAGCTTTTCTTGATTATTCTAAGTACTAATATCCTCCCTCCCAAATTACCTTGAATATACTTACATTATATATATTTGAATCTATTAACTTTATACTTACACTTTATATCTTTATATAGTAATAATGGCAGCTAGCATTTACATAATACCTTAAGATTTTCAAAGTGCCCTGCAAATATTACCTCATTTTATCTTCACAAAAACTCTGGAGGTCGGTGCTATTATCATTCTTATTTTACATATGAGGAACTGAGGCAAAAGTCAAGTGATATGTCCAGGATCACATAGCTAATATGTGTCTCAGGTCAGATTTGAACTCAGCTCTTCTTTATCTCAGGTCCAGTGCTCAATCCTCTGTATATTATCTCCTTGACTTCTAGATTAAAATATAAACTCCTTGCAAGTGGGGATTGTTTCATATTTTTGTATTTGTATCCTTAGTGCCCACCACAGCAGCTAGCACATAGCAGGCATTTACCAAATACTTGGTTGATTGACTAATAATACCTCAGAGCTATTGTGAGGATCAAATGGAATAATACGCATAAAGTGCTTTATAAAACTTAAAACACTATACAACTGCAAGCCCTTGTTATATTCCACATTTTACACCCTTGTTCATATCCTATCCCTTTTGCCCTTTCCTTATATTGCCTTTATTCTCTGTCTTGTTGACTTCTTAACATTCCATGACACCTTCCCTGTAACCTTTACTCATTTATTATTTTCTGCTTTTCCCCACCAGTTTCCTCTTCCTTTCTTCTAATTATCTTTCTACTTCTTGGTTCTATTTCCAACTGATTTTGATTCAAAATTCAACACTCTGAGGGCATGGGTAGTTTATGCATATACTAATTGATAGCATTCAAACAATGTTTTCTGGGAGGGGTAATTAATCCATAGTTAAATCTGTTGTTTTTCATAAAAGACATAAGGTACCACTGGAAAGAGGTAAAATTTGTGAATATAATGAAGTAGCATTAGGATGCTGCCTTCCTCTGGCAACACAGAGGGAGACCACTCAGGTATCTGTATCTTGCTATCTAATTGAATCATCCCTTGGAACCATTTTAAGCAAGACATTTGACATCTAAGTCCCATCAACTGTAAAATGAGGGAGTTGAACTAGATTGACTATGAGGTACTTTGTAGCACTAGAACTAAGCTATTCCATGATCTACCTATGGGATTTTTATCATTATCCATTAATAACAATACTTTAACCCAAATAGCTTAGTTATATAAGGAGATAGGAGATTGTCACAAGACCCATATATTTTCAAGATGTGGTAAAGATGCTGTTTCCTCAAGCCCACCATAGGATTAGCATTGTATTTCTCAAAAGCACTTAAGATATTAGTTGCCTGTTTCTATATTTGTGATCCAAAGAATGGCAGAAGGCTTCAATCTGGGATAGGATTCATTAAAGAATCTCAACTAGGTCACACTTATAATGTTAAATCATTATAAGAAAGGATTTTTATATCAACAATAAATAAATGATGGAGATCCTTGAAGAATGCATTAATGAAAGTAACTTTGACTTGTTTTGGTTGAGTTGGGTTGGGTTGGGTTGGGTTGGGTTGGGTTTGGTAGGGGCTATGAATTTCATTAGGATAGAGAACTCCCACAAAGTAAACTTCATCTGCCACTGTAGATCAGAAACTCATCTGCATAGTTTCAGGTAGTTACCCATGTATGGCACTGGGTAAGGGATTTGGCTATGTGCACCCAGTTTGTGTGTGTCAGAGACAGGACTTGAACTCAGGACATCCTGGTTCTAAGGCCAGCTCTTTCATCTATTATGGACCAATGTCCTCATGTGAGTGTTAAGTAAGCATATTTATAATTAATTATTTAAATGTGATCTGTAGGGGAAAGAAATGGGAAACTTTTAAATAATTATATTTAGAGAAGTGGATAAATATTTGTTACCTAACATACATTTGGCAATATTATTTTGTAGCTTTCATAATACTTTTTCTTATTTTTTTCACAGCTGGTCTAGATGCTTTTAGAACATTTCTGAAGTCAGAATTTAGTGAAGAGAATGTTGAGTTCTGGCTGGCCTGTGAAGATTACAAGAAAACTGAATCTGCAGAAAAAATTGCTTCTAAAGCCAGGATGATTTATTCTGAATTCATCCAAGCTGATGCCCCCAAAGAGGTAAAAATAAAAGTATAGTGAACAATCTTAGTTCTACTACATGTAGCAAAAAATATGTATATAATCAACTTAAAGCATTTTCAGTCCATCTGAGAAAAAGTCTCTATGAACCCACATTCATTAAATGACCATTGTATATTTTTTAAATCTATAAAATCAAATAGATAAGAACTATGAAATAGTTATTAAGAAAAACTGATACTCCAATTGTTTCCTGGTATAAATGCACAGAGATTGAAAATGATTGATTGATAATCAAAAAATAAATAATAGTTCTCTCAGATCCAGAAAGGCAGGCTGATCACTAAATAGGAAGAATTGGTTCAATTTTTAGTAACATCACTGATTTGCTCATAGACAATTTGATTGATCTCTACTTAAACTGACATATTAAAAAAGGTAATATTCATCCATTCCACTCCAAAATTGTTGAGCTGATTCAGTTTTAATAAAAAATAGTCATGGTAGCTTAACATTTATATAGCACTTTAAGGTTCACAAAGTGGTCCACCAATATTCTCATTTCATTCTTACTACAACCCTAAAAGCCAGGGCCTATTATTATCTATATTTTATGGATGAGGAAACTGAGGCAGAATCAAGTGGAATAACTTGTCCAGAGTCACATGGATAGTAAATGTCTGAGGACAGATTTGAACTCAGGTCTTCCTAATTCTAGATCTAGCATTCTATTCACTGCAGCACCAAGACCTAAGACTTAAGGCCCTTAGTGATAAAGGGTCATTGATTTTAAAATTGGAAAGGACTTCTCAGGTCATCTAATCCAATGTTCTCTGTTCACAAATAAGGAAACTGAAGGCCAGAGAAATTAAAAAAAAAGCTAGCTCAAATTTGTAAAGATAGAGCTGGGATTTGGACATAGTCACCTGATTCCAGATTTGGTAATCTATCAATATAGCAGCATGATGCCTCCCCTATGCATATTATGCCAAAAGAGGGCATCAATATGATTAGATTAAAATCTTGAACCTCAGAAATTAATAGGAAACCCCAACAGACTGTAGGGCATCAATGCAATGTGATCTCATTAAGTCTCATCAAGAGCTGGTCTACTGGTAGTTATCCTCACTCATTTAAGATTCTACATAACCATCACTGTTTCCAGTATATTTTAGTAGTCTGAACCAGATGTGACAAACAGATGATTGTGGCAAGAGTGGTATAAGGAGTGGTAAGAGGTAAACAAGAGGAAAAAAAAACTTATCTTCTTGAATTTCAATACCTATTTTCCAGTCATCATCTAAGAATAAATGAATGTCTGGGAAATTAAAAATACAGTTACCAAAAATTTTTGAGTTGATTAGCATATCACTCACTAAATAGCTTTGAAATCAATTCTATAGACAATCTATTTATGATATTTTTTTATGATATGCTTTTAAAACAAAGATTTTTTATTCTTTATAAAGTTCATTCTAGTTAGCTGAACTTAATTTCCATATTGTTGAACAGAATGTATGAAAAAGTCTATTAGTATGTAAAAAAAAAGCTACTTCTTTCCAAAAGGGTAATGTTTAATTCTATTAGAGGTCAGAATTATAATATCTAACAGTATATGATTTCCTCCTTCCAAAAAATAAATTTTTATTTTATTTTAAAACCCAGATTATAAATATTACAATATTTCATATGTAATATTATAATAATAATATATAACAATATATTATTTCCTTCTTCCAAAAATTTTATTCTAAAACCCAGATTATAAATATTACATTTTTTCCAAAATGCTTAATTACGTCTTAGAAAACAAAACATCTTTTTACAGTTTGTCAACTTGATTAAATGACTGCATGAAAGATCATTTGTTTGAGCACTTACTCCATACCAAATACCATGCTACATACTGGGCATACAAATGCAAAAATAAGATTGTCTTTGTCCTCAAAGAGTTTGTCCATTCTAGACAACACATATGAGGGAGTTGCGCCTAGGGAAAAGTGTTTTGGTCTGAAAAGTCACAAGTGTAGTAAGTAGAGATATATGGCAATTGAATGACACCTTTCCAAGAATAGTAGTGTCTACTTGCTTACTGTTCCAAAACAAAAACAGTGGAAGGGGGTGGGGAATGTACATGCCTTACATAACATGGCAGGAAGTGGGGAGACTGAATTGGGGTAAGTCAGGACACCTAGATATAGTCAATTCTCACCAAACAGGAGCTAGAGCCCCAAGGCTGGGACAAAAGTACAGAGCCCAAGGAGGCAAGTATAGCTTAGCAGTATGGCAGAAATACAACAAAGATTTCATTTTTGTTGTTACTCAGTTATAATTTCTTTTATGACTTGAGCCCAAGATAATTAATTGTAATGTCTTTCTGGAATGCTCTCAAAAATAAAATTGTATTTCTTGGGATGTGCTAAATTTCAACAGAACCAAAGAACTATATGTATTTGAAATAATCGTACTTTCATTCTTATTGGATTGTTATGGATTTTTCTAAGTTGAATTACTAGATAACACATATGTAATATTTCATGGGAATTTGAGGATTTTAAGATGTATTTACCTGCTGTCTCTCTTTGTAGTCTATCAGATATTTTCCTCCAAACATAAACCAAGCTAGCAATTCTCTCCACTGACAACTCTCTGGTGTTTATTAAAACCTCATATAGAGAGAAAAGCAACCCAGTCAAAACTGAGATGAGGCTATGATCTTTTTTTTTTTATGTTCAATTCAGTTAGGTAATTGACCTCATATTGATCAAGGGGCTTCAACCAGCCAGTTTTACAAATTTGTTTCAAGAACTATTTTGAATCAAAGTTGCAGTAGATTGAATTAGAAGAAAGTCCTATAATAATAATGTGGTAGAAATGGTCACGTTATCCTAAGATATATTTAGGTTATGGCAACATTGTGAGTTTGTTTCAGCATTTTGCAAGATCTTTGTCCCTCATTTTCCCCATCTATAAAATCAACATCATGTCATCATTTGTTTAGTGATGTACATCTGGCACATAGAGTAAATTACTAAAACTAAAACACTACTGTCTATAAATTACCATTATCTGTGATAGATCCTGATCTGATTGGCCAAACACACACACACACACACACACACACACACACATAAACACAAAAACATCTGCACATGAGATTAGCTCTCACATCCCAAATTCATTTGAATGTAGAATGAAAGATATCACAGTTTCATGAAGATTTGTAAAGTATTCCCATTGCCCATCTGTCTCTGACATTCCTTCCAGGTATACTGGGCTTCTTAAACTTTTTCCACTAGTGACCCCTTCGGCACTTCTTAAGCTCCATATGGGGTCACAACTCCCAGTTTAAGAAGTGCTGTAATTAGAGCTCTTATTTGGCTTGTTTTTCCATTCATTTCTACGTATATTAAACAGCTACTGTATGCAAACACTGTGCTAGACATTAGTGATACTAAGGCAAAGATAAAACAATTCTTGCTCTCAAGAAGTTTACATTATATTGGGGAAAATCTGACATGAATTTAGATAAGTAAATACAAAATAGGCGTCTACAACTCCCATTTGTTAAATTATAATGGGAATATTTCTAGGCTAATAACAATAGTATTAATGATATCAATAACAAGATTAATAACACACATATAGTGCATTAAGTTTTACAAAAAAAATTCTTGCAACAGCTCGATTAGCTACTGAGTATAAATATGATAATTACTATATTTATAAGAGAGTAAGCATTTACATAATGCCTGTTATCTGCCAGGCAAATAGTGCCTCCTATGTGCCAGGTAGGTCCTACTTTATCTTCATTTCATAGATGAGGAAACTGGGGCAAACAGGTTGTGATTTGCTCAAGATCACACAATTAGTATGTGTACAAGGCCAAATTTGGACTCAGGTCTTCCTGACTCAAGGCCTAGAGGTCTATCCACTGTGCCACCTACCTGCCCGATAAATATTATATAAAATATGATATGTAATTTTTATATTATATATGATAGATAAGACAGTTGAAGTACAGCATTTAAGCAACGTGTTCAGGGGCAGAGCTAGGATTATAACTTGATCTCAGTTCTTCTGAGTCTTTAAGACCAGTACATTATGCTGGAAAAACATGAGTATCTGTGCATTAATATGGGTGCTGGTTATATGTCAATAGTACATAGAGATATGAAATAGCACTATAATTATTTTTAACAAAGAAATGAGAACTTGTGCATGCAAAATGACTGATAGTCTTTCAAAATCATCATCTTTGGGTAATTCTTATCACAATCACATTGCCATTGCTCAAAACACCTTAAAAATTGAGCATCCTGGTGGGGTATAATGGGATTATACATAGAGTTCAAGTTAGAAAGGGTCTTATAGACCAGCTAGTCCAGCCTCATCATTTTACAGTTCAGTGGAACAGTGAAAATTGCCAGGTCTGTGGTCAAAAAGACCTGAGTTCAAATCTAGCCTCTGACATTTCCTAGACATGTGACCCTGGGCGAGTCCCTTAACCTCTGTTTGCCTCAGTTTCTTCATCTGTAAAATGAGGACCTACTTCCCAAATTTGTTGTGAGGATCAAATGAGATAATAATTGCAAAGTGCTTATCAAAGTGCCTGGTACATAGTAAGTGCTATATAAATGCTAGTTTATTGTTGTTGCTGTTATTATATAATAGAAGAAAAAACTCAAATGTTTGGAAGTTGCAGAGACCTGAATCCAAATCATCTAACTCTAAATCAGAGTACTATGAGCTTGGATCCCTAAATGAGCAATCACTTTGGCAATGAGAACAAAAGGAATAGTATGAATATAAGGATGATGATGTATGAGCTTACACCAAAGTACTCTATAAATTGTAAAGTTTTTCTGTGATCCATTTTACATCCACTAAGTCTTTTAAAAACCATTTGTAATAATCATGAGCTCTGTGATGGCATGTTTTTTTTTCTTTTCTTTTCTTATTCTTTTTCATTTTTAAAAGAATTAATCTTTTAACAAATAGGAGTAACACAGTTGCCTTTTAAACAGGCATACCAGAGTTTAGATATCCAGATAGGAGTCAGCTGCTTCAAAGTAGTTGCTTTGGAAGGATGTGTACTTCAAATGATGCTGTCACATTTCAAAGCACTTTTGGAATTTCTCTTTTGGAATTACCTTCAAAGCCTTTGTCACATTCTTCTGAATATCCTTAATGGTAGCAACTCCTTCGTCCTCTGAGACTGGATTTGAGTTCTGAAAATAGCCAAAAGTCATTCAGTACCTAGTCTGTTGAATTAGATGAGGGGTCATGCTACATAATAAATAGCATTTGGCTCCAAAATGAGATTTGACTATAAAGTAATGAAACTAAGTCTTCATGAACGTCTGTGTATTTATATGTAAATTGTGAACTGATTCCAAAAGCAATTCCCAAAAAAGAATTTTAAAAATGATTTGAACACAATGTCAGAAACAGTTGAAAAACTGCAGTGCTCACCAAGAACACTTTAAAAAATAATGGTGATGTTATGGCATAGTTGGTAGATTGTTGTTGGGTTTTTTTAAGGTCTCATTGTTTTATAATCATGTCTTATATAACCATGTATAGTTCTTGATATTGCAAGAAATAGATTCAATAAGTATAAAGAGGGACAGGGGAGATCAATTAGAAAAGGACCAAATGGAGGAGGAGAGGGTGAGTCTGTAGTAACTTTTTTAAAGAGACAACAGAGGGAAACAGAGAAGTCACTCAAGGAAGGAGAAATGATCAATGAGAAAGAAAAAAACATAAACAAAATTCAGACAAGAAAATAAATTTATGTGTTTTTTTAAGATTGAGGCAATTAAATAAACTGGTGAAGATGGAGTAAATTAGATCACAATTAGGGAATTAAATTTTATTAAAGACATAATTAGTAATCATGACACCTTCTGCAAGAAACCTTTCCCAGTCCTCCTTAATCTTAGTGCATTCCCTCTGAAGCTACCACATCACTATTTATCCACCCAGAGAGAGGAAAACCATCAAGGCCAGAAGCTAGATTATGGAATGTGATCAGATTTGTGACTACTGGGACAAAGATACAATAAATATGTTTCAAAATTGGAATAGTATGGTGATAGATTAGACGTGAGAAGCAAAATGAAAGGGTTTTTTAGGGGCAGCTAGGTGGTGCAGTGGAAAGAGCACTGGCCCTGAAATCAGGAGGACCTGAGTTCAAATCCAGCCTCAGACCAAACACTTGACACTTACTAGCTGTGTGACCCTAGGCAAGTCACTTAACCCCAATTAAATAAATAAATTTAAATCAATTAATTAAATTAGATAAATTAAATAAATCAAAGGGTTTTTTTTTCACTTTAACGTTTTTATTTGGTTTGAAAAAATTTCGGGGGAACTGAAATCATTTAGACTTTTTTTTGGCTTCTGAACAACTCTTATGATAATTTCTTCACATTTGACTGAGGGAAAAACATTGACTGCTACATTAAAAATTATTTTAAATCATTACACCATCAGGCCAAAAAGAAAAGTGATCATCAACACAGAGGAGAAAACAAAATAATTAATTGCTATACCATCCTTAAAGAATAGCTGTCATGCCACAGGTAGAAATAATCAAACCCCACATGAACCCAAATATAAATGATTGTCAGCGGTGGAACAGATAAGTTGGAAGCTTCATAAAAATACAGGTCACTCATATAAAGCTAGTGCAAAATAACCTAGCTTTTAAAGTTTCTTATTCCATATGAGGAAATCAAAATTCATGTAGTACAGAGAAATCTACAGAATTAGAAAAAAAAAAAGTTGTGACAAGAGATCCGTCTTGACTACTAACAGCATACTACTGATATAATCTCCTATTATTCTTGCATCTTTTTTCCAAAAAGTATTATTTTATTCAGTCATTCATCTAGCAAACCTTTTCAAACCTACCTACACAGCCCTAACTAGGATGAGGCAGTGAATACTTTGCTCCATGGTGAATAACTTAGAGCATCCTGGAGTTTCCTTCCTGCAGCTGCTTTCTTTCCTGTATGTTCTACTACCATATCTCTGGCCTGATCCACCCATATCCTTTTCTTTCTTACTTCTAGGCCCAGCTCCGGCCTCAGGATTTGGGGACTTTTTCCCCTGCCTGCCCTATTGACTGCCTGATCCCGGAGGGTCCCTTTTCTAGCTCTACTTCAAATAATATCATCCTGATTTTTTTTATTCCCCTTCCTAGCTCCAGTTCTCATACCAGTGGTGTGTCCTCTAGCCTGACTTTGTTGTTGTCATCTTTGGTAACTCCATCAGACATATCTACCATTAGTTCATGTTTGTATCAGGTTGGAAACCTCAAGGTAATGAAGATACCCTTCCACACACCTATGCCACACTCCAAAATCAATGCCCAGCCTAACACTGCCCCAAATAAATAGCTTGCTGGTTATGGCTTATGCCTATAAGGCATTGTAGTAGAACAAAATGAGTGCAAGTAAGAGTCTTACTCCTGGAGAAGCTTCAGTTTATTTGTATAAGAAAAAAATGCTTGTGATCAATCAAGTTTTTTGTAAGCACTTTGCTACGTGTTGAGGATATAAGTAAAAAAAATGAAATAACAATCAATATCTACTCATGAGGACATAAAATTCTAATGAGGGAGACAAGTACCAATATACATACATACATAATAAATGAAAAACGAATTGGTGTAAACATAGATAAAGTTGTTAAATATATCCCCTCCTGGATCACTCCCTAGTTGTACTGGAGGGGTTTGTGTAGAAACTATGAGTTATGCCATGAAGGGTTACCTAAAAAGGACAGGTCATACTGAAGAATTCCCACTGGAGAAGGAAATTAAAAACTGCTTCACTATTTTTGCCAAGAAAACCCCACGTATGGTATTAAAATGATAAAAGCAATGACACCAAAATATAAGCCCCTTGGGTCGGAAAGTGTCCAACATGTTACTAGGGAAGAGCAGAGGACAACTATAAGTACCTCCAGAAAGAAGGAAGTGGCTGAGCCAAAACCAAAAGGAATCTCTGCTGCAGATGTGTCTGGTGACAAAGGAAAGTCCAATGCTATAAAGATCAATATTGCATAGGAACCTGAAATGTAAAATCTATGAACCAAGGTAAACTGGATGGGGTAAAACAGGAGATGGAAAGATTAAATATTGGCATCTTAAATGAATGGAAATGAGTGAAATTTGTTCAGGTGATCATTAGACATACTACTGTGGACAAGAATCCATTCAGAGAAATGGAATAGCCCTCATGATCAATAAAGGGGGAAGAAATGTAGTACTGGTATATTAATCTCAAAAATGACAAAATGATATCAATTCAAATCCAAGGCAAATGATTCACATGACAATACTACATACCTGTGCTCCACTGATGCTTATGAGGCCAAAGTTATTCAGTTCTGTGAAGACCTACCACATCTTCTAGAAATAACATTAAAAAAAAGATGTCACAATCATCACAGTGGATTGGAATGCTAAAGTAGGAAATCAAAAGATTGTTGCAACAACAAGCAAGTTTTGCTTTGGAGTACCATATGAAGCAGGGCACGGAATAAATGAGTTTGGTCAAGATAACTCACTGGTCATAGCAAAGACTCTTTCAGCAACCCAAAAGGTGACTCTACCATGAATATCACCAGATTTTTAACATTGAAACCAGACAGATTATACACTTTGGAGTCAAAAGTGGAGAAGCTCTATGCACATAGTCAGTTAAAACAAGTCCTGGAGTTGACTGTGGCTCATATCATGAGCTTCTTATTGCAAAATTTAGACTTAAATTGAAGAAAGAAAGTAGGGAAAACCATAAAACTCTAAGACCTAAATGACATCTCATATGAATATTAAGTGGAAGTGATGAATAGAGTTAAGGAACTAGATCTGGTAGAGTGCCTGAAGAACAAAGGATACAGGTTCCAAATTGGTCTGCAGAATGGTCAGATCAGTTCACAACTCTACCAACAATGTATTAGTGTCCCAATTTTTTTCACATCTTCTCCAACATTTATCATTTTCCTTTTCTGTCATATTGGGCAATCTGATAGTTGTGAGGTGGTACCTCAGAGTTATTTTAATTTGCATTTCTCTAATCAATAGTGATTTAGAGCATTTTTTCATATGACTATAGATAGCTTTAATTCCTTCATCTGAAAACTGCCTGTTCATATCCTTTAACCATTTATTAGTTGGGGAATGATTTCTATTCTTATAAATTTGAATCAGTCCTCTATATATTTGAGAAACAAGGGCTTTATCAGTTTCATAATTCTTACGTTATCTCTCCTAGATCTATTTTCCAGGTCAGTTGTTTTTCCAATGAGGTAATTTACATTTTCTTCTATTTTTTTTCACTCTTTTGATTTTGTTTGACTGATTATTGATGTTTCATAGAATCATTTGCTTCAACTTGCCTGATTCCAGTTTTTACATAATTATTTCCTTCAGTCACTTAGACTTTGTACCTCCTTTTCCATTTGGCCAATTCTACTTTTTAAGGAGTTGCTTCCTTCAGTCAATTTTTGTGTTTACTTTTTTCATGCTGTTGACTCTTTTTTCATAATTCTCCTTCATAACTCTTATTTCTTTTCCTAATTTTTCTTCTACCTCTCTCACTTGATTTTTGAAATCCTTTTTGAGCTGTTTCAAGAGGACTTTTTGGGCTTTAGTCCAAATCATATTCCCCTTTGAGGCTTTGCATGTAGGCATTTTTACATCATTGTCCTCTTCTGAGTTTGTGTCTTGATCTTCCCTGTCACCATAGTAACTTTCTATGGTCTGGGCTCTTTTTGTTTTGAGTTGTTTTTTTTTTTTTTTGCTTTTTTAAAAGTTGAGCTCTACACCTAGGCTATAGGGGGAGCAGTTCCAAGCTTCTTGTGCTGGGAATGAAGGGCCTGGTCATGGGCTTTCCATGCCAGAGCCTCAGATGCTTGCATCTTGCCCACTGCACTGGAGTGGCCTGGCCTAGTTGCGTCTATTGTGTTTTGGGGCTCACAATTTGCCTTCTGAAACGGGTCTGAGAGCCTCACAGCTGGCCTGCTATGCCACTAGCCTACTGAACCAGAACAGAGGGGCCTCAGTTACTGATCTATGTTGAGGCAAAGAGCCTCCTGCTGGCTTGCCCTCATAATGTCTTCACTGAGCTGAGCTCTCCTTTTATCCAAGCAGCACAGACCTTTCTTGAAGTCCTTCTAAGTTATCTTAAGCTGGAAAATTGTTTCACTACATCTTTTCATGGTTTCTGCAACTCTGGAATCTGTTTAGAGGCTTGATTTAGTGTTGTTTCAGAGGGAAACTGGGGAGAGCTCAGACAACTTCCTGGCTTCTCACTGCCATCTTGGCTCTGCCCTCTCACCCCTGTCCAGATCTTACTTGTCTCTTGAAGAACCTCTATATGGGTCAAGAAGCAATAGAATTGAACATGGAATAACTGATTGGTTTAGGATTGAGGTAGGAGTAAGACAAGGCTCTATAATATCACCTTATTGTTTAACTTACATGCAGAGTATATCGTGCAAAATGCCAAGCTGGACAAATCAAATGCTAGAATTAAGGTTGCCAGGAGAAATATCAACAATCTCAGAAATGCAGATGATGCCACCCTGATGGCAAAAAGTAAAGGAGAACTAAAAAACCTGTTGATAACTGCCGAAGAGAAGTGTGCAAAAGCTGGCTTGAAGCTTAACATTAAAAAAATAAGTTCATGGCAACTGGTCCCACTGCTTTTTGGCAAAAAGATGGAGAAGAAATGGAAGCAGCATCAGATTTTATTCTTGGGTTCAAAGATCACTGTAGATGGTGGCTGCAGCCATGAAATTGAAAGATGCTTGTTCTTTGGAAGGAAAGCTATGACTAATCTAGACAGCATACTCAAAAGCAAAGATATCATCTTGCTGACAAATGTCTGTTTAGTTAAAGCTGTGGTTTTTCCAGTAGCAATTTATGGCTGTGACAGTTGGACTATAAGGAAAACTGAACACTGTTTAATCAACACTTTTGTATTGTGATGAAGGAGAACACTTTTAAGAGTGCCTTGCATAACAAGAAGATCAAATCAGTCAATACTGAAATAAATTAATCAGACTACTCATTGGAAGGACAATGAGAAGACAGGACTTATTGGAAAAGCTCCTGATGTTAGGAAAGACTGAAGCAAAATGAGAAGGGGAAAGTAAAGATAGTGATAGTGTCATAGAAAGTAAAGATAGATAGTGTCATAGAAGCAATGAACATGAATTTGAACCGGCCTCAGGAGATAGTGGAGGATAAAAGGGCCTGGCATGTCATATGGCCTATGGGGGTCATGAAGAGTTGGACATGACTAAAGGAATGAACAATAACAGGTTAAATATATGGTAATTTGGGAATAAGGACATAAGCAGTTGGGGAGCTCTTTAAAAGCCTCATGTAGAAGGCAGTGCTTGAGTTGCATGTTAAATGAAGAGAGAGACTTGGTGAGGCACTGATAAGATGAAGCCCATTTCAGACATGTGTGAGGAATAAAGAAAAGGCTAGGGTTGGGTTTTGTTTTTTGTTTTTTCTAAATTGCAGAGTGGGAGGGGTAAGGTGTATAGATGAGGGCAGAGCAGAGAGGATTAATGTTTAACAATACTGGCTGGATAGGTCAGGAGTAGATCACTTAGGCTTTAAAAATAAAACAGAAAGTGTTGTTTTTTTTGTTTTTGTTTTTTTTGTTTTTAATCCTCAAGGCAACAGAAAGTCATTGGACTTGATTGAATGGGGGATTCATATGACCAGCTTTGTGCTTAAGAAAATTATTTTGGCAGCAGTTTGTAGGCAGGAGGAATTAGGACACTGTTTTAATAATCTAGGCAAAAGGTAATGAGGGTCTGAAATAAAATGGTAGATGTATAAGTGGAAAAAATGTGTAAGATATGAGAAGTAAGGTAAAAGAAGAAATGACATGATTTGCCAATTACTTGGATATTTAGAGTGACAGATAAAAAAGAGTAAACAATAATGCCAAGTTTATGAACCTGGGATACTGGAAGGAGGGTGATGCCTTTCAAATAATTTTTTTAAAAGTTTGGAAAATGGGAGATTTGGGAGAGAGAAAAGATGAGGTCAGTTTTGGACATGCTAAGCTTGAGATGTATCCAAGATACATCTGGGTGATACAGGACTGAAAGTACATTAAAGAAGACAGAAATGTGTGTGTGTGTGTGTGTGTGTGTGTGTGTGTGTGAGAGAGAGAGAGAGAGAGAGAGAGAGAGAGGTAGTAGTAGATACGGCCCATTTTCTGAATACGTAGGAATAAATGTACTCATACATAAATGCATATGCATACACACATATACATGATTATACATACATGTGCAATATGCTTACATGCATTTGTATATGCACATGGTATGTATGTTTGTGAATATGTACACATATATGCATGTAAGCCATCTGCATAGAGATAGATTAAGGAATAATTTATAAGACATGACAATGTATGAACAAGTAAAAATAATATAGGGAATAAATGTTTACATCATTCTTCAAGAGACATGAAGAATTTACCAGAGTAGAGCAGTCAGGAAAACTTATCATACAGGGTGTTCTGAGTTAAGTTTTTGAAAAGGGTTAATTCTATCCCCCCTAACTTTTCTCTAAGTTAAACATCCGAGTATAGAATGATCCTGAAGTCCCTCATCATTCTGATTGTCTTCTCTTGATACCTTCCAACTTATCAATGTTCTTTTTAAAATATAAAACTTTAAACTAAACAAATATTCCACTGTGCTCTTTCTGAAAAGTATTCTCTCTTAATGCAGCCTGAGATCCTATAACTTTCTTAATTATCATATCACACTTGACTCATACTGAATTTTTAATACATTAAAAATTTTTTTCCAGAAAAATGATGCTGGGCACTCTCTCCTCATCTAATCTAGCAGATTTTCTTGGGTCCAAGTGAAACACTTTACATTCAAGTTTATTAAATTTCATCTTACTAGTACTGGCCCAACAATCTAGCTTATTGGGATATTTTGGGATTTGACTCTGTTGTCCAGAGTGTTTGCTCTTCTTAGCTTAAAATGTCATAGCTGACAATTTGTTAAGCGGCAACCTATATGTCAAATCACATATGATTGACCATGGATGCCAGTGGCCCTCTACCGGAGACCTCATCCCAAGGTGATATTGAAACAATGTGTGCTCATCAAGACTGGGCCTTTCACCAATGTTGAATCTGTCCAATTGTACTATTACCCAGCTCATGTCTCTCTGACTTTTCTACAAGGACACAATGAGATACTTTACCAAAGAGTTTGCTAAAGTCTAAGTAAATTAGGAGATTTGTTTTGCCTGACTATGCATGTTTTTTTTTTTTAACCAAGAATTGCTTTTTTATTATTTTCCCCTATGGGGCAAGGGGTGGGAAGGAAAGAAAGTTGATTTTTGTTAATATATATTTATAAAATATAGTGAGCTTTGGGGGCTACAGATATGGTTTGTTGTATGTACTTTCAAAAAAGGTCACTATATTGTTAGTTTTGCTTAACTGTTTTAGTATAAGAGAGCTCTCCCAGGGAGGAATAATCTGGAAATGTTTTAATGTAAAAGGAAAATATGTTTATAAGACTAAGAAAAAACTTAAAAACCTAGGTAAGCTATATCTATAGTATTCCCCTGATTCATCAGTCGAGTAGCCCTATCATAAAGGAAATAAAACAAGTCTAGAATAGTTATTCTTTATGAAGCTATGATGGCTCTTTATGACCACTGCTTCCTTTTCTAGATTTTGAATAACCACTCTTTAAACATTCTCTAGAATGTTGCTGAAAATTAGTTTCAATTTAATCGGTCTACAATTTACAGACTCCATTTGATGCTATTATTGTTGTTATTATTACTAAAACATTTTTCCTCTTTAGTCCTATGGTGCTTTCCCTATTCTCCACAATCTTTCAAGGATCACTGACAGTGACTCAACAATTTAAGCTGTCATTTCTTTATCCTGAGATACAGTTTATCTGGACCTATGGACTTGAAATCATCAAGGCTGCCACTGATTCTCATTATCTCCTTAATTCTCTATTGACCACTATTTTGCTTTGTACCTTTCTGCCCCAAACTATGTTTTGAGAGAGAAAACAGAAGCAAAATAAAAGTTAAGTAGTTCTACCTTCTCTCCATCAACCATATCATCTTATCCACATCAAGTTAGCAGTGATTCATTGCTCTTTCCCCCAATATAGCTTCTTTAAAATTTAAAAAAAAAAAAGATTTTTTGTTTGTTTTCCTTGGCTTTTCTCACCATCTTGAGCTTATCCTAAGCCTTGGTACTCAACATGATATCCTTACAGGACTATGCCAACTCATTGCTTTGATTGCATTGCTATGAATCTGCTCAATTTGATTACAATTTCCTCAGTTGTAGAAGCTAAGAGTAGTTATATCACATTATATAGACTTTTCTGATATAGAGAACTCCTATGACTATGTAGGCAGAATACTACAATGGAAAGTGCACTGAGTTGAGAGTCTCAGATTCAATTCAGATCTTTGCACTGCTTTTGATTGCTTTTGGCCAATTTAGTAAATTTCAGATTCCTCAGTTGTGAAATCAGGGGGTTGAGGCTAAATGGTCTCTAACATCCCTTCTAGTTCTAAAGCTATGATGCCCAGGACATTGAAATACAATTTAAACTTTTTTGAATATGACTGACAATGATTTGCCAAATAATCATCTTGGGAATTATCCAGGATATTCCTTCTTCCTGCTTTTTTTAAATTGTTCTATACATTAATCCTTCAAGGATAGGCAAGGAAAATAAAAGAAGCTACTTAAAACAACTTATTTGACCTTTTTTTTTTTACTAACTATGGCAAATAGCATATATCAATGAACTTTTGTTAGCTGGAATACCAATGCTTTTATAAAAAATTATGATTTTCTGAGGCAAGAGAGAGAGAGAGAGAGAGAGAAAGTACAAGCATAGATATATAGATATACACATACATACAGAAGCATATATGTATATATATATGTACTCTATTACTAGACATGATTGAGGGTTATCTGTCTCTATTCAATTTCATCTTCCTAACCTCTCTAGTCTGTCTACTTCTCTGTTCTAATGAAAAGTGTTAACAACCTCTCATAACTTGATGTCACTTAGTTCCATCTCAGAATTCTATGATGGCAAACAAAAATAATATTCTGGTCCATGATGTTTTTAGAAAGGCAATCCCAACTTCCATGTTCTTATTTCAAGCGCCTGCCCTTATGAAAATATTTCAGCATGTAAATCTATCAGAAATGGTGCCAAAGGATAATAACATTAAGTGGGAATTGTTATTAAGTAAAATGTGCAGAAAAAATGTGTGCACACATGCATAAACATATATATATATATACACACATATATACATACATACATACAGATAGATAGATAGATAGATAGATAGATAGATAGATAGATAGATAGATAGATAATAGATAGATAATCAGTCCTGGGTAATATTCATTAACATGGCTTTTAGGAGAACTGTTGTAAAAGAAGTTGAAGATTCTGTGTAGTCCTTTTGGTGAGCTCTTTTGCATATGCATGCCGCATCCCTTTTTGCATAATGGAAAGCCCTTCCTTAGATACAGGCTAACTTTTAAGTGAGAGCAGCTTGGCTAATTTGAATCTGAAAGCACTATCTCACTCTTCATGCAAATTATGCAAAAAAAATTAAGGAACTACTTTAGGGTTAAAGGTAGTCAACAGGTTTACTTGAAAATTAGTGCTTACCACAGCAATAACTTCCCAATTGGCAAAAAAAGAGAAAGAAAACAGAAAAAACTAAAAGAATTAAGAATTGGTAGTGTAGAGAAGAGGGATTTTGTTTGCATATTTTACCTGTTAAGAGAAGCATATGAATATTGCAAAGGATACTCATCTCAGAAGATGCCAAAGAGGGTAAAACACCAAGGAATATGCACTCAAAGTTAAGCTTATTTTTGAACATATGCCATAAACAGACTTCAGTTTACAAAATGTTTTAAATCAGTGATATTTGAATATAATGCATTGTGTTAAATCAGACTAAGCTGTAACAATACTGATTTAAAACCTAAGGAGATTTTAAAACTTCATGAGAGGAAACAATGGTTAGTTCTCAATTGTCTTTTTGGGTTGTGTAGTAAAAAGAATAATGATTTTGGAGGCAGAGGACCTGGGTTCAAATCTTGCCTCTGACAATTATTACCTGCAGCAGATCATATCCCCATTGAAATCTTCTCTTCTACGAGCTAAACATCCTTAGTAATCAGAGGCCATTTACGATTTTGCTTATTCCCCTCTAGATATTTGTTTTTTACTTTACCAGAGTCTTCCCTAACATATGACACTGAAACAGAGCACGTCACTCCAAAGGTGATTTAATTCAGCTGTGTATAATTGCACTATCACTTCCTTCTTTCTTGCAGGAAAGGAAATGGTTTTGCCTAACTAAAATCACATTTTGCAGACACAAAACACTTTTCAATCATATTGAGCTTGCAAGCCACTTATTTTCCCAGAATTTTTTTTCATATAAACCTATCTAGCCTTGCTTCTCCCATCCTGTCTAGTAAGTAGGATTCTGCATCTCAAGTGTCAACTTCCTCTCAAGATTTCTCCTTCAGGTATTTCTCCTTCTGACATGCAGAAATCTGATTCTGCCTACTTTTTTGGAGATAGAAACTAAGAAAGATAGCTGCATCTGGTTATACTTATCCAGGCATATTCTGATCCAAATCAATAAAAGACAAGGGGAAAGCAAATGGTAGCAATTATATGTAGCTGTGTCCTAAGAAGTAACAATCAGTGCATTCCTGAACCAAACTCAAGTCAAATCAAGAAGTATTTATTAAGCATTTAATTTGTGTAAGGTATTTTGCTAAGAGCTAGGGATATAAATGCAAAAATGGTCCTATTCCTGAAGAAGCTCACAATTTAATGGAGAAGATAATATGCAAAGAACTATGTACATACAAGATATATACAGTATAAATAGGAAAATTTGAACCAAGTATTCCAGGCCACCTCTCAACCCTAAAAGGGAAGGTACTTGGTATTGAGAGAAACCAGGAATGGCTTCTTGCAGGTCTCAATTTAAGTCAAGACTTGAAAGAAGACAAGGAGGAGATGTGAAGAGGGATAATGTTCTACACAAAGGGCACAGCCAATAAAGAGGCAGAGTCCATAGAAGTAATATCTTGTATGAGCATCAATAGGAGTTCAGTGTCACTAGATTGCAGAGACCAGTGGAATCTGGATTCATAATGTAGATGCGTAGCCTTCTTGCATCAGAAACTGATTCCTTCAGGATTTTCTAGATTACCTATTTTCTAGTGGTCCTCCTACATTCTCAAAAGTTTGATGCTGCCATTGCTTGAAACATTTGAAATTACTCCTTTGATATTACCCTAAGAACAAAATCTATTTTTGAAATATCTTTAATTTGATTTTATTTTTGGAAGCAACCAATCATTCAGAGCTCAATCTGACAAGTAAAGTCAATGATCATTCTATTAGATTATAAGAAGCATCAGGAGGACAGTAGACTTCTCTGATTCATTTTTATAAGCACATGCTCAAAAGTGGGTATAAATAAAAGATAATCAAGGGGCACAGCTTGCTGGATTTGAGGACGGGTTCAGTGGAAGTTGAAGTTGGAAAGGTGGGTTGGAGCTAAAGAGCCTTGAATGCCAGGGTTGGAGACAACCTGGGGTCAGATGGCTTGGATTCCATTTCTAGCTTAGCCACTTACTACATATGTGACCAATGTTTTTAATAGAAAATTTGGTTAAGAAAAACTTCTTCCTTTTCATTTTTAAAATACTAATATCCTTCTTGATTCAATGTAACAATTGTTTGTTAAATGCCTCTACCACTGTACTCAGCTCAGAAGAGATACAATAATGAATAAGATAGGGTCCCTGCCTTTCTCATGCTCACTTTATTTACTAGACTAGCCTCTAAAGGACTCATTGCTTTAAAAAAAAATCTATCCTCAAAGGATGATGATTCACCATCACTGACGATATTCAAAAGAATGAATCACAGGCTCTGAAGGTAATTTTGAAGGAGGAATTTCATCCAACAGAACAACAAAGGATCTGTATGGAACTGGGGTTACTTTGTTCTCCTCTCTCCCTCTCCCTCAGTGTTCCTAGAATCTATCTAAATCCTGGTACAAGAAGAAAAGAGTTACATGCTCTGTGTGTGTGTGTGTGTGTGTGTGTGTGTGTGTGTGTGTGTGTGTGTAGGGGTGAAAATGAAAGAGTGATACTTGACTCCTCCTTAGGTCTCTTGCCTTTATTATTTATATTTACTCAGCAGCAACAAAATCATTAGTCTACATTTAGCATCACCCAAATCACCAGTCCATATTTAGTACTATCAAGCACAATACACAAATTAGGTGCATAACAATTTTATGTTGATTGATTTTTGATGTCTGGTGTCTGTATGTGTGAAATGAGAATGAGGGGATTGAACTTGTGAGCTTTACAGTTTGTCTCTGTCACTTCTAAATCCATGATCCCATAATGATAAAGATGGAGAGCCAATGAGAATTTTTAATCAGAAATCAACATGGTGAATGTGTTTCAGAGAAATGTTTCTAGAAGTAGTGTATAGGTAGGGATAGAGTAAGGATACAATGGAAGAATGAAGATGATTTACGAGGTCAGTGTCAAATTATGAAGAAGCATGAATACATACCAGAGATTTGAAATTTTGTTCACTTGAAATTATCTGAAGTCTTTGAAAATATCTGAGCATGAGAATGACACAAGCATAATACAGGAAGATGAAATTTGCAGTGGTTTCCAAGACAGACAAAAGGTAAATGGTTAGAATCCAGGCAACCAGTTAAAGAATGAGATAATAATGTCTGAATTACAATAATCTCAGTGTAAATGAAAAATAATACATGAATTCTAGAGACACTGGGAAGGAAGATTTGATAACAAGGGCATCACGGTGTAGAACAGAGGTGTCAAACACATGACTTCCTGCCACGACACTCCGAAGTAAGAATCACACCAATTTGAAATGCAATTCAGAAATATTTAAAAAAATAAAGATACAAAAAACATAGATAATCTTAACATGTTGTTTTCTAAGTCAATGTGTGCATGCAGGTATCCTTATGTATGACTTAGTGGCCCTTGTTTCTATTTGAGTTTGACACTGTTAGTGTAGAACCAGCACAAGACAGAAAGTTAGGAGATATGAGTTCTAATCCTGGTTCTCTCACTTACTAGCTATGTGTCAAGTGTTTTAATGTCATTATGACTTAGTGTTGCTCTTTTATAAATAAAAGGGGTGGACTAGATTATTAAGGTCCTTTCTTCAAAAATTATAAAGTTTTATTCTTCTTTGATTAGATATGAGGGATAAGAAAAACAAAGAATGTAAAGATGAGTCCAGGGTTTTTGAGTTTAGATGACTGGGGAAAGGATGATTTAGTTCATAGAAATAAGGAGCTTAACATAAGGAATAAGTTTATGGGGACAAATTATGAGTCCACTCCTAAATTTCTTGAATTTGAAGTGTTGTTTGGGATGCTGAATTGGAAATGAAATGTAACCACTATGAATATAGGACTGAATGAAGCTGAAGAGAATAGTAAAAGAGGTGTAGCTAATAGCATTGTTTTCTGAAAAAAATTCTGGAGGTTTCAGTGTACTCCAAACTAAACATTTCAGTAATGTGATTTGCAGCAAAAAAAAAAGAAAAAAGAAAAAAAGAATGTGATCTTGGGCTGGTCCTCATGAATATAGGGGTTAGCCTCTGATTTTATGGGTTTAAGGAACTCCTGGGTATGAAAATTTCTTCTATCAAAATAGGGCATATCCTTCTTATAACTTCTAGTCTTACAGAATTGACTAGAGCAATTGGGGTAAAGTGACTTGCTAGGGGTCACACAATTTGAACTAAGTATTCCTGGACAACTCCCAATCCATTACACCATAATTCTTCTCTTTATGTGAAGAACAGTGTATATATTATATTATTATACTCTGCCCTAGTCAGACCAATCTGGTATACTATGTTTAGTTTTGAGCACCCTATTTTAGGAAAAACACTGATAAGCAGGAGATCATGAAAGTGATAGTTATCACTAGGGTGTACATGTCTCAAGATCATGCCCTTTGAGAATCCATTGAAGCAACTAACTATGCTTAATATAGGGGAGAGAAAACCTACAGAAGATGATGGTAGCAATCTTCAAGTATTTGAATGTCTATCACATGAAGATTAGACCTATAGAGATACAGATTGAGGCTAGTATAAAGAAAAAAACAAATCCTAAAAATAAGTGCTATGACATAGTAGAAAAGACTTCCTCACAAAGTTGCTGGCCTTTAAGTAAAAGCTGGATGACCAATTGTAAGGTGCATTGTCAAAGGAATCTTCAGTTGAGAACAGACTGGACTAGATGGTCTCTGATCCCTTCTAATACCAAGGAACTATGATAATATGACAATGTCAGAGATGGGAATATGAATTTGTGAATCTTTCCTATAAGTTATTAAATGCATAGAAGTACAAATTATTTTCAAGAAAAGAATGAATATAGAATTAGAAAAGAGACGTTTTTCAGGTAACAAGATAGGAATAGAAATTGAGGCTTTGAGTTGGAGGAAAGAAAAACTAAGCAAATCTTGTTGGAACCAATTTAGTAGACCATTTGGTAGCAAGATGTCCACTGAAAGTCAAGAAATTGGAGAACAGCTGGATGGATTGTAGGTTTAAAGGCTTAAAGACTAAGAAAAAAAATCCTGTAAGGATTGGGATAATGAAAGAGAGATTAATAAAAGAAATAAATAAAAAGGAAACAGAAGATACTAGAACCTTTTGACAAGTTCAGTAGAGAGGTACTACTTCCTTATTTGTGTGATTTGACTATCTTAAGACATTTCAAGCTCACTCAGAACTCATACTGAAGCACCCACGCATTATAAATCAACCTTGGGTTCTTGATAGGAACTTTACTAAGTATTTCTTGGTATTAGAAGGCCTCAAGCTACTTTGGGCCCAAGAATACTCTGGATTCCTTGACCTGCCAGGTCTTGACTGAAAAAACAAAAAAACTTTTTCCAGTACCTCAGTATTCGTTTTCTCTCCTCAGGCATCATGCTTAATTAGAGGCTTACTCTAACACTGCAGATAATGCCCCACTCTGGGACTGCACTTATCAAAGGAGTCCTTACCCAACTTGTGGTATTGCCCTGCCAATCTCTAGGTCACAGTTTTCTCTCTTGCCTTTTTCCAAATGAATTAAAACCTCCAAAGAAAGAAAAAAACTACAATGAAATCTTCCTCCTAATGATAATTTTTTCCCCAATCACAAATGATCTAATAAATATCTCCTTACTTCCTAGCTTATTCCTGGAGCATATTAAAAATTAGCCTATAAGTCTTTCTTCTACTCAGCCTTGACTATCAGTATTTTTATAGTTTGGGATATTTTGCTGACAGAACTTTTAAAGGGCCATACCCTATCTCCCATTATGAGAGTCTTAAAATTTTATATTCATATACTATGTACTTACATAGACATGTCTATCTATGTATGCATATATGTATATGCATGTGCATATATCCATTTGGAGGATAGACATCAGCCAGATTTATGATTTTATCCATATACACAGCTTTGGATTGATAATATTCTCTCTTCCAGTTCAGATCAGGTTGTTCAACTACTTAGAGCATTACAGAGAGTTTAACTGACTTGCCCATGATTACAAAATCCAAATATGTCCATGGCAGGATTAAAAAAATTTTTTCCTAACACTGAGGCCTGACTCATTAAGTCATTAAGATCAACTGCCCCTCAACATAGATGTACAGAACAAAATATCCAAGCTTTTTTTTTTCCTTTTTTAATCAGAAATATATCCTCACAGGAAATCCTGGGTGGGGGAGGGGAGTGAAACTGAGATTTAAGATGTAGACTAACCTTTTGTCATATCTGTCTAGATCAAGACTAACATTTCTTACTTGCTACATTCAGTTGAGTTAATCTTTCTTCATTGTCTTATATTTTAAAATTTCAAATGGACAAAGAATTTCAATTTAGGAATTCCATGTTCTTACTTTATTGTCAACTGCTTTAGTAGCAGAATGAACTTAATATTCTACCAAGCATTTGTGGCCTAGACCCCCTTCCTTGTTATTTGGTCGGCCTGTCTTCAACCCTAGACTGGAAAGATTCTGCAAGGATAAATGTATTTCAGAAACAATGCTGGATTCGACATTCAACTCAGCTTTACTAAGTTCTTATTATATTCTAGGCATTGTGCTAAATTCTGAGGATATCTTTAAGAAAGGAAAAACACAATTCTTGCCCTCAAGGATCTCATATTCTGATGGGGGAGACAACATATAATTATCTTCACACAAGATATATACAGAATACATGGTAGATCATCTTAGAAGGAAGAGATTAGTAGGTGGGTGGGGAAGTTGGGGGGCTGTAAAAGAATCCTATAAAAGGTAGGATTTCACCTGAGTCTTTAAAAAGCCAGGGAAGCTAACAGTCAGAAGTAAGGAATGGGAGATAGCCAATAAAAAAGCAAGAAGTTTAGAGTCTGCTGGGTAATATAGCTGGATCCTAGAGTGCATGGAGTAAAGTAAAACTGGAAAGGTAGAAAAGGGACAGATTGTGAAGAGTTAAAAAAAAAAAGACAGAGAGGATTAATTTCCAGGGATACCAGGGAACCAAGAATTTATTGGGGGGGGAACTTAGTTAGATTTGATCTTTAGGAAAATCTCTTTGCCAATGAGCAGAGGATGGATTGGAGGGGGGGAAACACTTCTGATAAGGAGAGCAATGAGAAGGCTATATAATACTACAAGCAAGAAATGCCTATATAAATGTGGTAGCTTTATGAGAGATGCCTCCTTCTCTCACTCAATGTCCCCCTGAGTGAAAGAAGAAGACATGTAAGAAATATTGTGAAGGTAAAAATGAGATTTGTAGCAGATTGGATGTGTCAAGGGAGTTCATGTGAAGAGTTGAATATAACACTGTGGTTATGAGCCTGGGTGACTAGGAAGATGATGGTACCCTGGATAGTAATAAGGAAGTTCAGAAGAAGGTAGGTTGGACAATAAGAGTAGGGGTAAGGGGAGAGACAAATTGGACAAGTGAGCTCTTGAGATTGCCTATAATATATCCAGTATGAGATATTTAAGAGGCAATTGATGAAATGGGACCATAGCTCAAGAATGAGGCTAAGCTGGAGATAGATATAGATAACACAAATATACAATATTGTATGTGTCTATACATATATACAATATTGCATTGTGTTATATGTGTTTCATATAGTATAATATATGTATATTTACATATATACACATATATTTATTTATATTTATGCACACATGTGTGTATGTGTATATAAATACATATATACATACATACATATATGCATACATATATATATATATACACATATATACACACACACACACACACACACAACACACACACATATATGAACCCCCTTCATGGAGTTGATCATTACACCAAAGGGAGCTGATGAAGTCACCAAGTCAGAGAGTATATAAGGAAAGAAAAGAAAAAAAAAAACAGGACAGAGTCTTAGAAGTTAATGAGCATGGAAATCTAACAAAGAATCTAAGGAGTACAGGAGGCAAAATGACAGATTATCAAGGGGAAAAAAGTGACTGATAGTGCCAAAGGCTGAAGAGAGATCAAGAAATATGATGATCAAGGAGAGGTCAATAAATTTAGCAATTAACATGGGAGAGTGAAGTTTCAAAGGAATACTTAAGTCAGAAACAAGACTACAGAAGGTTTAGAAGAGATTGAGAGGAAAAATGAAGGCACCTCGGATAAATGGCATTCTTGAGAAGTTTAGCTGAGGAGAGTACAAAGATAAGACAATACCTAGCAGGGATAAAGGAATTAGTGAGAACTGTTTTGTTTCATTTCTTTTAAGATGGGGCAAAACATGGGCATTTTCTTTTGTAGACAGCAGAGAAAGATTGATTATATGGGGAGAGAGTCAAGATTATAAAGGAAGTGTGGGGATGACAGTGAGGCAATACAGAAATGTTTTACAATTATGGTCTCAGGAAGGAAAACACTAGTTTAATCTGCATCATTAATAGTTTCTTATGACTAGACAATTAACAAAACAACAAACCAAAGTGTCATTTGTAGTGATTGCTGATTTGTGAGATGTATTCCCTTTTAGTTTTCACAATAGAAATTTAATATGAGATGGAAAAACAGGTAAGAGATTACCCTAGCATGTACCTAGAGACAATCTGTTAGAAAAGATGGTAGAAAAGGGAGGGACTGGGATCAGTAGTTATTGTCTTAGTAGGAAGAGTCACCTGTTCATGTGAAACAGGGATGATGGAAGCAATAGTGGAGAAAGATATCTGAGAGATGAGAAATAAGGAGGGAAGAGGGAGAGTTTGGTGAATGGTCACAACTCTTTTTTTGATGAAGTATGAGTCAACATCTTCAATTGAAAGGGTACAAGGAAGGGATTAAGAAGGAATTTTTGTTATAATAAAGGATTGCCTTGCTGCACTGAAGGCCCACTCTAGTAACATGAGTTTTACTGTTTTGCAATCTTCTCAAGTTCACTTGAGCAGCACATGAAAAGGAAGTAGAGGGCAGAAGTAATCTAAGGTTTTGATTGGCAAAGTTTGATTTATGATCACAGGATAAGACATTCAAATGAGGAAAGTAATGTAAAATTGAATTGAACCAAGGGTTCTAAATAGGGTTGTGAGGACAGTGTAGCCACTTCAGGGGTAATAGCTTGGAAGATAACTAAAGAGTAAAAGGACTAGAGGTCCCATTGATGATGAAGAACAGAGTTTGCAATAATGATAAGGTTATGATAAGAAAAACAAATTTCAGAGTTCAGCAACATGGAAGTGAAATACTTCTGAGTATGGCAAGTTTTAGAGTGTTATCTCTGTGAATAGGGGAGGTGGAGTACAGGAACAGATTGTGAGAATTTAGTAGATTGAAGAATGGGAAGGTTTGGGTATTTTAGGGACAATCAATATGTATGTTGAAGTCTCCTAATAAGCAGATGTGTTAGTGTTTTATTTGGACCATTAGGAAGATACAAAGGACTAGAAAAAAAAAAGATAGGAATCCTTGGAACATGAGGATAGGAAGGGATTAGTGGAGGCTCTGGAAATGTATTTGTTTTTGGAAATATTTAAATGACTTTTAAAAAATTAGATTCATAGCATTTGATTAAATTTCTTCTTTATCATTTGACAAGTGTAAGCAATGCTTTTAACTGTGTTTCTTGTCAATGCCATCGCTCTGAAGCATTATAGAAAGTGTTCATCATACTGAGTAATGAAAGAATGACCTTCCTGCTGTTTTGCATCAGATCTGCTTTGTGTTTTGAAAATAAATTCAAAGCATATTTGCTTCTGTAGAAAACTTGGAACCTTCAACACCATCTAACACCATATTATGTGACCTTACTTCCCATAGATTAACATTGACTTCAGCACCAGAGACCTCATCTCACGGAATATCTCACAACCAACTCTGAAATGTTTTGATGAAGCTCAGAGGTTAATCTATAGTCTCATGGCCAAGGACTCTTTTCCTCGTTTTCTAAAGTCAGAGGCTTATAAAAAACTGATAAATAGCCAACAGGATGGAAATCCTAAAAGGTGGCTCCCTTTTTTGTGAAGAAGATAAATGTTAATGATTAGAGTCTGCTGTTGAACAAAAGTGATATTGAACTGTATCTGAAACATTCTAATTCATGGCTAAATTTTAGAAATATAAAATTTCAGTAGGATTCTTTCATTACAGAGTTTAGAAACTTTTATTCTACTGACAGAAGGGGGAAAAACTTTCGAAGTATAGATCAAGCCTAGATTTCTAAACCATTTGTTTAGATTCTGTTAATTTTACCAGCTGTTTGAAAATCTCTCCCTGACAGAATGTAGGAGAGTTTTATAGAGCTATAATAAACTCTTTAATGACAAGTAGAAATTCTCCTAATACTAAAATATCAAAAAGCTATGAATCTTCATATTACAGAGTGGGAAGTATATAAAACCATGCTCTTCATTCAGAGTACCATTCCTGTCGCTTCAAAACCTTATCTCTATAAAAAGAAAATGACCACTTACACTAAAACAGGTCCTTTCATGTGTTTATTCTCCATTTTCATGGAAAAGGGGACCAGATCTTCAAAATTACCTAACCAGCCATTTCCCCCATGATGCTAAGGAAAAAGGCAACAAAACCACTTGTAGATAAAGAGTAAGGCTGCATGTGTATATTTCCCTATATCTAATGTTCACCAAAATTCATGATTAATATCAGTTCAATGAAGTTTTGGAAGAATGTTTCCATTCCACCAGAACACTGACTCTAGACTCAAAGGCCTGGGATTCAAATCTTGCCTTTTACATTTGCTACATGATTTTGGGAAATATTCTTAATCTCCCTTGGCCTCAGTTTTCTTATCTGCAATTTGAGGGAGTTGAAATAGAGGGCCTCTGAGGTTTCTTCCAGCTTCAGGTTTAGGATCCTATGGAGACAGCCTCAATGTATAGAGGTAATACTGAGCTGAAGTTAGGGACTTATTATAAGCTAATTTTATTAAATGGGGATGTTATTGAGCTATTTACTGGAAGTATACATATGAGTAAATGGGAATGAGAGACTAAGGAGAGGCAATGTAGCATGATTTCCATCCTATCATCCAATCCTGGAAAAAAGAACTCTGTGCCCATACTATCTAGTCATCTTCACATAGGAAGCAATGATAGACCATCCATGTATTCAAAATATTCCCAGATACCTCTTATCTAAATCAGTTCAAGAGTTATAAAATTCCACCTCCTCTTACAATTAGGAGTAGATTAATTTATTCCTTGTTCCCTTTATTCTACACACTTTTAATACACACTTTCTATGTGTCAGGCATTTTATTGGTGTTGAGGATACAAAAAGAGAAACTAAACAGCCCCTGAATTCAAGTAGCTTACATTCTAATGGGGAAAACCACCTGTACCTACAAAGCAAATTATTATGTACAATGTCAATACAAAGTAATGAGAGTGGGGAATGAGAGGAATCAGAACAACATCTCATATTTCTAGTGACAGGCAGAGAGTCATGGTCAAAGAAGTGATGAATAAATACTTTTTGAAATTATTAGTGTTCCATTAGTTAAATGTACGTACCTTGCTGTGAAAAGATTTTGTTGTTGTTGGTTTTCCTAGTGGAGGTAAAGAGACACTAATGCACTGTTGGTGGAGTTTTAAACTGATCCAACTATTTTGGAGAGCAATTTGGAACTATGTCCAAAGGGCTACATATAAAACTGTGTATATCCTTTGATCTAGCAATACCACTGCTAGATCTATATCCCAAAGACATCCAAAAAAAGGGAAAAAGACATATTTGTACAAAAATGTTTATAGTGGTTCTTTTTTTTTTTTTGGTGCCAAAGTATTAGAATTCGAAGGCATGCCCAACAGTTGGGGAATGGCTAAGCAAGCGGTGGTATATGATTGTAATGGAATATTATTGTGCTGTAAGAAATGACAAGCAGTATGATTTCAGAAAAACCTGGAAAGACATGCATGAACTGATACGTAATGAAATGAACAGAGCCAGGAGAGCATCGTACACAGTAACAGCAATATTGTTCTGCGAAGAATTGTGAATGACTTAGCTGATCTCAGCAATACGATGATCCCCAAGGGACAAATGATGAAGCATACTATCTGACTCCAGAGAAAGAACTGATATTTACTGAATACAGATTGAAGCACGCTATTTTTCACTTTCTTTTCCTTTTTTCTTTTATTCAAGTCCTCTTATGCAAAATGACTAATATGGAAATGTTTTACATAATTGCAAAACAAAGAAACAAAAAAAAATTAGCCTGTGGTTTATCTAACATTGTTAACATAGTAGTACATGAAGATTATAAGATCAATAGTGAATGGATTAGGTCATAGTCCAATAAACATAGCTATAATTGTGGCAGTAATGATATATAATTATTAATATTTCAATGAATGTAATACTATCTAGGCTATAAACCAACCTATTGGAGAATTGCGAGTGCTCTATTAAGTTTCCATGAGAAAAAAAGCAGTTACAAACTTCATTCTTACCTATATTTAACTTTATTCCTGCTTAAACTTACCCAAATGGGAGGTGTGAATGAATGATAGAATTAGAGTTAACACTTCTGGAGTTTCAATTACATGAATTCTACAAGAAATAATATGGGCTCAGAGGGTATAGTTAGAGAATAATCTTTCTGAAAGTAAATTATATTGGAATCTTATACATTGATTCATTTATTCATGACCAAAACACCTTTCTAAAACTCAAAAGGAATTCACATATAAAAATTTGCAATTTTGAGATGATCCTAAAATCATCTGTGTCCTTTCCTTACAGACCAAGTAAAGTGTGTAAGTGCCATAAAATAGTCTTTAAAATTTTAAATAGTAAAGAGCTAAAACCAACGAAGATCTAAAAATAATTTTCACATTTCTATTGCCATCTGTACAATGTTGTATTGATATCTCTAGTGCAATAACACTACATTTAAGAGGGATAGAAATAGAATGCCTACTTTTACTCTTCCAAAGAGCATTACTTTCCAAAACAAAACCACGTCTCCACATCCGCATAAGTAGTAAACCTTGAAGCAAATATGAAATGAAAATTCATTCTAGATTTGTAAGTCCAAGTACAGAAAGGATAATGTCAAACATGATGTGCTACATTACATGTACACCAACCTCTATTCCTTCAGAATAGGAAAGTTTGTTGTTGCTCTGGCTTCTCTTTGTTTCCTCATTATTTATTTTTGAAGCAGCCTTTCATTTGTAAGGACCTCTCAATTAGAAATCCCATCTATCAATATAGATAGGTACCTTCTCTTCAATTTATGTTTAGGAAAAATGCCTAGGGTCTTGAAATATTGCCACGTGCCTAGGATCACAATGCCAATATGTATTAGAAGCAAGCTTCTCTTAAGAAAGTTAGCTGCCCACTTTCTTACATTTATCCTGGAACTCCTGATGCTCAATTGTGTCTATGAAGGTGCTTTTCCATGCAAGATTCTAGTTTAGCACTCACTAGGCTGGAATACATAGGCTATTGGCATAATAAAACTTCCCTTACCTTGATTCAATACATATCATTATAGAAATGTAAATAAATGTATGTTTTCTTTTTGCCAAAGATGAAACAATCCAATTGCCATAGGATCACATTCAAACTTTTAGAAAGGAATTTCAGCAGAAAGTCATATTCTTTTATTTAAAAGGTAAGAGGTAATTTATGCTTACATCACATTGTCACATTAGTCAGAAGAACAGAGACTAAATAAAGAGCTGGGAGGGACCTTGAAGGCTATCTAGATGGACTTCAATGGAGAAACTGAGGGTCACAGAGGTTGTGACTTATTTAGTCACGCAGGTAGTTAGTGCCTGAGCTTCTCTGACTGCAAATTCAATCTTCTTGATTACAAACCCTCATATGTGTTGCCTAGTTTCATACCTTGATTCTTAATCTGTGTATCTATACTAACTCAATGAATTAGAGGCCTGAAACCACTTCTTATCTTTGAGACTTTACTTATCAAAGAGACTATATAGTTTTCATTGACTACCCACCCCTCTGACTCATTATTTGCCCTGATTTTGCCTGATTCTGTCTCTGCAGTGATGAGTAAGTTCCAGACCCTTATCTCCCTGTGGACCATTATCAAGATTCCATGATTTTCAACTATTAAGGACCCATAGGTCCTTGACACAGTTACGGAGAGTATTTAGGATATAGTTGTCTGTAAGACTACAGTCAACTGCTTAAACCTCAAGCAGGTAACAGTGCAACTTCAAACATAACTTCTCCAGGGACACATAAAACAGTATCATAAGCACAAATGTGGGTAAACCTAATTAGGAACACTAGACCTCTACGGGCACAGTGTTCTTCCATAAAGAAGTTGCTCCAGACTTCTCTTACTCTTTATAGGCACAGTACCAAAAATCTTTCTCCATTAAGACATATTTTCCTCAAATTCCAGTAGTAAAATATTTAAAATAAACAATAAAAATTGGAAGAACCAAAAGAAGAAAAGATAAACATCAAGCACTAATGTTCTTTTTGTTGCTTTTGTGTATGTGATAATCTAATTTATCTATCCCACTAAATTAAAAAATTAATATATTTAAATCACAAGGAAACAACAAATCTCATTCTGGGCCAGGTCAGTGGTCCATCTATTCAATTTCTATGATGGTGGCAGCAAATTTAATTTGTGTAAAAACATAGTTACCATTCATGATATTCCAGATGACCTGTACAGTCTCTTCTAGCACTCCAAACATTTAAACCATATTTCAAACCCCCACCAAAATTGACAGTTGGTGGATATGAAATCAACCTACTGCCCAAATAGCATAACGTTATTGTGCAATGTTTCCTAAATAATCTATAACTTATCTAACCTTTCTTTTTAGAAATTATTTATGTTTTTAACCTCTATTACAACTCAGATTACTGAATTTCACAAGTTATGCCCTTTTATTTATCCCAAAGATACTGCTTTTAAGTTTCACAGTGAATATTGTCCTAATTCTAATCTTCTGTGCCTTGGTAAAAATTTCAGAAAATTTATAAAGCAATTTCACAAGTACCTTCTTGTGAATGTTATATATTAGTTGTTAGGGTTTCGAATTTAAAATGTCCACTGCCCTCAAGGAGCTTACATTCTATTATAATTGAAATTTTTAAGTGAATAATCACATATATTTTTAATTCTATACTAATACACAACCCTTGATTTTTTTTCCTTGAATATGTTACTTACTTTCTGTCTAGATGAACCTTCTCTAGTTTTTTGATGTCTTCTTTGAACTTCAGAATCTGTACACACCATTCCAAGTATATATGTCAAAGTGTCCTAAGGTAGACAGGCAGCAAGTAACAGAGCAATGAAAAGATGGCTAGATTCAGAGTCAGAAGACATGTAAGTATGAATTCTAACTCTACCATTTACTATATGTGTGACCCTGGACAAATCATTTAATCTCTGTCCTTCAATTTTCTCATATACAAAATGAGGAAGTTGGACTAAGTGAAATTTAACACCCTTCCCAGCTCTAAAACTATTTTTTTCCTTGTCCTATTATAGGATTTTATTTTTGTTTTTTGTTTGTTTCTGATATTCTCCATGATGGTACCTAGAATTCTCTCAGTCTTGATCCCAATAGCACAGTGAACTACTGTCTTTAGAGAATACTACATTTAGGTTTCCTGAGATATAATGGATAATGTGGCACATATCATGCCATCTGTAGAATAATTTTCTCTAAATGCACTATGCTTCATTTTTCCATACCTGCCACTTTTCTGAAATCACATAAGCTTTGTTAGCAGGCGAATAATAATAATAATAATGAACAAAATCACTATTAGAAAACAAAGAGGTCATTTTCAATAATAAAACCAACTTAAAGAAATGGGAACTTGGTGTAAAACTACTGGTCTTCTTCCCTCCATTCTTAGTATAATAATTCTAACTTGGATGATTTCTAATGTGGTTCTGGATTTCATTTCTTTCACACAGTCACATAATTTATTTTACCAGTATCCCATTCACTTCAGAGATAACTCTCTAGTCATGCCAAAGGTGTTAGGAAAAGTCAGAGTAATAGAATATACAATTATGATCTTCTAAGAGCAAAGAATATATGTACATTCTTTTTCCTCTCCATTTTTCCCAAGGATTGTCACCGAATTTTTTTAATGTCAGATGTCAAGTAATGACTATTTTAGCATTACTCCTCCAGATGGGATTTATATCTGTTAAATACTATTACTGTTTGCAGTGTTGATTGGACAAAATATGCATTAGTTCTGAGAACAAGGGAGTGGAGATACTTGTACATTTCCAAATGAAACAGATGGTAAGAAAATGAAACAAAACACAAAGGTGGAATTTTTTTTAAAATTTTATATGAGCAACACATTCCGTTCCTTTCCCCCCTTTCTGTTCTGCCCAAGATATAAAAAAATTTGTCCTCAAAATAATAATATCCATTGGCAGCTCAGTATGCTCCTTTAACTACTGAATATTTATGCATGTCATGTACTGTATTTATATTAACATCATCTTGAATGTTTCTGAGAAACAAGAGCCATCTTGTTACTATTCACATTATTTCCTGGGTGATGATTGTTTAATTAACTATTTCTGCATATGTCCCATAAAAAATTTATTTATATTTTTATAAACAAGAATGTTTTGGCACTGCTAATTAATTTCTGAAAATGTTATATTTGCCTCATTGTCATTTATTGCTTTTGTATATTTAGAAAAACACATTGTAATAGCTGAATCATTCATACAGTGAGTGATGATTACTATACAGATAACATTTAATACATATTCTACCATTTTATAATATGATAATAAGAACAAATTAAATTTTCATGATGTAGCTATCTTGAATGTTCTTGGCATTTATTTCATTTAAATATTTAATTGAAATATCATATTTTTGATCATTAGGTAGTTCCTAAAAAGAGCAAATATTTTTGTGCACAGAGCTTTTGAATTATTGATCTATTTTTCTTTTTTTCCAAACATTCCGTGTTTGATATAAAACTATAATAATGAATCCAAAGTCATATGGCTGATTTTCATTGCCTTTTATAAACAGAAAAAATGGGAGAAATGTGTATTATACACTGAGAAAACAGGTTCCAAAGTTAATCATCCAAAGCAGGACTTGCTTAATACACAAACATAACAATTTTATGGGGACATACAATAACCCATTATTAATGCCATGTGCATTTCTAGGGAGATTTTAACAGTTGGTTTATGATCAATCTACCAAAGCAGTGCTTTTTAAGGACCATTTGATGTCCAACAAATTTTTTTAGCAGTCTTTGCATGCTCTCTCCCTCTCCTTTCTTTACTCCTTTTCTTTCTTCCTTTGTTCCTTCCTACCATCCTTCCTTCCCATCTCCTTATTTGCTAGAAGCAATATTTTAAAAGAGCAAAATATTTATAACATTCAAAGTTAAAGATTGATTATAAAAGTAATGTTATATAGCTTATCTATATTTAAATTTAGAGTTATTCTCCTAAACTAAGTTATTTGAGTAAGCAGCTTAGACCATCAAAAGGTATAGCAGTATCATTTTGTAGTGATTTGAAGGAAATTTAGAATTTTATTAAAGGCACTCTAAGGTTTTCCATTCTGCATGTTCATATGTTCTCTAAAGACAGGATTATGTAGTAAAGAAATAAATGGTATCAAATTCATGTGTTCTGCTTTTATTTGGTTTTCTCTTCTGAAACATAATGGTTTTTATTGGGAGAGTTAACCAATAGACTTGTTTGCATTTAACAAGTTTTTGTTTTTGTTTTTCTTTCCCATTTCCAGTGAGCAGCCAGGATTAGCAAGAACATTCTCATGTGCTATTATTGGCCTTAATTAAGGAAGAAGTTTTAAATTATTAATGATTAGCTTTCAAAATGGAAACCTCAATGGAAGAAAAATATGTAAATTGTATTATTTTGCTTCCCTCAATATAAACATTAGATGAAATTACATCTAGCGCCATATGGAATGGCAAGGCAAGGAAACAAGCATTTCTTAAGATCCTACTATGTGTCAGGCATTATGCTAACTGGTGGAGATATAAATATGAAAAAGGAAGGAAGGAAGGAAGGAAGGAAGGAAGGAAGGAAGGAAGGAAGGAAGGAAGGAAGGAAGGAAGGAAGGAAGGAAGGAAGGAAGGAAGGAAGGAAGGTAGTCCCTGCTCTCAATGAGCTTATATTCTAATGAGGGTTTAAAGTGATGGGAAAGTAACAGATAAGAATATGGTGGTCAAAGTGTAGACAGAAGGACAGCCAGGAGGGGGAATGAAGTTTGGCTGGCCTGGTCTCCGGAGGAAATATCTACTGGAAGAAACAGGAAGACACTGTGGAAAAATAATTCAGACTGAGGAGGCCCAGATTCTGAGGGAAGCTCCAGAGTGAAACTTCAGCTGAGCCATTGTGTTGAAGTCCAAAAAGTCAGCCGCACAGCTTCTGCACATGTTGCCAATGTTGGAGAAACACTTGATTTTCAAAATTATTCAATTAAATTCTCAAGTTTACTGAAAACATACTTTGTGCTTACTTTTGTACCAGGTGACTTTGTTGACAGCCCATTGAATGCACAAATCATCACTATTAGATATCATATGGGACAGGGAGAAACATTAGGTCATATGTTCAAGCAGTTTCAAATTTATTTGGGAAGCTCATAAATGAAATAAAGTCTCACATCAGTATAATGCTTTAGAACATTCAGGGTGTTTTCATATTCATTTTAGCAGTTCATTGTGATAAAATATATAACACAACCAGAGAAGAAGTCATTTCCATATTATTTAATATAAATATATTCAGTAATGAAAAGGTAGTGAAAAGAGATGGATAAATGAAGTGATAGATGGGTAGATGGATGGATGGATAGATGGGTGGATGGATAGCAGACTGACAGGATGGAGAGATGGATGAAGAATTTCTGTTGCCCAGGCAAGAATAAGAGAAGAATTTAGGAACATCCATAGTTGTTTCTGTTGTTTTTGTTGTTTTTTTGTTTGCTTGGTTTTTTTTTTCTTTTCGCTTGAGGGGAAAATCTAAAGAAGATAGAACAAGAAGTCAGAGAGTTTACATTGATCTGTGAGCCAGTTAACAATCAACAAGCATTGATTAGTCGCTTATTAGATGCTATGCACTATACAAAGAAAGGCTAAAAGAGTGCCTATCCTTAAGAAGTTTACATTCATATGGAGGGAAAAAAAACATGTAAATAACTAGGTTCAAGATAGATAAAGATCAGAAGGAAGACAATCTAAAAATGGAAGATACTAACATAGTAATAGAGCATGAATGAAGGTTCTCCAACAATTATGGAACAAGATAACTTCCAAAGACATGGCAAAAATAGAATTGAAAAACAGATTATTCAAATGCACATTTGTAGGTTAAACTGAGAGAGAGAGGGAGAGGAAAAAAGAGAGAGAGAGAGAGAGAGAGAGAGAGAGAGAGAGAGAGAGAGAGAGAGAGAGAGAGAGAGAGAGAGAGAGAAGTTATTGAAAGACAAGCTCAGATAATTATGACTGAAATGGAGTAGAAAGCTCAAATGAACAAGACATGATGGGTGGGTAGGTGAGGAAGAAACTTTTTCACTAATTTTTTTAATACCAACAAATACAATCAAGTAAAGTCCCAGTCAATGCTATGATGAGAAGTTTGAAGGACTTGAATGAAAAAAAGACAATTTCACTGGCAATAATATGTGAAACAAAAAGAAAGCTAATTTGGGGGAAGGGTAGATGCTGAGCTCAATTTTTAACATTTGAATTTCTGATTCTGTTGCATAACCTATAGGCCCTAAGGGCTGAGACTGAGAGGCCATGGCTGGAGGTTGAGATTTAGAAGTCCTTTCCACTGAAATGATGGTAGAAGGTGTATAAAGGAAAAAGAACGTAGGGCCATAACTAGACTCTTGTCTTCCACTGTTCTTTTATTAAGTAGCTTTTATATGTTATATATGTGTTAACAATGCAGAAGGGGAAATCACGGACCAGCCAATTTGAGAAATGTACAGACTTGTCATTAACTGAAGAACATTATTACATCTGCCAAAATATTGGAGAACTTCAAAAAATTAGACAAATTATTAATTAGAAACTGATTACTTATGTTGTTAACAAGAGTATAATAACAATACTTGGCATGCAATGATCCTCTATATTTGATATGTAGTCAACACACCAGCAATTGAGTTTTAACTGTTCATTGACTTTCCAGGCAAGTCATGGTGCTTTGACAGCTTAAAATGGGTCACAGAGGTAGAAATAAACACTCAATCAATTAGCACTTATTATACACATTTAAGGTGCTAAGCACTGTGACAAATGCTGGAGATACCTAGTAGCATCTATTTTCTCATTGCAATATCAAGAGTATGATAGAGTTTGATAAAAACATTGAAACTCACCCTTGATTAGAATTTCAAAAGATGGCCAGTACATTGTATCTAGAGTACCACATTCAGTTCTAAAAGCAACATTTTAGGAAGGATTTTGTCAAACTAAAACATTTCAAAAGAAAAAAACTACATGTAGACAGGACTGGGAACCATGCAATTCAAGAATCATTTGTTCAAACAGGGGACTTAGTTTGGAACAGAGAAGAAAACAGGAAATATAAAAGGTTATGATACATAATAGGTATTAGGCATTTTACTTGGTATCAGAGGCAGACCTAGGACTAATGGATGGCACTTGCAGAGAGGAAGATATCCACAAGATAGAAGAAATTTCTTAATAGTTTTAATACACAAAATAATAGCTATAGCTATTATTACTCAAAAGTGGAAGGGCCTGTCTCAGAAGGTAGGAGTTTCCCCAAAATTAGAAGTCTTCAAAGAGAGAACAGAAAAGGATTTAAAATTTTTATAGAGGGAGCTACTGTTCTAGTCCTGATTGTTGTTGTTGTTTATCCCTCATTCTCAAAGAAGACCAATATCACAAGCATAATGTCTTGACTTGCACATGAATTGCATTTGAGTGAGGCAGAGTTGTGGAAAGTTGTCAGACTCTCCCCTCCAGAGTCATCAGAGTCCAGTGGCCAGACAAAAGTCAAGATGACTGGTGATGACCTAGGATGTAGTAGGTGACCTTGGCATTTCTAAGTTAAGGTCTTTCTCAGGTCCCTAATTTAAGTAATCTCTGAGGGTCCTTTTAACTCTGAGAGTCTGTGACCAAAGTTATGAGAGTACTAATGATAATTACACTTTCCTTAAACCTATTCATTAAAGCCAGTGTTATAATTTTATAAGGTGTTTACCACTTTGGAAAATTATATCACAATATAATTTGTATAACAAAAGAATGACTATATCAAATATTATTTTCCATTATATGTTATGTAATTTAAGTCATTTTAATTCATAATGATAATTATTTTATTTTCTATACAATATGAAATTGAAATTGTTTAATGTTTTTATATAATTCCTTAAGTAAAACATACAATACACAGTATTCCTATATCAAAGAATCACATGGATAGAAGTACGTGAAATCATGGCCTAAATTATACTTCTTAAAATTTTAAAGAAGTTAAGAAAAAAAAAACTTCATCAAATAAGAAACAGATTCACTATTTAAAATGTGCATGAGTTTAATAATGGCATTAAGTATAGTTATGATTAAGCCCATAAAATTTGCCTATTTTTAAATTATATGGTTAAAATAAAACATACAACCTTTGAGATTTTTCACACTTTTGTTTCAGAGTCATTTTAAATAATGCTTCATGGAAAAGTGATAGCTTCCTGAAGAGGAAGAAACATCAGACAATTATTATGTACCCTAATTCATGGTAGTAAATATCTGAAGATTGTTAAAACCTAAGAAAAAAATCTTGCTTTAATTTAAGAATATTACTTTTCTGTCAAGGGATAATGTTATAACATTAACTCAGAAAAGTAGAAACTTTTCAATAAAAAGATGTACTGCCCCCAAATTTGAAACCTATGCAATACATTATCCAAATATAATTTTACATTAGCTGAAAAACTAAATAACTGCACATACTATATCATAGTGAAACATTTATTTATTTACTATTCAGGCACTAATACACCACAATTCAACCAAATTGCTGATAAGTTATTTCATCAGATTGTAAACATTTGTCGTGAGGAAACATTAATTAAGAATACAATACCATGGAGTTCCCTAATAGTTGGCATTCACATTACCAGCAAAAGAATACAAAATACCAAGAAAGATTATATTGAATGTGGGAAGAATGCTCAGAAATTCTCACTTATGGAACTATGATTACAGTGCTGTTTTTCTGCTTTCAGGAAAAGATTCCCTGAGGGTAGGAGATAATAGCCACATAGAAAAAGTAACAGTCATCTTTTGTTATGGCCAGGGCCAATATGCAAAATGAAAGTATGCCAAAGCATATTACTGTGTATAACATTACCTTTTTCCTCCTTAGAAGCTATTAAACAAGCCACCTACAAATGGGTTAGAGAAATGTCCTGAAAAAGAGGACCACATTTTCTAAAGATGGCAATGCTTAGTTTTAGAAGAATTACATTATAAGTGAGTACCACAATTGAGGTGACTCAGCTGAGGCCACTAGGCCCCCAAATTTGCAATTTGCTATCATTTAATAAGCTACCACTCACCACAGTGAAACCTTAAATCCACTGTGTATGATTTTACTTATGTTATGTTACCCATGATTCTAATTATGTAGTTATATGAGGTTGTCCATTTAGGAGTGTTTCATTTCCAATAAGCCAATATTCACAAAAGCCCTCCATAATTATGACTATGTCTACAGGAGGCCCCAAACCATCAATGCAGTCAAACCATTTATTAAGTTAACCAAGAAAGCATTATTCAGTTTGGATTTTATTAATTTTGAAAGAAAAAGGAAATATTTTTTGGAAAAATTAAACTTTTCTAATGACTATGCTGGCAAAATGTAGGAATGAATTTCTAAAATGGCTCTAAACCAGTTCAGAAAATACAATTGAAGGCTGTCATCCATAATTTCTTTGCATTACTTAGGTAGTTCTAATAACTCAGATCTTTTTAAAAAGCCTAAGTACAGTTGAATTCAATGCATTGTTCCAAAACAAACACTGTGAGTATAAATGAATGGATGAGTGAATTAAATAAAATGAATTTTAAAAATTCATTAACCATTTACTACGTGCCAGGTTTTATATTAAGTTCTGGGGTTAAAATACAGAGAGAGAGAGAGAGAGAGAGAGAGAGAGAGAGAGAGAGAGAGAGAGAGGGAGGTCTTTTCCTTCAATGATCTCACATTCTAATAGGAAAAAATAATAACACAAATAGGGGATTGTTCTTGAGGGAGTAAGTTTTATTCCAGAGAGTAAGAGCTAGTGAGTTGATCCATGGTTAAGTGGATTAACATCTTTTCCAGAAACAACAGTAATATTGTTTTGATTATTATGCCAAAAACGATAGTTTGAATGTGGGGGAGGTCTTTATGGGTAGGAAGGAACAGCAGTGAGAAGATGGGAAAACAACCTGGTGGACATTAAATGGGCTGTGAAGGTGAACATTGCCTAGGATCCAAGACCCAGGATCACCCAACTAGGGAATGTCAGAGACAAGATTCAAACTTAACCCCAAGTTCTGCACTCTACCTAGTACATCTAGCTGCCTCCAATTCCTCATATGAAATGAACCATCCCATGCTCCCTTTCCTGAAGACTCTCCAGCTCATCAATGTCTTTTTTTAACATTATGATGTCAATACAAGTTTCCAGTTGTGTTCAGTTATGATATAGTGCAGAGTGACAATTGCCTTCTTATTCCTGAAAGTCATGTCTTTCTAAATGCAGCTTAAGATTGTATTAAATTATTTCCAGTGCAAAGATAGCAGAGTAAGGAAGGAACCCTCTGAAGCCCTCTCAAATTCCCCCCAATAAAACAACTTGAAAACCACCTCAAAATTGATTTAGGAATAGGGAAGCAGTTTACCAGCATAGCAGGAAAGATCTGTCTCCCTGGGATGGAAAAGGAGCAGGGTCTGAGAGTAGCAGCAGCCAGCTTCATAACAGGGGCACTGCAGCAAAGTTCCAAACCTGGGGTGATCCACCAGCCAGTGAGGCCCCACCATTCTGGAAGCCAGTGGGCCCTGAGGCAAGTCAGAAGTCTGTGCAGCACCACTAGGCCCCATGCCAGCAGACAACTCCAGTACATGCCACTTGGTATGCCTCGTCCCTATTGCTGATGAGTAGTGAGGCCTCACACCAAAAAAAAGAAATAAATAACTCTTCATAAAATAGAACTGGCCAAATGGAAAAGGAAATACAAAAACCCACTTAGGAAAATAATTCCTTAAAAATTAGAATTGGGCAAATGGAAGCTAATGATGCCATGAAACATCAAGATACAATAAAACAATTGAAAAAAAGAAGAAAATGTGAAATTATACATTGGAAAATATCAAGGATAGATAATTTAAGAATTATTGGACTACCTTGAAGCCATCATCAAAAATAAAAAATCCTGGACAACATCTTTAAAGAAATCATTAAGGAAAACTGCCCTGACATCCTAGAACCAGAGGGCAAAATAGAAACTGGGAAAAAAAAAAAAAACACTGATCACCACCTGAAAGAGATCCCAAAATTCCAAAGAATATCATAGCCAAATTCTGAGTTCCAAGATAAAGGAGAAAGTACTGCAAGCAACCAAAAAGAAACAATTTGAATATTGTGGAACTACGGTTAGTATTAAATAGGATTTAGCAGCTCTCACATTAAAGAACCACATAGCTTAAAATATGATATTCCTGAAGGCAAATGAGTTAGGATTACAACCAAGAATCACCTACCCAACAAAAGTAAATATATTCCTTCAGGAGAAAATGGATATTTAATGAAATAAAGGACTTTCAAGCATTCCTAATTAAAAGACTAGAGCTGAATAAAAAAAAATGATCTCCAAATACAAGACTCAAGAAAAACATAAAAAGGTATAAAAGAAATTAGAAAGAGAAAATGTAAAAGATTCAATAAGGCTAAATTGTTTACATTTCTATGTGGCAAGATACTATTTGTAACTCTTAAGAATTTTATTAATATAAGGACAATTAGAAGGATTATATATAGACAGAGGGTATGATTATCAGGTGATTTTGATGGGATGATACTCCCCCCCCAAAAAAAAAAAACAAATTAAACGGGTCAAGAAAAATTACAAAGGAAGAAGAATTGGTGGGAGATAGAATGGGGTAAATTATCTCACATGAAAGAGGCATAAAAGAGTTATTATAACACAGGGGAAGATGGCAGAGGTAGGAGTGGAAGGCAAACAAACCTTACCCTCATCAGAGTTGGCTTAAAAAAGGAATAACATACACACTCAGATGAATACAAGAAATCTGTCTTACCTTACAAAGAAGGAAAAAAGGAATGGATGTAAAAGAAGGGGAAGGAGACTGATAAAATAAGAGAACAGATAGAAGGAGATGGTGATCAGAAGTAAAACACTTATGAGAAGGCATAGGGTAAGACAAGGGGAAAATAGTATAGAGGGAAATACACAGTTATCATAACTATAAATATGAATGGGATGAATTCACCCACAAGATAGAAGCAGACTCCAGAATGGATTAAAAATCAGAATCCTACAATATGTCATTTACAAGAAACGTATTTGAAGCACACGGACACACACAGAGTAAAGAAAAGAGGATATAGCAGAATATATCATGCTTCAGCTGAAGCAAAAAAAGTAGGGGTAGCAATCATGATATCAGACAAAGTAGGCAAAAATAAATCTAATTAAAAGAGATAGGTAACAAAACTATATCTTGCTGAAATGTACCATAGACAATGAAGTAATGTTAATACTAATCATATATGCAACAAATGGTACAGCATCTAATTTGTTGAAAAATAAGATGAATGAGTTACAGGAGGAAATAGAAAATAAAAATATTAAGGGACCTTCAACTTTCTGCTCTCAGAACTAGACAAGTCTAACCAAAATATAAATAAAAAAGAAGTTAAAGAGGTAAATACAACTCTGAAATAGTTAAATATTATAGCTCTCTGGAGAAAATTGAATAAAAATAAAAAGAAATATAACTTTTTCTCAGTAGTTCATTGCACCTACACAAAAATTGACCATGTTTTAGTACATAAAAGCCTCACAACCAAATGCAGAAAAGCAGAAATAGTAACTGCATCTTTTTCAGGTCATAATACAATAAAAAATACATTCAATGATGGGCAATGAAAAGATAGATTAAAAATTAATTAGAAACTAAATAATCTGATCCTAAAGAATGTGTGTCAAAGAACAATTCATAGAAACAATCAATAATTTCATTAAAGAAAATGGCAATAATGTGACAACATAACAAATTCTACCCACTAGCATTAGAGTGATTATTCAGGCCTATAGAGAAATTATTAGGGATAACCTTGGGAATTTCTTAACTACTAAATGAATGGTATATGTGTTCTCTTAGGTTTTGAAAGACTCATCCAGGATTGCAGAAAGAGAAAGGATACAAAGATTTGAAGTCTCCATATTAAAACCTGGTATTAACTCTCTTGAAGGAAAAACAAGGTGGAGCCCTGCTCCCTGATCAGGCTCTTGGGACCCCAAATTTTGGCAGGATTACTGGCAAATGACAATAACTTTAGTGAAGAAGTTCTTAGTCTGAACCTACACAGTGAGACTTATAAAAAAAAAACTACCTGAAAAAACCATATTGCTATTTCCCTCTTCAGTGGCCAAATCAGTGAAGGCCCAGCAGGATTTAGAGGAAGCTGAAAGACCCTGTTGAATTACATAAGAGCAGCAACATCTGTTGTGAAGTCTACTTTGTTGTTTTGTTTTGTTTTGTTTAACTTTTCAGTGAAATTTTTCTTTGGTTTTTTTGTTAACTGCATGATTTCTGATGGGGATTTGATTTCAGTGTAAGAGGACCAAGGGTACCATGTAGAGATTTTTCCAAGTTTTCCTGGATAGTGCCTTCAATTCAAAAAAGTGGGAAAATGTCCCATAGTACACCTGGGCCCTTAATGTCATAAGAAATCTATGAAACAAAAGTATATATATAAAGTTTATAAAGTATTAAATGTCCATAACTAAATGTTTCCTTTCCTGTAGAAGTACAAAAGTTTGCTCCTCAATGTTTTTGTCATAAAATTATAAATGAAACTATAAATGATCAAATACAATGATTTGTATCTATCTATTTACTATTCCCAAAGAACATCTTTAGGATTGTGCATAGAGGCCCTTGTCAATAAATATATTTTGAAATTGGCAAAGATGACTTATCTAAATATTCATTATGCCTATGAAAGCATAAAAAAGAAAGAAGGGAAACAAGAAAGGAAGAGAGGAAGAGATTTTGTATCTTTCATTTTTTCTGCACATTTTAGTTTTTAAAAAGGATTATGAGTTCTGATCATGCTCACAGAGACTAGTACCATAAAAGAATCACTAGCTGCGCTGCCTTTGTATGTTCAACCTACCATTGATGGAAAAAAAAAAGTCAAAATCAGTCTAAAGGTCACCAACCAATTTCTTGCTGTCATTCCCTCAGTCCCATTTACTGCAAAAATAAGCCAAGTTATGCTTTTCATAGATTCAAGCCTTATACAAAATTAGCCTGGAAAGATGAACGTGGAGGTTTTACAGTTGCATCTTAGCCAAACTCCGCATCTAAATTCTGAATGAAGCCTACTATTAAGCTCAAGATATAGAGCAGGAATTTCTGCTATAGAGACACCAGCATCCTACTTGGTCGTCCTTCATCAAAATTCAAGGCATTAGAAGAAGCAAAAAGTTCTACCTCTAAGCCCAGTTCAAAGTCCAAACTTGGGAGAAAGTTTGGGAGCACCATACTGGAAAATCAACTGTCTGCTGCTAATTAGGCATCTCAGGCAATCCCCTAAAGAAAGCTTGGTAGCCAATTAAGCCTAATTGATGAGAGCCAGAGCCTCAGGTGCCTAGTACCCACTGCACTAACAGCAGTAGCTACAGGGACTTCTAAATGCTTAGAGAAGGGTTTTAACCCCATGCTTCTCAAATCAATCACAGTGACAGTCACCCTAATGCAGAGGCACCTAGAGAGTAAGTTCCACCATCAAAACATTTGCCATGTTAATTAGAATTGATTTCCAATTAATTCTCTTCTCTTAATTTCTGTGTTGTTGGTGTTTTCAAACTATGCTATTTGTGCAAGATAGTAGAGAAAAACAGATTTGCTAGGGAAAAAGAGGAAAACAGACTTTACAAAACCCAAGGCAATTTATTATATTAAAAATTCGAAGTCATTATATTTATTCTTAAAATTCATATGAAGTTGTATGCCTTTTCATATAAAATTCTTCTTAACATGTAAATCAACTACCACACTATTGTTTGAAACTATTACATGAAATATCATGTGTATATGTGACAGACAGAGAGAACCATTGGGGTAGGACTATAAAGTTGAAGACAAATTCCTACTATGAATCTGCAGCAGGAATTTCCTGAAGGAGGTGTTCCCAACATAGGTAGAATCAAAGGTCCAGCCAAATACATATGCACGCACGAATCAGACATATGCACACAATAAATACGTGTTTGTATGTATGTGTGTAAGTTTGGGGTATCTTCACAACATATGTGTATGCATGTATTGAAATGTGTATGTATACCTGCCTCTTAGCCTATGCCATTCTATCAGTGTTCTTCATTCACATCTCAGAGAATTGAAGGGTTTGTCAAGACACAGTCTACATTCTACAGTGAAATGAGTAAAACTGTAGAACTGTGTCAGGCTTGCTCCCTTTTCAAATTTAGTTTATAAATAAATGTCATAGGATCACAGAATCAAAGATCTGGAGCTGAAGGGACCTTAAAGGACATCCAGTTGAACCCTCTCATTTTACAGATGAGGAGTCACAGTGCTTCCTAGTCAGCATGACAGCTTTCTGCAATTCTTGGGGAAAAAAAGCCTTTTTTCACTCTGACATTCAAACCCTGCTAAGATTTCACTATTTGCATTTAAAATGGACTTATGCTGAATTTTATAGGTTTTTTCAAGGCTGCCTGCAAATAGGTTTGCATCCAGGTTGAGCCAGAGTGTAAATAATTTCCATACTGCATTCATTAGTCTCAGAAACAAGCAAGTAAGATTTATAGGAAATTATAAGATCCGTAAGCAATTTTTAATGGTATTATTGATTTCCTCAGTGTATATGAATTTCTTTTATTCTCCTTTCAAGAATACAAGTTATCTGCAAAGAAATCCCTGAAACAAATTCAGTAGAGATGATTAAACAATCACTACCTTTCAAAATAGATGTGTGTGCACATTGAGTCAGGAAATGTTATCTGACAAGGAGAGAGATGTGTAGAGGGAAAGAGAAATTGAAAAGTAGGGAGGAAAGGAGTAGGAAGATAGGCCCAGAATGTGTTAACTTTATTGTACAAGATATGAATATAAAGCAAGGATTCTTGATCTGGAGTCCACAGATCCCTAGAGGGAAATGGAGATATCAAGGGGTCTGTGAACTTGGATGGGGGTGGGGAGGAATCACATCTTTTTTTTTTCTTCAGCCAGAGGAAAAGTTTACTAGTGATAAACCACTTAGGGCCAGGTGACACCCGTAAGGACCAGCGGGCATGAGAGGTTCTCAGCCTTTTCAGCGTGAGATTCTCAGCCGGAATCACACCTTTATGACAACAGTAAGTATTTTCCTTTGTAATCCTATGTATTTTTTTTCTACATATAATAGCATTATTCTGGGAAGGCCCATAAGCTTCAGTAGCTTAAATTCTAGTGGGGGATACAACATGATACATACAAAATTAAAATAAGCTGTCTGTAAAGAGAGAGACCAAATAAACAAACAAAAAACTCCACTGATTCCCTATTGACTCCATGATCAAATAAAAAAAAAGATTCTTCTGGAATTTAAAGTATTCAGAGCCTTTTAGGCTTCTTCTACCCTCCCTCTACAACCCAGTGACATTGACCTACATCCTACTCTGGATACACATAAATCTCATTTTCATGTCTTTGCACTGGCTATTCTCCATTCATTGAATGAATTCTTCTTGCCTCCACTTCTTGGAACTCTGGTTTCCTTCAAAATTCCTCTCAACTTACTTCCTACATGAAGACTTTCTATACTCCCTTAACTTAATATTATCTCTACTACAGACAACTTGTTTTCTTTTTTGTTTCTTTTAAATTTTTATTTTTTAATTTATGCAATAAAACAAGCATTCCCATAACAATATATTTTTTAAAAGATGATTGCAAAAATAAAAAATAAAAATAAAAAAATGATTGCACATAAAACTGCAAACACATTATGTACAACTTGCTATTCCTTTTAAATATATAATAAAGTTATATATATTTCTTTTTTTTCTTCCTTCTCCTCCCACCCTAGAGATGGCTACCATTAGACACAAACAAATGTGTATATGTATGTATATATGCAAAATCATTCTATACACACTTCTATTTATTAGTTCTTTCCCTGGATGCAGATAGCATCTTTCTTCATATGTCCTTTGTAGTTCATTTAGGTATCCATAATAATCAAAATGACTTATTCACTCAAAGTTTTCAATCTGACTGAGAATTTTCACTGATGACAGACACCCCCATGCCTGGGATGCTTTCCCTCCTTGTCTCTGCTTTCTGGATTCTATGACTTCCTCCAAGTCTCAGCTAAGGTCCCATCATCTGCAAGAACTTTTTCCCATTCCTCTTTAATTTTAACACCCTCCCTCTGAGATTATCCTCAATTTATGATGTATCCATCTTGTTTTTACATAGTAGTTTGCATAGTAGCTAGGTGGGACAGAGGATAGAGCAAAGGAGTCAGGAAGATCTGAGTTCAAATCTGATCTCAAACATTTATTAGTTTGTGACACTGTATAAATTACTTAATCTCTATCTGCCTCAGCTTCAGCATCAGTAAAATGAGAAAAACAATGGTACCTACTTCCCAGGGTTGTTGTGAAAATAAAACATGAATGTATTTATGAAGCATTTTGCAAATCTTATAGTGTTACAAATAAATGTTAGTTATGATAATGATGTGCTGTTGTTGTCTCCCCAATTAAACCATGAGCTACTTGAGAGCAAGGACTATTTTTTTATGGTGGGGAAGTCATGCCTTTCTTTATATCCCCAGAGTTTAGCACAGTTCCTGAAATATACCAAGTGCTAGTTGATTTCCTGCCTGACCAAAGCCCAAGGGACACATTGTCTGGATATATAGATTTAATATATTTCTGCATAGAGATACTAATTGAACCAATAGGAACTGATGAAATCACCAATTGAGAGAGTGTGTCAAGGTAAAATAAGCCCTAAGACACATCCTTGGGGTATCCCCATCTGCTGGAGGTCTGACATGGATAATGAATTAGCAAAGGAGACTGAAAAGGCCAGCTAGGGAAAGGAGGAGAATCAAGAGAGCAATGTTGGGAAAATCCAGATTGGATTTTCTATTTTCTATGAGAAGAGAAGGGTAAATGGTGTCAAAAAAACTGCAGCATGATCATGGGGGATGAGCATAGAAAAGAGGTTATTTGATCAGCAAATTAAAAGAATTGTGATGAATTCGGCGGCAATAATAAGGCAAGAAGAAGGGAATTAACAACAGAGAGGTAGAGACATCAAGTATTGAGTAGAGGGCTTGCCTTGAAATCAGGAAGTTAGTTGTGTTGACAGGTACAATTCACTTAACTTCTCACTGCCCTGGGAAACTGTCTAAAACAATAAGTTTCAGAATAATTGCAGATAGCCCATAATCAGTACCAGATCCAGGTCACCCATTTCTATCCTCTTCACTACAGAAACATCTGCAATATTCTGGAGATCATTGATGGACTAAAACCACTGAATCATCAACTTCTGCCTCCTTTTCTGAACTCTTGCAGTCAATACTTTCACCTGCTCCTGCCTACTGTGAGGTAGGCTCCACAGGACATAACATCACCATTTGATGTGAGGTTGGAGCTACAGAGAGGGCCTAGAATTGTCTAGTTACTTGTCTTCCTTAACAAACACTTCTCTCCAGCCAATGATACTCTCTGCCCAGTCTCATTATTCAACAGTGTTGATAAGCATTCTCCAACCCTCCCAATGATTCTGAATCCCAAACTGCCAAAGTACAAACCTTATCTCCCATCCCCAACTGTCTACTTCTTCATCCCCATTCCCTTCAAACCTACCTTCCAATAAAGAACTCCAAATATATTCACTATATCCACTGTGCTCTCTGGAATGCCTGCTCCAATAATTAAGGAAGTTATTTTCATCTTAATCTTTTCTCTTTCCAACTTCCCCTACCTTCTAGCATTCACTGAGATGGGGGTCTTTCCTGATGACACTGCATCTGTAGCCACCTTTTCTAGGACTGGTCACACTTTCTAACGTATTTCCTAATTCCCTGGATTTGGTGGTCAGAATAATCTTAATCCCCCATCACCACTTCCATATGTTTTTTTTTTCTATCATCATCACTCAGCAACCCCTTAATCACTCAATCCAGATACTGGTAGCCAACATACATTAACTCCCAGGACATTCTCCTTCTGCAGTTTCCATGAATTTAATTATCATCTCTAGGCAGATGATTCTCAAATTACTTATCCAGCCTCAATTCCTGCTAACTTCCAGTCTTGCACCTCCAACTGCCTATTGGATATCTTGAAGTGAATGTTCTGTAGACATCTTAACTGCAACATGTCCAAAAATGAACTCATTATTTCCCCAAAAAAACCCTCTTTTCCTGACTTTTCTATCACTATTTATGGTACCAGCACCCTATCAGTCACCCAGACTTGGAAACTATGTATCATCCTCAATTTTTCACCCTCTCATCACCAACCCCATATCCAATCTCCATATCCAAGACCCTTTTGAACTCTATTTGAACTCAGATCTTCCTGACTGTAGGCCCAGCACTCTATCCACTGTACCACTGAGCTGCCCCAATTAAACCTATAGGACCTGATATGATTACCAAGTGAGATAATTAAAGAGAAGAGAGCCTTGGATACAGCCTTATGAGGCATCCATGCTTAGATGGATGAACTGAAAATTCTGAAAAAGGGACTGAGATTTTACTTTTATGACATTTTTAATATATTCTCACTTCTTTCCTTTGACACTGCCACCACCCTAATACAGACTTTTATCGTATGTACCTGTGCTATTACAATAGCCTACTCCCTACCATAAGACTCCCCAACAAATCCATCCTTGCCTCAGCTATCAAAGTCATCTTGCTGCTCTTCTCATTTTACACCCCAATTCAGTAAACTCCAGTGCCTCCTTATCATCTCTATAATGAAGACTAAAATCCTGTGTTTGGTGCTCAAAGCCCTTCATAACCTGCTCTCTTCCCACCTTGTTAGTCTTTTTATAACCTATACAACCATACATACACACACACACACACACCCAATGTTCACTTGCCCTATCCAAATCATGCCTTGCTGAACCCAGCAGACTTTGGCTTATTCTGACCTTTTACCCTTTTTGCTATTATTTAAATGCTGCTAAACAGAGCTGGAGAAAGTCATGGAAAATGCTGAGTGGGTCCATTAAAAATTTATTTTTAATAATCTCTACTTGACTCTCATTAGAGCAAGACAATGCATTAGCCTCCCTAATCAATTCCCTCTCCCACTCATCACAGGAATGATTCCAAATTTCAGCCAGTAATAACAGACCCCCAGGATGAAAGTATGCCAACACTAAGAAACCCAGATCCTGTGCATTAACCCTTTTCAATCTCTTATTGGGAGGATAATTGTGCCCTAATCAGTTGAGTTTGAAATTTCTAAGGGAATTCAATTTGAGATGCCCAAGAAACAGTTGGTGATATATGACTATAGTTCAGGAGAGATATTCATGTTAGATTTATAGATCTGAGAATCTTCTACATTGTTGTTGCTGTTGTTCAGTCATTTCAGCTGTGTGTGACTCTTTGTGACCCCATTTGGGGTTTTCTTGGCAATGTACTAGAGGGGTTTTACCATTTCTTTCTCTAGCTCATTTTGCAGATGAGAAAACTGAGGCAAACATGGTTAAGTGACTTGCCCAGGGTCACACAGCTGTAAAAGTCTGAGGTCAAATTTGTATTCAGGTCTTCCTGACTGTAGGCCCAGCACTCTGTCCAGTGTACCACTTAGCTGCCTCAATTGAGCACATAGGAGATGATAAGATCACCAAGTGAGAGTCATGGATAAAACCTTATGGTGCACCCGTGCTTAAATGGCATGAACTGAAGATTCAGAAAAGGAGACTAAGAAGGTGTGGACAGGCTGGTAGGATGACAACCAGGGAGGGTAGTGTTATGAAGATCTGGAGAAGAGAGTGTCCAGGATAAGAGGGTGATTGGCAGTGTCAAAAGCTTCAAAGAGGTTAAGAAGGATGATCATGAAAAGCCCAAAAGATTTGTCAATCAAGAAATATTGATAACTGTGGAAAGATGAAATAATAAACCACATTGAAGAGACTTTAGAGGAGTCAGAGAGAAGAGGAAGTGAAAGGACCTAGTATAGATGTGGTTTTATAAGGTGTTTAGCCAAGAAGGGAAGAAAACATATAGAATGATGGTAAGCTGGGATGGTAGTATCAAATGAAAGTTTTTAAGGATGATAAAAGGGCATGCTAGTAGGTAATAGGGAAGAAACCAGTAGTAGGAAAATACTGAAGATTAGCAAGGATTCTTCAGGAATCTTTCCCCTTCCTCCCATCTTAATGTCTTCCCTCTGAGATTATTGTCCATCTATTCTGTAAATTGCTTCTATGTAGATGTTTGAATGTTCTCTCTTTCACTAGAATGTGACCTCTATGATAGTAGGGAACATGTTTTTGCCTTTTTCCCCATCCCTGGTGTTTAGCACAGTGCCTGGCACATAATAAGTGTTTCATAAATACTGACTTACCAGACAATCTGTGTAAGTGCCCACTGAGTTTCTTAACAAAGACAAAATCACAGGTCCTGACCTCCATCTCTTTCTAATATTTATAATAAACAACACATTACATCTAACCTTTATATGTCATTTTTATGGACTTGATCTGTATCAGTTTTGTAATTTTTAAAGTTCCCTAGGAGCACTTAAAAGTGACTTACTCAGGATCACAGTTAATATGTTTCCTAGGCAGAAGTTGAATCCAGATCTCTCTGACTTCAAGACTGGCTCTGCATTCACCTTGCCATGCTTCATCTTTTGTGTGAGATACATTTATTCTTAGGGGTTTTTTTGGGAATTGGGTTAAGTGACTTGCCCAGGGTCACACAGCTAGTGTCAAGTGTCTGGTCTGAGCCCCTGACTCCAGGGCCAGTGCTCTATCCACTGTGCCACCTAGCTGTTTTCTTTAGAGTTTTTTTTAAATTTATGACTAATTTAATATTTAAATTTTGGAGAGTAAATTGCTACTGTGATTTTATAATAATAATGAGCATGAGAAAAGTGACCATCTTTATGATATAGCTCTGAAAAGAAATGTATTTACAAGTGAGGATATGATCATTTCTAGCTCTGATCTAACTGACTAATGATCTAGCTGACATCTTTCAATATCAGAACATAATAAAAGGAAAAAAATATGCATCAAAATAACATAAGTTAATATATTATATGTAAAGTCATATACACATAAAGTTAAAAGAACACTATTTTAGACTCTCAGAGTTTGATGTTATCCTCTTCTGCTTATACTTTTATTTTAAAGATGAAAAATATTATCAGAAAGATGAAATTACATGTCCTAAATCTTGTAGTTAGAGGCAAATTCAACTCTAGAATTCTGTATCCTGACTTCTATTTATCGTTCTAAATAATTAACTTATTTAGATAATATTAAAATGTTGAAATGTAGAGAGGGAATAATTCATCTTTTCACCAAAAGATGGAAGCAAAACTGAATAATCTCATAAATGATGCCATACCAAGAAGTAAAATTATCCATCTACTGGCATTCCTGGGAGTAAGTTAATTGTTCCTACATCTTTTTTTTTTTAAATAGATATTAAAGCATTTTTTTTTTCCTTAGAGGACTGGAGAGGTCTGAAAACAAGTTTGCAATAGATTATTACCTATTGAATCACAAGGAACAGAAATGAATCTCTATTAACTACAAAGCTATTCAGTATTCATTCAGTGATTACTAAATGAAACAAATTGTACTAGGCAAAGAGCAGGATACAAAGATAAATGAAATTGGTTCTCTACCTTCATCACAGACCACTTTCTGGATTCTCTGTACTTCCTTATTTTGCATGTCACTACTCTGTTCTATTTCCCCTTTTACCCACTCTTACTCTCCTTTGTTGAATTATCATAGATCATAGATCTCCTACTACCCTTGCACAGTTTTCCTGAAGTCACTTTTTCTTTTGCTCTATATTTATTCATTTGGTGATTTCAGTAGTTCCCATGGATTCTACTCCCAAATTGTATTTGCTTATTTGTTGTTGTTCTCGTTGTCATTGTTGTTGTCGTTTTGTGTGTGTAGATAGGTGTGTGGGTGTACGTAGTACATAGACTCTGAACTTATTCCTCCAACCTCAAAGAAAGGAGCCTAGGAGATAAAATTCCTAGTCTCTGACTACTTCTACTCTGAGAATTCAAGAGTAAACCAGATGTATAGGAGTTGTGTATTTTCATGGCTTATACATTGCCTGGCAAATAGAGAAGCTTAATAAATGTTTATTCACTTACCAACTAATGACTCTTCATACAGTGGTTCCTTTTAAATATCAATTACCAGTTAATATCTGCCCAATATCAATGAACCAATGAATATGTCCAATGTCTATCAGCCAATTAACATCAATTAGTTTTCACAAAGAGATATTTACTGAGAAAGTATATCAAAAAGTACAAAAACATCCTCCCTGAACTGAGTGTGCCCTTTCTTCTCTACATATTAACCTATTCTTTGGGGAAAGTGGACTCAAACCCTAAAGACGTAAGTACCAAACTTCTCCCTCAACACACACACACACACACACACACACACAAAATCACTTCTGGATTTGGCATAACAAGTGGACAATCTTTCTCTTGCTTGCAGAATTTGATATCTTAGCTACAAGGTCAATTTATTGCTGGGCTCAGTCAAGTAAACCTTTTGTCAGGACTAGCTCCTCACTTAACTGCTGTGGCTACTAGAAGACTGATATGAACTGTAGTTGTTGGGCTTCTGGTCACTCTTCTGACCTTTTGAGTCAGCGACTTGTAACATTCTCTGTTCCATCAATGACAGTCATTTCCTTAAAATCAGGAGGGGAAAAAAGGATAAAAAGAAATAGTACCACCATGTGTTCATGGCCACATGGCAGCCAGATTTCAAAGGGAGAGGTTAGGACTCCAGCCTTCTGCATCCAGCAACACTTCCATATTGTTAAATATCATTAAAGGATAGTTAATATTTAGAAAAGGAAGTAGCACACTTAATAAGTCAGCATGGTTTTGCCAAAAATAAGTAATCAAGTAAGCAATAATTTTTTATTAGGCATTTATATATTCCAGGTTCTATGGTATCATTGGGAATGGAAAGGCAAAAGTAAAAAAAAAAAAGTTCCTGCCCTCAAGTAGTTTTCATTCTATAGAGAGAGATTATATGTTCATAATAAATAGATGCAAAACACATTAATATAAATACAAGGTAACTGGTGAGGGAAGTACCAGTAGCTATAAAGATTGGAAAAGGTTTCATGTCACATGGCTCTTGAGCTGAGTTTTAATTTTTTAAAGGGATTCTAAGAGGCTGAGGTAAGGAAAGTATGTATTCCAGGCATAGGAGATAACCAGTACAAAGATGAAGAGAAGGGAAGTGGATTTCATGTGTGCAGAAAAGCAAGACTGTTGGATCAGTGTCTGCAAAAGAAAGTAATGGATATAAACATTTGAATGATATTGTTAAGATATGATAAGAAGGGCTTCAAGAGCCAAATATAAGAGTTGATATTTAATCTAGACTTCTTTCTCCACAATTATCCAGCAGCCTTTTCACCCTGGAAGATCACTCTTCCCCTGCGGACCCTTCCCAGAACCTATGTAATTGGGCCAGAGAATATGTAAGGCAGTAACATATAAGAAGACCAGAAGTGTAGAAGGGGGCCGGTTATGAGGGCTTCAAAAGCCAGATATATCCAGAGGATATATTTGATCCTAGAAGTGATGGCCCCACTGGAGTTTATTGAAAGTGGAAGATGAAGTGATTCTCTTGTTTTCAAGCGATCAATTTGACAGCTGAGTGGAGGATGAACTGGAGTGGAGCACAGCACTTGGCACATAGTAATTGCTTAATAAATGCTTGTTGACTTGTTTATCCTATAGGCAATAAGGAACTACTAGAATTTTTAAACAAGAATATGACATAGTCAGAATGACATTATCGGAAAACCCTTTTGATAACTGTGTGTAGAATAGACTGGAGAGAAAGAAACTAAAACAGGACATACAACAAATAGTACCTGAACTAGGGTGGTTTCTATCAGAGTAGACAGAAGAGGACAAAAGTGAGAAATGTTGTGGAGGTATAAAGGACATGATTAGAGCATTCACCAAGATTTAAGAAAAGTATTTGATAAAATGTCTCATGATCTTGAGAACAAAATTGAAAATTTTGTAGTAGATAAAAGTCCAGTTAGATAACATTTGGACTTGATTAGACAATTCCAAAGAGTATGAATTAAAGTTTTTACATTAACTTAGCTGTTTTGTAGTGAACAGTCTCCAGGATTTGTGCTTGGCCTACAGTCTCCAGGATTTGTGCTTGGCCTTGTGCTTATTTAACATTTTTATCAGGCCTAGGTGGTTTGCTCGTCAAATTTGCAGATGGCATAGATAGGAAGGCTAGGTTGGCTTAAAGGACAGAACAGCATGGAAAGCAATTGGTGAAGTGACAGAAGTAAATTCAAGTTTGGGATAGAAATGGAAAGGGCTGCTTTGGGAGGAAGTGGGTTCTCTTACATCTAGTTGACTCCAGATCCTCAGCTAGCACCATATTCTTGCCAAGCTAATGTACATACTCACCCATCCCTCCTCCCCATCCCCTTTCCACCTTTTGCTCTGGTAACAAGTAATCAAATCAACATACCATTGTTTCTGGAAAGGGCATATCATTCAATTGTCCTGGACTTCCATTCAGCATCTCTGTAATTTGCCCTTCCCTGGCCACCACTACCTTATGTGCATTATCTCTATCTATCAGAATGTAAGTTTCTTGATGGCAAGACCAGTCCTACTTTTGAATTTATATGCCTAGAACTTAACATAGTGTCTTAGTATATAATAAGCATTAATAAAGGTTTTGTTTTGTGTTTTCCATTGGTTCATTATTAGAGGGTTTCAAGTAAAGATAACCACATGCCAGATATGTTGTAAAGGAGATTCATGTTCAATTAGAGATTATACTTTGTAGTTCTTTCCAACTCTGAGTTTTCATGATTCCATGACATGCATAATTTCATACTTAATTAGTATATAAACACAGATGTAATCTACACTCCTAAGTTATATCAGGCTGTATTTCTGGGAATGGAGAAAAGTTCTGATTTCTTGACAACAGATAAATCCAATGCTAGCCCTGCTCATAACGTAGTAAGGGAAGATGGGAAATAAATCCAGGCCATAATCTGGGACCAAAGAAACAAACTCATTTACTTGTCCAGGATGAAAGGATATAGGAGTTAGGTAATAAGCGACAACCCACTAGATACAATGTATGATTGTAAGAGAAGCATTTGCTATCATGTTTCTGGGAAGAAGGGAGAAGGTTAGGTCTGTACACAAAATTTCCTACTAGACAACCCCTCCCTTTTCATTCCTTTTCCTCATCTAAACTGAAGGCAAAGGCAGTACCTCCACTGTGCACCACAGACACAGTGTCCTCAAATTTTCTTCTTTGCTGTCCTATTAGGACTGAAAGACGTCATTTCCCTAACTGCTACTTTTGAATACCTTATTTGGTAAATGTTATAAAACACATTTAAGAATGTGTCTCAAACTCAGCCCTCTTGGTACAAACATGTTCGAGAGCAACACAAAAATTGCTAGGATTTCTTTCAGGTGAAAGCGGGTTAGCTATAGAAAAACAAAACAAAACAAAATCCAAATTGCGAATAAAACATATCAGGAAAATATACTGCTCTACTTTTCTTCTAAATAAGCAAAAACTCATTTAATAGAAGAAACTTTTCACAGAACTCTATTTAACTACACATTCATGAATGAGTACGTCTTCTGAAGTGCTTCAGCACCGTCTGGGTATACCATCATTTTGAACTCATTTAGAATTCTGTGGAACAGCACAGATCATAATATATTCATTTGGTATCCATTTGGATGTCACATTTATTTCCATAGGTGTTCAATTGTAATTCAACATTACTGGGCACTCAGAAAAGGTGTTAGCCTTAATTTCTATAGTTGTCCTGCTGTTAGGATTCCCTCACTGAATCTAAATCAGCACATTTCCATGTACAATTTATTCCGGATCTGAGCTTTTTTATTTTAAAGATTTTTTCCCCCTGATTATCACGTTTAAATGCAAATTGGCTGATATACTGCTGGACTGCTAGAGGTATGAAGGAGTGTAATAAAATGCAATTTTCATGGGTAAGACATCTGAAAAACTTACTCGGGCTTGTGCTCTCTGATGAAGCATCTTGTTGTGTTTAAATAATGTGAATGTACCTTTCAGCTAATTTTCTCCCAGTTAAAGTCACCTGAGACCATTTTGTGCTTCCATACTTAGCAGATTCAGGCTTTCTGTAATTTCTCTCTATGGTTCTTATGAAGTAGCATTAATAAAAACTGCATCTTCTTAACATATGATATAGTTCTTGCCTATATTTCTCGATAAATTTCTACTAACAACACAAAATGTTTAAAAATAGAATTTTACTTATTTTCACAATACCCCACGAAGTTTTATTCTCATTTTACAGGTAAAGAAAATGAAGTATAGATAGACCTGATGAGATGATAAAGTTGTATAAGTGGAAACAAATCTGATGTTCATCCTTGACCCTCCTATTCTTCAGAAGGGTAAATGCTTTCATTTGTCCTCTATTTTTCATATTTCATGTACTTTAAACCTATGAGAAAATGAGGCAGAGAGAACTAACTCATTGATAATACAGTAATCAATAGCAAAAGCATATTTGGTGCTGGTCTGCCCAAAAAATACATGGTCTCTCAGATAGGGATATATAAAGCAACTAACAGTTATTAAGCACCTGTTGTTTTATAATAAAGCATTTTGCTTGGTACCTATGAGAGTTCATTATAGTTTGATATATAATCATATGATAAAGTCCTCTTCTCCTATCAATGTTAAATCATCAACTAACATTTAATAGAGGGACTCATTTTTTTTCCTTAGGTCCCTCCAGGGAAGCTCTGCTTCAGTCACTCATCATACCCCAGAGATGATACAGTTCTTAAAGTGTGGTTTCCTTCTTACCCATCCTACTGATTCAAATCAGTCTTCTTTACTGAGTCAGCATCCATGTTCCATTCTCTTTACATAAGAATCCCTTAGGGCCTTGGCCTAGGGCCTCTTCTATCTACATTCTCGTTCGTAGTTGTTATCAGTTCTCAGAAGGTCAGCTAACATCTCAATGTAGATGACAATGATGATGATGATGATGATATGATGATAGCAATAAAAATAATACTAGCTTATATTTATATAGCTCCTACTATATACCAGGCAATGTTCTAAGCACTTTACAAATATCATCTCATTTGATTTCCACAACTCTGAGAAGTACAATTGAGAAAAATGAGGCAAACAGAGATTCCTACATCAGTATATCCTGTTCTTGTTTTTTACTCCAGTCCTGCAATCTCAATAAGCCTAAGATGATGATGATGATGATGATGATGATGATGATGATGATGATGTTAGCTAGCAAAGGTTATCAAAGCATTTTAAAATGAAGGCTAAAGTTTACAAAACAGTTTAAAAATATTTCATTTGATACAATAGCCCTGAGAGAAAGATACTATTATTATCTCTGTTTTACACGTAAATATACTGAAGCAGTCTGAGGTTAAGCGACTTGTCCAAGATCACATAGCTAGTAAGCATATGAGTCAAGAATTGAACCTAGGTCTTCCTGACTCCAGATCCAGGGTTCTATCCACTATACCACCATATGCTTTACAGAATAGAACTCATTCTCTTTTCTCCTAAATCCAAGTCTCCTAATTTCTATTTCTACCTAGACAGAATACTCCACCTTATTTCTCCCTCTTGTAACCTCAGCTCCCTTCAAGGCTCAGCTCCAGCAGAACTTCCATCAAAAGACCTTTTTCTTTTTTAATATTATTGATCTCCAGTCTTCCCAAAAATTGGTATTCATATGGTATTTGTTTCCTTTTTACTTATTTATGAAAGTATTGTCACGTTATGTCCTTTCCCTGCCATAGTAAAATTCAAACTCCTTGAGGGCAGAGGCTGCCTTACTTTTGTCTTTGAATCTCTAGCCTAGCATGGGTCTTCCTACACAGCATATAGTTACTCAAAAGATTGATTTAAATCTCCCTCAGTGAAGCAAAAATTCTAACATATCCTTCCTAGCTGGAAAGATCCCAAGTATAGTTCTGCAGATGAATTACTTGTCTGTACTCTGAGGACTATCTCACTAACTTCCAAGAAACTCATCACCAGAAAGTTGACAACCAGATGGTGAATTTTGTTTGGCTTGAGGACATCATGAAAATGGCCTACTAAGACACAGAGAGGTAGTAAGCTTCACTGGCAGAGGGAGTACCCTCATAGATAAAATCACAGATGCTTGAAGTATTGGAATATCAGTAGGTAATTACTATGAGTTGAAAGATGGATAGAAATTGTCTGAAAGACTGTGCAAGTTCAATTACGCTAATGATTTGATAAAAAGAGGGGGAACTGTTTCAATTAAACATTCAAAACCCATTTATTGTTTCATTTTGCCACCTGCATCCTTTGGATGCAATATTCCTCTGCTTTACCTGAATTTTGTTTACCTTAGTTTTCAAGCCTACATACCTATCACAATTTTTACATTTGAGTAACATTTTAAAAGTTCTTTTAAGTACCAACATGTAATTTCTAATACTATTTGGAAAATTTCATTTTGTCAGTCCTAGCCTAGGTTCTGTATATGCAATTTTGCTTCAGGAATTTTCATGAAAATAAGCTACTGCTGAAAACCAAAAGGAACAAAGAAAGAACATATACATACATACATACATACATACATACACACACACACACACACACACACACACATATATATATATATGTATATATATATATATATATATATATATATATATACATATATATTACTATAAAACAATTGAATTCATTTAAAATAGAAAGTTTCCACATAACTCAATATGAATGTAACTAGAAAGAATGATTTGACCTTATAGCCAAATGGTGCCCTCATAGTCATGGTCACCCAACACTAGATTTTCAAGTCTTTTAGAATTTTGTGGTCTTGGATATAGATGTTGCTATAAAGCAATGGAAATCTATCCTGGTGGGATTATAAAATGTAATAGGTCTAGCAAATTCTTTGCCTAATGAGATAAATGTGTTTCCCTCTGGATTGAAGATAACTGCATAGAATAATTTCTTTTGAGAGGATTTCTAGTTCACCAGAGGTGGAAGACAAACATTTAATTACCTATTCATTTCTTTTCTTTTTCCTGACCTATTTCCCTAGGAGAGAAGAAATGGTTGCTGAGCAACAGCATATACTCCAAATGAATATGTTTTGATCCTTTTAAAAGGTCCATGAGTTCAATGATGCAAACTACTCCCTGCACTGATGCAAATTTCAACCCCTCTCCATCTTAGGAGATGAGCTTTATGGGTTGTTTCAGGTGAAAAAAATCTGTACCTGGTGGCCAACCCTCAAATGACGACTTAGAACTTGGCTAGGTTGGTCCCTCTGATGAGAAACAAACCAGGACTCAAAGTCTTCCCAATTTTATAGGAACTGTCAAAGCTGGCATCATATCTTCATAATCTTCCATAAGCCAAGGTAATCTCCATGCCATGATAAGATAGCAGAGCAGATCTTTAGTCATGGCAAATGACAGAATCATTTTAAGCAAATATGCAGATCTTGACTTTGCTTAGCTGCTTAAGATAGGCAATGGAAAACTAACATCATTCAATGGGGTCACAGAAAGTCAGACATGACTGAACAGCAAAATGGGAGTGGGTAGGAGGAGGATGCATCTTTACCCTAATTCCATTATAGAAATGGCTTTTTCAAATAAGTTTATGGAAAGAGCTACTGATGGTTAGTTGTGCCAACAACATGGTGAAGAATGTACTTTGAAATCCTTGTGGTGTCAACATTGTAGGATATCAAATGCATTTGTGAGGTCAGTAGAAAGAAATAAACCCAGAATTGTAAATAGATAATCTGTATCTCATCAATTAGAAAAAAAAAGTATTTTTGAAACTTCAAGTCCGTAAATTCTACATTAATGCACTTTACTTGCTAGAATTCTAAAGCACATTCATGCCAGGCTTTTATTTTTTCACTTTCCATTTAAAAAAAAATCCCAGCTGGTTACATTTGCGTGTTAGTCAACACATTTTGCATACCTTTCCTGTTGTTTTACATGTATTTCCCTACATTTTGAGCACTGCTTTTTTAAAGTGAAAGAGCATCTAGGAAGCAAAGAAGAGCGGTATCATGGAAGGATTAAACAACTATAAATTCACAATCAGCAACATCAAATTTCTCCATATGTATTTTGGAGAATAAAAGAATGATGATGAATTAAAAAGCATTTAGGTGCCTGGATACAAATGCAAACAAACAAGATAGTCCTTTCCCACTCTCACAGGAGAAAGACAATCCACAATGAGGAATTTGAAGATGGGAAAGGGAACTAGGAAGATGAAGAGGATGTTTGGAATATAGGTGGCAACATTTGAAAATAGCCTGGAAGAGATGTGGAGCCCTATCTCTTAATAAAATAAGGTGAAAACTCTCCTATCAAAACCCACTAACCTAAGTTCCAGAGCAAAGGGGATGAGGAAGATGGAGAAGAGAAGGCAGCATGGTTTGAAATGGAGTTCTTCTGTCTACTGTTTCAGACAAACATCTTAAATGAAATAGAGCATTTACCCATCTGTTTCAGAATTTAACACAATATATCAAAATGTCTTAGATTCAACATCTTTTTTTTTCATTGTTAGATTTATTTATTCTTGATTTATTATGTTGCTTTAACAGCATTATTTTTTTTTCAGCCAAAAACAAGTTTTATTAGAACATTGTCATATTGGGCAGACTCTTAAGGAGTCTGAACGTTAGTACACTATTGGCTAGATGATAAGAATCTGAGCAGTATCTAGATTTTAAGAATCTAAGCATCTTAACGGAGACAAGGTGGACCTTATATACAGAAAGACTGTGGGAGGGACCTAGGAGTGGCCAGTAAGCCAGGGTGAATAGAACTTCTGGGACCCGGACAATGAAGCCTCGCTAGGATTAAGTGTGGGAAATGTCCAGGGGCCATAGAGGTAAGACAATGGAGGGGAGATTGGGTATAGCCACAATGAAAGGCCAGTTGATGAGAGTATAGCCTCAGGCTAACACCAGACATTTGGCCATGTTGGAAAGTCCAGAGTTTTTCCTTTTAGGGGCCAAGATCACAAAGCCATCATTCCCCCCTCAAACAAATGGGACCCAAATTATTTTCGAGTGAGGGGTGAAGGTCTTGCTTCTGAAACTGCTTTGCTGGCAAGGGGCGTAAAGCTGTCCCTGCCTCAAGGGGGTCCCAAAGAGGAGACTGACCAGAACCAAGCACAGGTTGCATCCAGGGAATGATGGGGGAACATTGGCTGGTACTCACTGTTTGCCACCAACTGTAGGTGAATGGCCCATAGTCTGGAAGACATAAATCTGACAAAAACTGCAGGACCCAGATATAAAACAGGGACTAGATTTAGGGTCCAACTTGTAGAGGATAAAACATCCTTAGCTCTGTTTGGATTCAGATAATTCAGTTTTCCAACCATGCGGTATCAAATCTGCCTCATGCCAGACTCAGGAATAGCCAGGTAGGTAACATTCCCTTTCAAAGGAACATAATGGTGAAACTGAGCCAGGAGGATCCCATCTTAGACTGAGGATAAAATTGTCCTCTCAGCTTTTCCCAATTCTGACTTTCCACCAGTATTACCTTCTCTGAGTAGCTTGTGACATTTCTCTCAGATGGTGGATTATTGATTATCGATGGATTATGACCCATCAAACAACTCAAAATAAAATCCTATGAGCTTTTACCTTAAACAGCAAGTTTTACTAATCACAGTTTAGGAAAAACTTTTCCAGGATTTACATCTCAAACTTAAATTTACCCTAATGTAAAAAGCCAATCAATAGAGATTTCTATACACTTGCAGATTCTCAGCAAGCCATACATAACCCAAATAAACTTTTTGGCTAGTTTACACATTAAAACAATAGCCAACAATAGCTAAATTATTTTAGCAGTAACCAAATTATGAAAAGTTGCTTGACATAACTGATATAGAAAGTTCACCAATTTGAAAGTTGAAACAAAGCCATTACCAATCAGGTGACTTCAGTTTTGTTAAATGCATTTCCAAATTACTTTACATAGAGAATCAACATCTCATCATTATCAGTTAAAACTACAAATTTGAAAGAGAATGCTTACCCAAGTTCAGAGGCCAGTTTCTTTACCTTGAACAGGATGTGCTGAACCTAGGTGATGCTTCCAGGCAAAGGTTGCCCCAGAGCCCAAGGCCATTGCCAGTGGGGCCCATGCTGTAGCTGCTGCCTCTCCCCCCCTCCTTCCTTTTCCCCAGGTGGGGGAGGGCAAAATCAAAAGTGAGGGGTAGAGGGTGAAACTCTCTTCTCCTATGAGAGGGGTTAACAAATGCCCTCTTGACTCAAGGGAAAGGAGTGACCAGGTTGTACAGGTGTTTCAAAACTCCTTAATGATCAATCACAAAACTTCCAGAATATGTCAAGATATTTTTAGCTGTTCTAACTTTCCCTGTAATCTCCATGAAGGAGGATTCAGAGGTGCAGAGGAAAGGGAGTAAGTAAGCCTCAGGGAACAAAAAAAGCAACTGCAGTTTTCCCTAATTCCCTAGCACCAAGGGAATTAACAAAATTGACCACACACTTCCAGATAGGGTGTCCATCCTTGTCCTCTATGCTGCAGAAGGTGTACCCGGGTTCATGGCCTTCAACTGACCCAGTGGACTGAGAGCCTGAGAGCATCAGACTGAGTGAGAGACAGTCTCATAACTGTCTGGCAGAAAAGCACCTCCAAGCCTTGGTGCTTGGAGAGGGACCCCAACTGCAGAACAAAAAAAAAGGAGGGGTGGAAGGAGGCTTACATACCTTCCAGTTTTGGCTGGCGAAGAACTTGGGGTTCAGCAGTTTCCCCATACGGGCCACCAAAATGATGCAATTTAGGTGTTCAGGGGTGCTGGGACCCCAATATCACAATACATGAGTCCTGCCTGAAAGAATTCAACCCAAGCCTTCTTTCAGCCAAAAACAAGGTTTATTAGAACATTGTCATATTAGGCAGACTCTTAAGAAGTCTGAACATTAGTAAACTATTGGCTAGATTATAAGAATCTGACCAATAGCTACATTTTAGGAATCTGAGCCATGGCTAAATTTTAAGAATCTAAGCTTAACAGAATTATTCTTGCTAGAAACTAAAAGAGATTAAGATGTTGGTCATATATGTATGTTAGTGATGCCAAACTAATTTTATATTCTCATATTTTTATTTATTTGGGGGGGTTATCTTAAGGGATGACTCTGAGTAGAGTGAAAGGAGAAAAATATGAGAAATAAAGGTAATGGGAAAAACATGTTGGTCATATAACTTTACTGTGCTAGTAACTGAATGAAGCCATACACACACACACACACACACACACACACACACACACACACACACACACATACACACACATACACACTCTCTCTCTCTCTCTCTCTCTCTCTCTCTCTCTCTCTACATATATATATATATATATATATATATATATATATGTATATATATATATACATATATATAAACTACTTGATACAAATAAGGTTTGAAATTATTCAGCAGCTGTTCTCTATTTTGGTAGTTAATTATCAGCAAAAGGCTGGTAAGAGTTCTATAGACAGGTGATCTAATGCATCTCTACAATATTATTTTCTATTTTCTTTTGACTAATCGACAGCATGTTTATTAAGATACACTGAAATAATTACCTCTTTGGACTCTATTACATCAGAATTTTTCTCTAAAATTAGATAAAAGCCACAACTTTATTTTTTGCTGATTTTAGGACATAACCCCTCCATAAATTCTACTTTCAAAAAAATAATATAAAAATAGTTGACCTGTGTTTAATACTTCATCATTTATAATATGCTCATCTATCTTTTTAGTCTCAATGACCCTATGAGGTAAGTAGTACGAGTTTTACGTCCCTATTTTGCAGATAAAGAAACTGAGGCTCAGAGAGTTTAATTGTTTTGTTCAAAATTAGTTACAGGAAAAAATGGAGAAGTCAACAGTTTACCCCCATGTTTTCTGATTTCACATAAAGTGCTGTTTTGTCTACCTTTGGCTGAAATCTAATTTAAAATATCTTCTAGTGATTTATATGTCTACAAATGCTAGAATATAATAGGTTGAGAATTAAGACTATAAATAACACATTGGGAAAAGCATATGGTGGGTGTAAGACAGGCACAAAAATGTTACAGATTACAACCTGCAAAACAGAAACTGCATAAAATAATTACTGAAAATCTATATAACTTGGACAGGAGATAGACTAGTCATGAAAAAAAAAGAAGTAGAAGAAGATGGATAGCCTGACTTGAACAATGGTGTGCTAAAGCTACAAAAAGTATAAGAAGAAAGCTTCTAGTGCTATGGATAAATCCTGTATAGAGGCTTAACTGGAAAATAATGAACAAAAATCACTCAGCCTGTGAAAGGAGGGATATGGTTAAAATCTGCTGTGCTAGAAGAAATACCCACATTAAGGAATCCTGACAGGACCTGTATCACTGATATTGGGAACTCCCAAAAAAGGGTACTATCTTTACCTATCCAAGTCAGTCCCTTCTCTACAATTTATAGTCTTACAAAGAACACTGAGAGTTTAAATAACTTAACCAGTCTCACTTGGCCAGAAAGTGTCAGAGACAGGACTTGACCAGAGTTTGCCTGGCTCTTAGGCCAGTTTTCTATTCACCTACACCACAGTTGCTACTGCACCTATGCCAAAGTAACACATATATCAAAGTAAAATCTAATTTTACTGAAGTTCTTCACCTAGACCCGTGGAAAAGGATGAGAATGTCAGGCCAAGGACTGTGAACTACAGTAAAAAGAAGGCACCAGGAATATAATTATGTTTTGAGGTATAACTCTAATGAAGAGTGGGGGGGAAATGAATCTCTTAGTGAAATGAATGATTCTCATTTGTTAGGAGTAGAAAAAAAAACTGCAAGAAATTTGGACTGCAAAGCAATGAAAGTCAGAGAAAGGGATCCATTTTTGGAATCAACAAAAGGCTACCATTTTCTGAGAGCTTGAAGAGAACTACAGTAATCATAATTTACAGTCACACACTGTGGGAAAACAGTTGTGAAGAGGAGTGGAGACTCAATATCTATCAACAGTGGTGGGAAGCACAAGCTATAGGAAAAGTAGCTGGCCATATAACCAGAGAAACCATGGAGCATAGCCATGATGTACAGGAGCTTTTTCCCAGATTGTCAATTTCTAGAGCCCTACCTAGGGCCATCCAGTAAGTGACTGAGATATTATGTAGACTTTGAGAATCAGTTACTTACTGCTGGACATTTTTGTCTTCTATAAGCTCTGATCTCAATCCCATCCCTTTTATCTAACATTTATGTAAATTTGCATAGGATTTAAACCTTGTGAACCTGTGTGCTAGTAAGGGGAATTAGTGACTGCAACCTTGTGGGTAAGGGGATGACGTGTTCTAACTTCTTATATTACTCAGATAGGGCCAATGCACCAAAATACAAAAAGGAAATCTCCAAAAGTAAACTGGGGCCTTTTTTAGTCAAGAAGGGGCCTTTAACAAAAAGGTTACATATGGTAATCTGTAAATATTACCAGCTTATCTAAATCAGTCATTTTTCATACTTATCTGTATTTTTCTCCTAAACCATTCCTTTTTCAATGATTTGTATTTTTTCTGACTATAACAGGGGAAAACTTCACAAAGATACAAAGGTTGTGTCTCTCTTTTTGATCCTTCAATTTTTATTAGAGGAAAAATATACACCAAACTTATGAACACCCGTATGTGTTGGAAGGTCATAGTTATAAATGAAAGAGGGGCACAGAGAAAAAATTTGGGAGTTAGTTTTGAAAGTGATACCTGTTGAGCTAAGCCTATGATGGACTGACAAGGTAAAAATTTCAAAATTTTTATACTAAAGTCTTAAACCAGAGACATTTCCTGCATGGCATCACATATATAATCTACGGTTCAAAACTGCATCTATGGGCTCACTTAGACTGGGTTCAGTCTTTAAGATTCGACAATAATTACTCAGTGATGGTTAAAGGCTTAGGAATATATTAATTTAGTTCATTACACTAAGGATACAAAGACAAAAAAAAGACAGTTCTTGCCCTCAGAGAGCTTACATTCTATTGTATGTTCAAGTCTCTTGCAAGCATTAAGCTCATAATAAAACATTTAAATACAGAATAAGTTTATTTTTAAAAGCATTTAAAAAATAGAAAAATGACTCACAGTGAAGCAGTTCATAATTATACTGCTATCTCCAGTGAATATTATATTATCCTTTCTCCTCCCTCCTTACCTCTAATGAACTAAAAGGTTCAGTTACAGTCCCTTGCAAAATCTGTTACCAAGAGTCAAGTTCCTTCCTCATGCACTGTAGGTCCTGAGGATGATTCTGAGGCTGACCTCCTCCATCTCTTTTGGGTGAGTGATTTCCTTCGCTTTGAGTCTTTCTCAATTGAAATTCTTTCTCTGAGTCATATGCTTCCACAGTACTCTACATAGCTCTACTATAAATTTACATTTCTTATAGTCTCAGACTTGTCTTTTGAATATCTTAGTATTAAGTTCATTTCACTCTAGCTGGGACTCAAATTTCTGATGGCCATAACACTTAGAAGCTTATCTCCTTCCCTTCTCTTTCTCTTTCCCAGCAACCTTGCTTACTGCTTTTTCCTTTTTTTTTTAATTTTGGTTCACTTTTATGTTCAACAACCCTAGAGCTTTTCTTCCTCTCATGTGTGGAAGGGGCAAAGTATTGTCCTCACAGGGCATTGTCCTGTTGTCCTATTTTTCTTCCTTATTACCTATTATATCAGTATTTTCACTTTTATTTTGCTTCTTCTTTCTCTCCTTGCCCCTACGTCTTTCAGGCATCTCCACTCTATCCAGGGCACTTATGATTTCAAAAAACCACTCCAAACATTCAAGCAGTCTGAGATTTAACTAGAGAAGGGAATTATATCTAATATTTTAATTATTTGCTTGAATGTAACTAAAGAATGCAGAATTTCAATATTAAAAAAAAAAATCCACAACTCACAGGAGTCTTGCCTTTCCAGGTCAGCAAATGATGAATTTCTTAGCTTCTTTCCACAGTTAAAAAAGAAAAATAAAAACAAATCTCCAAAGTCTTTCAACACAATGACAGGCCAGAAACAACAAACCTGGCACAGAAGACAGGTTTTGCATTTTCTAGTTGGTGTTATCTGTCTCCTAAAGGTGGAAGGAACTCTCAGACTGTAAATTCTGAATCAATTCTTTTATTATTTGAACCAAAAATCTATCTTTTCTTGCCCTAGCATCAATTCCCTTTTGATTTGCTTCTTTTTTTGCCCAATATTAGAGGAAGGTAGAGACACAAAAAGTATAGGGAAAGTAGATGTTCGAAAATACATGAAAACTTTGTTGAAAGAACAATAAGCTACTCTTCTTTCTCTCCTTTATCAGTGGCATTCACATGGCTCGAGTAGTGAGGCAATTAAAATCTAAATTGGGACTTCAGCATTACATGGCATTATCCCTCTCTTCATATTGAAGTCTCTTGGATGCCTTACACTTGTTATTTTGTTTAATTCTCAAAATCCTGTGGTGGGGCCTTTTATTCACTGTCCTCCCTTTTCAGTTCCTGAACTCTATAATTGGGAAATATGGGAACATTTTAAAAATTATGTGGGTTGTCTTTTTTCTACATCAATAAACAATCCTATGCTAAAACTATTTTAGTTTCTAACTTTTATAACTTCTATAAGCAACATGAAGATGATAAGAGTACTTGAATATGTTATCTTTCCAGAAATTCATTCAATAGCATTTTAAATCATATGGGAATCAAAGGCTAAAGCAAGAAAATGAAAAACAAGGTGTCAGAGTGAATTAGAGAATGGCTGTGTTCTGAGGATGGAAGGCCAGGAAAATCTGTGCATGTATAGTCTTTAGCCCATCCCAATAATGGCTGGTTGGGTATAGAAGCCTAAAGAAGTGACATGAGTTTGCCCATGCAGCCTGAAGGGGAAAATCCAGGGAGAAGGTTTTCTCAGCCCAAAGAGAGCAAAAGCTGGAGCACGGATACATTCCCTAAAGAAACACATGACAGATTTAGACACGTATGCTCAAGTAGTCTTAGAAAGCAATTCATGGACAATATCCCTAAACCCAAATTAACAACATAGAAGGAAATTTGATCTCCTAGGCTATATGATTCCACAGTCTGGTCTGCTAACCAGGGAAGGGTGATTTCCTGGCCAGTGTATGACTTGGTGGTTGCGTTATAGATGATGCTGTGTGTCAGAGTTTCCCAAGTTGAAGAATTCATCAACTAATCCAAGAGAAAAGATCTCAAAGAGCTTTCTGCTTACAGAAAGAAAAGGATCATCAGCATGGGCCCATGTGTGGAAAAAGTAATGAAGGGGGCTTCTGACTTGAGCAATCAAAAGAATTGGACCTTGCCATGGTCCATTATTACAGTGAGTGATTCAGACAGTGTGGGCTAGAAGGAAGGGGGTATCACTTGTGCAGCAACTCCAAAATAAATGATCTTCATGATGTCTTTATAAGGAAAGTTTATGAGCCATTTCAGTACCTTATATATTTGCTACATTTGTTTTCTAGCTCCCATGAATCCTTTGTACTGTATACATTTTCTGTGATGTAAAATAAAGGTGGTCTTTTGCCCAATATGTATTTATTGTCTTGAATTCTTTATAAACTGAGTTTCCTGTTAATCACATTTGGAGATAACTACATTTCAGCTATACCTAAGCTATATTGGAGAAATTCTAGAATAAACTCCAGGTGAATTCCTAAACCCAAAAGAGAAAATGGTAACCAAAAGGGAAAATGTCCTCAGGAGTAGATTGGGTCCATGAGATCCCAGCATCTTTTGAATGGGTCTAGGCAACAGATTGTGGCTATATTTTATATTTATTTATCTGTGGACATGTTATTTCCTCAGAGTAGAACTGTTCCTTGAAGGCAGGAGTTATTTCACTTTGTCTTTGAATCCTCAAAATCGAGCATACATTCTAGAATACACTAAGTTCTTAATAGGCATCTGCTAAATTGATCAGAGCCCTAACCTAGTTTTTTGTTATTATTGTTGTTCCTTTTCTACGTACAAACTGCAAGTGTATATTTCCCTTAATCTAACTTACCCTCCCTATGAACTAATGACAAAACTTCTCAATTAAAGTTTGAAACATAAAGAGTCTAACTTTACCTGACTTTTGCCATTACAGAAATTTTCTTAGTACTTTGTATTACCTGGGATTGGTCAGATTCCAGCATCCCAGAAAGAAAATTCTGCAGCCAATGTGAGTATAAGCTCAGCTTAATCCAGGGTGTGAGAGACAGGTCATGGCTTTTTATACCAGGCCGGGTCATAGAAGAAGATTGTTAATGAATAATTGGAGACTCGGGTCTTAAATAGATATACACTTTCTCTTTGCAGATAGAGTCAACACACAAAACACTAAATTATTCTTCTTTTCCTAGGTTTCTCCCTAGAAATGTCTTAAGGGAAATACCTAAAAGAGAATGAACAGCTTATCTTGACAGAAGATCTGGAAGGAATGTTTGGTACTGAATAGGGCCTGACTCAAAAGCAAAGGGAATCTTTAACCTACTGAGGTCTGTAGTTATGCTTCTCTAACAATCTTAACAAAGCAGGGCTTGAAGTAAGTCAGCACAGGTTAATCATTTAAAGGCATTAGACCAAAAAACTTCCCCAGATCTGGAACACATGAAATAATCATATATGTATTTTCAACATCAGTGTTCCAATTTTATGTGTCTTTGAATTCATTTGATTTTGATTTTGCTTGTCTCCTCTATTAGGATTTTATTTTCAAAGTGTCAAAGTGTTATCTATAATATAAGATTGTAATTTCCTAAATGGAAAGGACTGTCCTTTGTTTCTTTTGTATACGTTCTTCACTCTCTTCAGCAAAATATATATAATCAACATGGGCACTCAGTGATCATTGACTAATACCAGCTGGAGCATCTGGAGTGAAAAACTCCCTTCAACAGCCACCTTAACTTGTAGCATCTATCTATCTACATCTCTTTCTTTCTATGACCATAGTTGCTTTTAATAATTTAGTTGTTGGAGGGCATTAAGAGGTAAAATGAATTGTCCAAAGTCATACATTCAGGATAGGTAATAGGCTAGAAATGAACCTAGATCTTTCTGAAACCAAATCTAGCTTTCTATCCATTCTACCATATTAAATAGATTAAATGAATTATCTTGTCATTTTCTTTTCTGAAGACAATTAGAAAGAACACTTGTCTTGAGCAGTCTTAGGTGGAAAAAGTGTGCGTCATCTACTTGGTATCTTAATGTCTTTACAATAAAGTTATCAGTTCACATTTTATTAATTTTAACACTATTTCCCCTTTATATAGCCACTCAGAATGCAAAGATGGCATTGCAAAAGTGATAGGGGGCTTGTGTTGATGCCAGGAAGGACTGGGTTCAAGTGTTACCTACTCATATGAGCTGTATGACTATAGGCAAGTTACTTAACCTTTCAATGCTCTAGGAATCTGTTTCCAAAAGTGGCAGAGAAGGGGTCAACCTGTATTGGCAGGGGAAGTTTCCTCCTTCATAAATCTAATCTCTACAAGCAGCTTGGTCTCACAGTATATAGAGTGCTCAAATTGAAGACAGGAAGATGTGACTTTGAATCTAGCCTCAGACACATTAGATGTGTGACCCTTTCAAGTCATTTAACTGCTTATCTGTCGGTTTCCTTATCTATAAAATGGAGATAATAATAGCACCTACTTACCAGGGTTGAAGTGAGGATAGAACTAGATATTCTCTGACAAACTCTGGCAAATCCTATTAAGCCAGAAAGGCATGGGACTGGCCTTACTTATTAAGCCCTTAATATGATATGAATTGTTCCATTTACATAACTTTGCTCACATTATTTGTTGCATCACATTCACCCATTGTTTTCTTTTGTTCTACCTATTATGTTCTACCTATTATATTCCTACTTAGCATTTAAGATGGATCTTAAAGGCTTTCTCCAAGAAGTACTCCTCCCATGCGCGCACACGCAAGCACACACACACACACACACATGCACACGCACACGCACACACACACACACACACACACACAGAGGTCTGTAAACACAGGAGCAAACTGATTTTTCTAAGATGTCACCAAAAAGTGACACTAAGTGAAACTTTTTTCCAAGGCAAAGAAAATCATGAAAATTTTCTGCTTAGGCAAAGAAAAGTTGACAAACCAGATATTCACTCTATCCCCACTCACCACCACCAATGAAAGTGCGAAATCTTAGACATAAAAAAAATTATCTGGGTCACGTTTTCATATTAATTTATTTTGTTCTGGCAGTAACATACCCTTTTTAAGTCCAAGTCTATTTCCTCGATATTGTCTTACCTTACGACAATAACTGATGCCAAATAATTTCTTCATCACTGCATTAAGCAGAAGCATCTTACTTCTGTGGTATCTACTTTTGAAGCCCTCTTGATAGTAATGAGCTCCTTCTTTGCTATAAAAGCAATGATTTATAGCTTATTGTTGGGGTTTTTTTTGTACGACTTAAGTTGTTACCACAGTAGAAACTAGAGCACTCATTGATAAATCTGAATATGCAATACCAAATTCTGATTAGTTTCTAACAATAAATGTAGAAAAGAGTTTGTGAATACAATCTTTTGTGGCCCAAAATTGTTTTTATCATATTTATTGTTAGTTTGAAATAGTTTATTAGTTCTATATCATGGGAACAGATAAAAGAGGAAATCAAGAGGAAACAAAGCAGATCAGAAATAAACAATCTTGAAATGATCAGTGGAATATAATATACTGTCATAGTACTGACCTATACATTTAAACTGTCTCCTAACTGATGCCCCTGTTGCCAATCTCTTCTGCCTACAATCCACACAACAAATCACTCAAGATTAATCTTCCTAATATATAAGGTGTCCCAAAAGACTTAGTGCCATTTTATCCTGTTAAGACAATATAATCCTGTCCTATAAAACTCTGTTGCTCCCCTGCTCTAAAAAAAAAAAAACAAACCTTCAGTGGGTTCCATTGTCTACCCAGAAAAAAAAAAATAAATCCAAATTCTTTAAATTCAACCTAACTCTCAATATTTATGTTTCTTAATATAATCTATCCTATAGCCAACCTGGTCTACTCAGTGGTCTCTAAATCTTCTCTTAATTTCCCCCCTTATACTCCCCCCTTTACTCAAAAAGTTTGTTCCATTTTGGAAGGACCTTTTTCCCCTCATTTCCACCTGTGAAAAGACTAGCCATCAGTAAAAGCCCAGCCCAAGTACCACCTCCTTCATAAAACCTGATTCCCTCTAGCTTAAAGTAAGTTTATCCTCCTATTCATCCTCATTGCAATTTGACTGTGCATCTCCTAATATACTTATCAAAATCTGCCTTTAATTACAATCATTCCTGCCCCCCTGCTTCATTCCTCTCACTAGATCATGTACCTCTCAAAAGCAGGGACAATACCTTTTTCATATGTGTGTAGCCTGAATTACTATCTCCCCTTCTACCCCATCAGCATAACACTGTCTCAGCTATATCCAGTTTCACAATACTGTTAAGTATCTTTCCATTCAAATTCATAGTTCTGAGCCCTCTAAAATACCTATTTTTATAAAAGATCAAGCTACATAATGCATTAACTAAAAAAAAACATGTTTTATTCAAAATAGAATGTTCTTGAATTAAAGAGAAATGAATTGAATCAGATATTAAATATTTTTGTCCCAATTACAAATAGCTACCATCTCCATAAGTCTTTTGAGACCTTCATTTGACTCCCAATTAAAACCTCTATATCCCCACTGTAGTCCATTCAGTTCATTCTTGGAAAATATAAGGGAAATTAATCACATTGGCAGTGTTTGGAGCACTAATCTCTCTTTTTGCATTATAATCTGGTATGTGCTGACCTCTTAGGCATTACATTCACTTTTGTTGCTTACATTAGCCCTAAAGGGGTGGCTTCACTTTTTTTTTCCTTATTTCTCTCAGTTCTCTCACTCCAGTCTGTCTTACATAAATCCTCAGCCTTTGAACCTGCAAATGTGTCAAACTAATCAAAATACATGTTGATATCACCATGCTGCAGAACCCATGCACACATTGCTGAAAGATGTACAGCTAACTAGGTCCTGATTAGTACAATGACTCCAATGAAGTGAAGTGGTTGCATTATTCAAGTCCATGTTGCATATTTCCATTGGGCTGAAACTATTTGCAATATTTTGCATAATAATAATAGTACAAATTCAAACACATATGACCACTTCATGGGAATGAGTTGTTTGCACTAACAGGGACCTAGCTATACTCCAAAGATAATTTTGTCCGGTGATCAATGTTTTCTTGTCCTGAAGCATCGTGGGAAAATAAGGTCCATATGAGACATCACCCACATGTAAATCTACCATAATACACATCACAATGCATTTGACATAATAGTCAAGCTGATTTTTTATTGATTTTAAGAAAGAGGATCACATTAAGAGATTTTCAATAGCTCAGTGCCTTAAAGTTTGGAGTTTTTTAACATACAAAAAGATTGAAGATTTTATAAAATGATACGTACAACTTAACTGTTGCAAAGAACAAATGAAACGCATTTGCAATGTCTGACAATGTATATCTCCTTTCATAACTAGACTTCTTGCAGAGAAGAGTGGCCATGTTTCAATGCCAGTCCTCTGAATTAAAGATTGGTTACTTCATCAAGCAAAGTTCTCATGTCTTTCAATATTATTTTTCTTTACATTATTGCAGTCATTTGCATCAGTTCATACAAGCCTTGCATGTTTTCTTGAATTATTCATTTTTTGTCATTATGACAAGGCAACAGTCCATTACATTCAAATGTCCTAATTTCTTCAGCTACTGCCCAACCAAAGGGAACCCACTGTGCACAGAACTGTTTGTTATTTATTCAGCAAATATTATGTACCTATTATGTGCCAGGTCTGATGCTGGATCCTGGTTCCTGGGTATTGGGATATAAAGACAAAAATGAAACAATTTTTGTCCTCAGGGTTTTTATATCCTATTGGGGAATGGGGAAAACAACAGCACATTAAATTTAAATACTTATACAATATCATTTCTGAGGAAACACTAACAACTGGAAGAATCAGAACAGGCTTCCTGCAGTAAGGAGCATTTGAGCTGAGCTTTGAAAGAAGCCAGAGAATTCATTGAAGCAGAGGTGAGGAAGATATCTATTCTAAAAATGGGAGAAGGTGCGTACAAAGACAGAGAGATGGGGCATAAGCTATCATGAACAGATATTATCAAGCATGACAGTTTGGTTAAAATAGTGTGTGAGTAAAGACAGTAAGATGTGATAAGTCTAAGATGGTGGACTAGACACAGTTTGTGAAGGGTTCATAATCTGTCCAGTTGACAAGATTTTAGTAACATACTTTAGGAATGTCAATTTGACAACTATGTTGACAATGGAAGATAGGAGACAAATTAAGAGGTCAGTGTAAGAGAGCTCAGTGTTAGTCTGGACTAAGGAGTTAGCTGTGTGAGCAGAGAAGTGACAGGTACGAGACAAGTTGTGGCAAAGAACTGATAAGACTTGGCAACTGATTGGATATGAGGAGTGAGGAACTATAAAATGTGCAACTACAAAATTTTTGTACATATGCCTTCAACCTGGATCTCCTTGGGATATATAGCCAGTGATGTTATCATGGGGTCAAAAGTAGATAGAGGCTTTTCTCATATAGTTCTGAATTGTTTTCCAGAATGGTTAGATTGATTCAGAGCTTCACCAACTATGAATTAGTATGCTCCATCTTTCCAAAACCTCTCCAACAATTATCATGATCATCTTTTTCCATCTTTGCCAATAATATGAGATGAAAATTTTTTCTTACAATAGTGATTAGATCTTATATGGTTATTTATAGTTCAGATTTTTTAAAACCTGTTTGTTCATATCATTTTCTCACTAGTCTATTGGGAAATGGCTCTTAATCTTATATATTTGCATCAATTCCCTGTATATACTGGATACCAGAACTTTATCAGAGATAATTCCTGTGAAGCTTTCTTTGTCCTTATTGGTTCTCTTTTGATTCTAGACACATTGATTTTTGTCTGTGCAAAAGATTTTTCCTTAAAGTTTTCCTTAGAAGCAAAGCTCTAAGTTGGAAATAGACCTCAGAGATAATCTAGTCCAAATCCTTCATTTTACAAATAAACAGAAGCATAGAGATGTTAAGTAACTTGCCTAGAGTTATACAAGTAATAATTAATAGAACCATAATTTGTTCTAAGGTCCAGTGCCATCAAATCTATGACTCATTGTCTGGGATAAAATTAACATAATACTCTCATTTTTATACTGTCTATTCCATTTTCCAGAAAAAATCTAATAAATAGCTGATATTGAAATGTCACTATAGATATTTTGGGGCAGAGAGACTTTCTTAACATATCTAAAGTGAACCTATGTATAGAAGTGTCTACTCCACCTAAATTTAATGTCAATTATGACCAGGTTTTCTTCTGGATTTAAAAAAAAAATTTAAAAAAATACTGTTGTTTGATGAGAAGAAAGTTATTTGACAATGGCATCTATAAGCATAATTTTATTACCAGTTGGTGCCAAAAGTTCCATCCCCCCTTCCTTATGGGAGTGCACCTCCAATATTCTGATGGAAGTGAATGAGAGTGATTCAATTTGCATAAATTCATGTTATAACTATTCAGTAACATATATGTTTTATAAGATAATATCATCTTGGTCTATATTCATTGAATTGAAGGGAAGAATGAACAGCAGTTCAGTGATATTTCTTTGTGACAGAATCATGAGCTAATTAATCAAAATATCGACAGATTATTATTTAGCTCTTCATCAAGAAGTACGAAACAATCTCTAATCTCAAAAATCTTAGAAAAGTGTTGGGAGGACAAGATTTATATATATGAAGCAAATGAGAATAAGATAGCATATGATCAAATATTAAATTGAGTGGCACAGATAAAAGCAGTTGGAATTCTGAGAATCAAAGGATCAGTACATGTACGATTATCAGAGAAAAACTGATGAAGCAGGTGGGATGTGGGATGGACCTTTAAAGGACTAGGAGATTTGGGCAGACAGAAGGGAGAAGGGTAAGAATAAGCCAGCCCATTTACGTAGAAAATTGTATAGTGTTGCAGCAAATTCCCCATTTCCTGAGTTACCCCTCCTTCTTTGCCCGGGGTTGAATCTTAGAGAATTACCCCAGGTTTAAAGTAGTCTGGGTCCATACTCCTAAAACTATAGCTCACAAGCTCCCACTGCTATGTTTACCTCTAACAGACATCAAGTTGACACAATTGGCTCAAGGCAAAGGAATTTACTAAAATGGCATAGCATGGATAGTAGCAACAAAATATCCCCTCAATATATCTGAGGTGCACTCTCTCACAAAAACACAGCATAGATAAAAAGAAAGGACACATAGGGAATACAAGAGTAAACAGGTCCACAAGTAGGAAAGATACATGATAAAGGCAGGTCATAATATGATTTTACCTGAATCTGCTTCTATCCTCAACTCAATTCCACAGGTGGACTCTTTGGGACACTTCTCTGATAAGCATAACATCTACTGGGAAACTTGCTCTGCAAAAATACATATTTAATAATGGCTTGTGGGGAGAAGATAGAAAAATCCCTTCCCTTACAGATTTTGGGAAGAGGATCATGGAAAAAAAATGAAGAATGATTACCTCTCAAGATCTGGGTTCTCATATTAGCTGCCAGAGATGACTCTCTTGATCAAAGCACCTTGTTCTAATGAAGTTTATAATCAGTCAGTATCATATGCTAGTACTAATATGAGGCAGGTAGATAATAGGTTACAGAAGAGCAAGGGCTATTTGACCAATGACCAGACTGACTTACATTAATATCCCAGGTGAAACTGGGAAAACATGTAGGTGAGGCCTTCTGCTTTTTAAACAGGGTTAAACATCGTTTTCCTGTGCTCCTGAGACAAGGTGGAAGGGGAGAGGGGATGTGTCTATTTTCAAATGCTAGTAGTTCCCATTCTAGTGTGTTTTACACACACACACACACACACACACACACACACAGAGTTAGCCACTAGTGATTAATTAGCATGCCAGTTCCATTTAACCAATATACATCAATCAGCTTTTACAAAAGGACATTTACTAGGAATATACAATCAAGGCAACAGTCATTTATTACATAGCAAGAAGAGAAGTACAAACACTGCCTTCCAATACTTGGGGCACATTCTCTCTCATATTACTTTGGCCCCTGGGGAATGTGTACCTAAAAAATGAGATTTCTATATAGCATTCATCCATCCAGTTCTCTTCCAAATGCAGCATGGCCAATGGGTAGGTAAGTCTTCATCTGCTATGACTAGCCTAGGCAGGGCTGGTTAAATTGCTCCAGACTTTGCTTCTCATTATCTGGCTCCTGAGAAATCACAGCATGGACTCTAGTTTCCAGATTTCGGGCAACTTGCTCTATTGACTTTTCAAAGCTCACAAAGTTGAAATCATAGGAATCTCCAATAATCTTCATCCAAAAACAGGAAAGAATAGACACCGTAGAAATAGAAAAAACTACCAAGCTAGATGTTCATGGCTTTATTCTGAGTCTCGGTAAGAGAAGCCCTCAGCAGCTCATCTTCCTTTTCTAAGGCCAATCAGGCCAAAAAGAGCAAGAGCTAAAAGACTTTCCCTCACTGAGTAGTATCTTTTGAATACACTCCATTTCTAGCTCCACCACTCATAAAGAGTTTCCTCTCTACCATTTGGTTAGAAGACCATTAGCACCAGAATATCTGCATGTGCCCCCAAAGGGCAGCAGGACATTTTCATTGCACATCATCAAGCCTCCACAGAATCAGGCTTCCCAAGCTCTTCCACTTGGGGGTTTATATCAAATCTCAATTACTAAAATTAAAGCCCAACTCCCTAGCCCGTTGTTTATAGACTATTTTCTTGTCATGTTTTAAGAATAAGAACATTTGCCTTACTCAAATTTTATGATATCTCTTCTTTGTTCCACAGACTTTCAAAGAACACCAACAGTACCTCACAAGAGTCATCTGAAAGATAGGGAATGATAAAGAGCAAATGGGAACAGGTGGGTGCTAGACCTAGAATCAGCAAGACTTGGGTTCAGATCTGACCTCAGACACTTACTAGCTATGTGACTCTGGGCAATTTACTTAACCTGTTTGCCTCAGTTTCCTCATCTATAAAATGAGCTGGAGAAGAAAATGGCAAACTACTCCAATATCTTTGCCAAGGAAACTTCAAATGGGGTCATGATGAGTCAAATACAACTGAACAACAAATAGCAAATGACTTGTCAGAAATAGCTATGATATAGAGGCAGTTGTGATTTGACATCAGAAGTCTTGCTCTCAAGTCTAGTTCTACTTTTTACCTGAGCAACTTTGGTCAAGTTACTTTATCTCTCTGAGCCTCATTTATTTCATCTGTACAAAGTAATGGTTAGATTAGAAGTAACTAAAGTCTCTTCCCCTCAAAATACTATGATCCTCAAAGGAAAGGAAAAAGATCCACATGTACAAAAATATTTCTAGCAGCTCTTTTTGTGGTGGCAAAGAAGTGGAAATTGAGGGATGTCCATCATTTGGGGAATGGCTGAGCAAGTTATGATATATGAATGTGATAGAGTACTATTGTTCTATAAGAAATGATGAGCAGGCAGATTTCAGAAGAACCTGGAAAGATGCTGAACTGATGCTGAGTGAAGTGAGCAGAGCCAGGAGAACATTGTACACAGTAACCACAACTCTGTGCAATGACCAACTCTGATAGACTTAGTTCTTCTCAGCAGTACAATGATCTAAGACAATTCCAAAAGACTCATGATGGAAAATGTTATCCACATCCAGAGAAAACTAATGGAGTCTGAATGCAGATCGAAGCATACTATTTTCTCCTTTTTTTATTTCTCGTGGCTTTCTCCTTTTGTTCTGATTCTTTTTTTACAACGTGACTAATGTGGAAATATGTTTAATATGATGTACATGCATAGCCTATAGCAGATTGCAAGACATTTTAGGGAGGGGGGAGGGAAGGGAAGAAGAAAAAAAATTTGGAACTCAAAATCTTGTAACAGTAAATGTTGAACACTATCTTTACATGTAATTGAAAAAATAAAATACTATAAAAATACTATAATCTGAAAGTCAAGGAAAGTTATAGAAGGGAACTAGAGTCAAGGCAAACCTACACATCCTTAAGGCAAGAGGGAAAGTAACCAATGGAAAGAAAAGGTCTGAGGATACTTAAGAAAGGAGGGTAGAAACACATTTAATAGCAAAAAGTGTATAAAAACCCATCTCTTTAATTTGAAAGGAGGATCATAGCAGTTTGGACATTGGATGAAAGGCAAATGCCACAACAGAAAATCTTAACTTTGGTTGAGAAGGTCAAGTCAGACTTTTTAGGTTAAACACAAAAAGAGCCATTAACCAAGTTGTGGAAGAAACCAGGCATTGGAGCAGCTTGCGAAGGCAGATGTCATGCCTATGAGAGGTCAACAATGAAGGTGGAAAGAAATTTCTTGACCATATTATAGGAGAGGCTAGAACAACAGCAGAGAACACACGCAGCAAAGAGTAACAAACAAGGTACCAACGACAAACAAAAAAACCTCAGATATGGTCAGGTGAAAGAAAAAAATAACTACTAAAGGGAAGAAGCAGCTTCAAGGAGTGTCACCTCTGAGGAGGAAAAGAAGAGTCAGCCATGTTCTCTTTAGAGGCGTTGAAGTTAAAGGAAAGTCATGAGGCCTTTACAAAGAAATAAGAATTCTTCCATGAACTAAGTTATGAGTAGCTCTTTGATATACATTTCTCACTACTTTTATATTTTAAGTTTGAACCACTATCCTCAGGGACCTTGTTGGTATAAAAAAGGGCATGTCATTGGCTTGAGGGCAACATTTTGTAGCAATTCTTATTACACAATTTTAAATACCTTTCGTCAAATAAATTGAAGGTACTGGCTGATAAGCATTTGGAAGCACACCAGGGAAGGGTCACAAACAATAGTACTAGAAACACTCCCCTTTGCGGTTATACCTAAAACCTTGAGATTAGTAGTAGACCTCTGAAGACCCCAACCTATAAGTTAGACACTAGTTAGGGATGGGATGCTGTACAACGATATTGAAAAACATGCAACTTGTTTAGGGGAACAGTTTAGACTCAGCAAGGGAACTGCATAATTTGCTAAAACAATATGTGCTCTTCTCTTCCTCTCATTCAATTCTGGACCCAGCTCAATCACCACTCCCAGTGTCTGTCCCTGGGACATTTAATACCTACTAAGTTAATATTTAGAAAAGACTATGGCTCTGATAATAAGTGCTAGTGTTACTCAGATGATAGATTAAATAAAATGCTAAATAGGATTATCTATGCAGGACAACTAAAATGGAGGAGCTGTTTCTATAATTCCAAAGATCTTAAAATGGAAGCTCAGAACAGTCCATTTTTTACCCAAAAATCAATCACAACTGAAAAAACAAAAAACAAAACTGATCTTGGAATCAGAGAAGATCAATGTTCATTTAAGCTTTAGTACAGTGATACTCTGCTCAAAAGTGTGGGCAGAGGGCCCAAAGGATCAAGATAGCCATCTTGATAGTGGGATCACTTTAAACCAGACCTGCACAACTTGGCAGTAGGTTGGGGCCAAAATTAAAATAAGGTTAACTTCTTCTGGCTTCAGGTAGGTTTACAGTAGTTCACTTTCTAAGTAAAGGTAATTAGAGACAGACTGACAATGGTTGGTTGCTTCCAGTCACAAGACAAAAGGGAAAGAATTATAGTGGCAGTCTGCCAACAGCCTGAGGGCCATATGTTGTGCAGGCCTGCTTTAAACATTCAACAAATAATAAATAACTATATTTAATTATTATTATTAATGGGAAATTAAGATGTAATTGAAAGCCACTAATGTGTTATATGTCCTCTTCTGTTCCCTTTTGAATTTTGAGCAGATAAGATTACTTCCCCTTCAGCATCTCATTTTAGCTTTGTACTCTTCCCATATCACAGAAGAATACATCATGTATCATTGACTTCAGGATTCCACCCAATTACAAATCCTGCCTCTCTGTTCTCAGAATGATTTTCAGCAAGACACTTCAACACTTTTCAGCTCTGAAGATTCTGAAAAGATATTCAATTCCCCTAATGGTACAATATCTATCTACCCCCTGTTAAGGTGGTTATTTTTCATTGTGCCTTTCAAAAAAAAAACGCAAGAAAATTAGGATGTCAGAGAAAGAAATATATTTTAATGTGACAGAATAGTATAGCTATGCATGTCAGAACCATTTTTTTCCCAGAGCCTTTCAAATTCCTACAGGACAGTTTTGACAGAGATTTAAATGTTGATGGCATAAACAATGTTTCTGCTCAATTCATTAAAATAGGTCTGAGGGAGAAGAGGAGAACATCTGCACACCACTGAAACATTCAAAGGCTCTTTAGCACTACTCCCAGAACCTTGGCATTCTTATTTATTCCCTCTGTAGGCTATCAGGAAATATGAGAAAATCAAAAGCAGAATAATAAGGAATAATGGTAGGATTTTTTCTAAGTGTATGGGGTTGTTATACGTGTGTGTATATATGTGTGTGTTTGCATATATGATTGATCGAATCTGATTGTTTTTAGTAAACTCAAATTCTATTAATTTAGAAACTCTAGTAATTTGATTAGTAGCTGAAATGAAATTCACCTTTATAATACCAATGAAGAAAAGATTTTGCTGAGAAATTAATAGCATAAACTCTATCTTAAGTGGAGAGAGAGGATATTTTAAATCTGAAAAAAAGTAAACTTGTCAAACATTTTCCAAGCACTTGTGTTCACATCTGGGTTCCATAATTAAGAGAGGCTTATCAGATCATACCTATTAGCTATGTAATCCTGTGTGAATGAACCTCTGTTAGCCTCAGTTTCCTCATCTATAATATGAAGACAGTAATGGCACTAGGGTTGTTATGAAGATCAAATGAGATATTTATGCAGTTCTTTAAAAATCTTGGAGCATTACATAAAGTCTGGTTATTACTATTATTAACTACTAGTAGTAGTAGTATTAATATCATTATTACTTTAGAGTACTATGTAACTATCTGTTGTTATTGTGAAGGGCAAAGTGGTATATTGGATAAAGAGTCAACCTTTGAGTCAGAAAAGCCTGGGTTTAAATTTTGTCCCTGATGCTTGTTGAATGAGCAAAATTGTTTAATTCATTAATAGGTCAGCAGATCCCTAAGTGTGTGAGTTAGAGACATTTTCCAGTCTTCATCAGGAAAAGAATTTCCACATTAGAAGTTCTTCACAAGGATGAAATGATAGACCTGGGATCTAACCCAGGGGTTCTTAACCTTTTGGTGTGTCATAGAACCCCTTAGTAATCTGGCAAAGCCTATGAATCTCTTCTCAGAATAATGCTTTAAATTATTAAAATAAAATGATTAAGATTGTAATGGAAGCCAGCCTTATTGTAATATGATAATGAAAATATATCTTTACAAAGCAAGTTAATAGATCCTAGGTTAAGAATGCTGCTCTAAACTCCTGTCATAATCCTTACATAGAGGCAATCTGGTGTAATGGGTAGAGAACTGTACTTAGAGCCAAGAAGACTTGAGTGTGAATCCTGCCTCAAACACTTAATTAACTCTGTGATGCTGGGCAAGTAATTTAACTTCTCTTGGCCTCAGTTTCTTCAACTATAAAATGAGGAGGTTAGACTCAATGGCTTCAAAGATTCCTTCCAACTTTAAGATCTTATTTATCTTTCTGCTAGAGGCTGAGGAGATCAGCAGAACTGCAGAGGATCACAGACACAAATGGAAACCATCAACAAAAGGACCACATGCTAGAGACTGAAAAGAGTTACCAGATCTTTAGGGGGTCGATTGATCAATGGGAAGTACCTTTACTATATAGGAGTCTGAATAATGGTTTTCACTAACATCTTTAAAATATATATTTTTTTCCATTTAACAACACTTATAATTAACAACACCTTCCTATCTGACTGTTCCTTCTTTGTCTTCTTTCCTCTATCCTCATCTAGATCATCCCCTCTATCACAAGTGTGCTTCAGGATTCTGTCCTGGGTCTTCTTCTCTTCTCCCTCTATAATACTTCACTTGGTGATCTCATCAACTCCCATGGATTTAATTATTATCTGTATGCTGATGATTCTTGAATCTACCTATCTATCCTCAGTCTCTCTGCTGACTTCCAATGTCACACTTGCAACTTCCTTTCAGACATCTCCAACTGGATGTCCAATAGAAATCTTTAACTCAATACGTCCAAAGAGAAATTCATTATCTTTCCCTTCAACCCTTTCTCCCCAAGCTACTACCTTCTTTATTACTGCCAAAGGTAATACCATCTTCCCAGTCACTGAGGCTCACAACCTAGGAATCATCCTGGATTCCTCATTATCTCTTATCTTTCAAATGCAATCTATTGTCAATTTCTTTATAGCATCTCTCCTGTGTGCTCTCTTCTGTCTGATACTGCCAAAACTCTAGTGCAAGCCCTCATCAATTCATGCCTGGATTATTACAATAGTCTGTCTCCCACTCCGATCCATTCTCTATTCAGCTACTAAAGTGATTTTCCCAAAGCACAGGTCCAATCATGTCACCTCCACTATTCAATAAACTTCAGTGGCTCCCTATCGCTTCTAGGATCAAACATAAAATGCTTTGATCATGCAAAGCCCTTCATAACCTATCCCCCTTCCATATCTCCAGTCTTCTTATACCTTATTCTCTGTCAAGTACTCTTCAATCCAGTGACACTGGCCTATTGGCTGTTCCACAAACAAGATTCTCCATCTCTTGGATCCTGGCATTTTCTCTGTCCAGGATCCCTGTGCCCAGAATGCTCTTCCTCCTCTTCTCCAACTACTGACCTCCCTGGCTTCCTTTGAGTCCCAACTAAAACTCTACCTTCTAAATGAAAACTTTTTCAACCATTCTTAGCTCTAATGCCTTCCCTGGATGTTGAATGTTGTCTCCCCATTAGACTATAAGTTCCTCAAGGGTGAAAACTTGTCTTTTGCTTCTTTTGCTTCTCAGCATTTAACATGGTGCCTGGCACATAGTAGGCACTTAATGAATGTTTATTAATTGATTGATTATTTTTTCTCTCTCCCCTGCATCTTCCTTTCCCTTACCAATTGGAGGGGAAGATAAACAAAACTTAGTAATGAATATGAAAAGTCAAATAAAACAAATTCTCACAGTGACCATGTCCAAAAATATGTCTTCTTCTATCTTCTAAGTTCATCACTTTCTCTTAATTTGTAAATAAACTGCCAGTAAGCAGAGTTGGTGAATTGCACAATTGTAAGATACTAAAGTTTTCTGATCATCTGGATGGAGGCTATGAGCAAGAAAAAAAGTAGAGATCCTCCAAAGTATAGACAAAACCCTTATCAGGAGAAAACCTGCTGCACATAAGTTATAGTACTTGTTATTAAAAGTCACTTTAAACTCATAATAATACTTGTTTTGTTTTGTTTTAGTAGTCTTTGTGGTGGAACCTTCAAAACCATACCTTTGTAAATTTGCCTACATGCCTGTGAATTTCATTAAAGAACTCAAACTAGTCATGTGTGATTTTCCTCTACAGAAATAATGTTGTCTTCTCCGAAGAGTTGTTTTGAAGAATTAAGGGATCTTTTTCTCCATTTTATACACTAATAATTCCTATGGCCCATCTTCTAGAGAACTTCTTCTTCACAAGGTTGCTTTTGCAATCCGCTAGTCTTCTGGCATAGTAGCCATGTATAGTGAATGCTTGCACCTTTGGCTAACATTTCTTCAATTACATCCATGAGTTCCTTCAAAATGCTTGGGCCAATGCCATCCATTCTCTGTGATTTATCTACCTTTATTGTGCCAATTTGGATTAGAGCCTCCAGGGTGTTGACCACTATTTGATCCACTCCTTCCAACCTTTAAATTTTCAGGAAGAATTGTGGATGGAGAACATTTCTAATATCTACTTCTGTACAGATGGAAACAATCAAGGTAATTTTGCATATGGTTTGATTTGAATTTTAATCTTACTGAGTAGATGGCTAGTGATGACTGGCCCTAGTTGTCATCCTGGCTAAAGGAAAAAGTTTGATCTCTTTTTCTGTGATCCAGATTTGAAATATTCAAGAGCACCAGGCCTAGCCCCAGCATTTTTACAGAACACCATTCTCAAGATGGACACTAAATAAGAATAAGAGCATAGAAAACTTTCGGAAATTAGAAGGAGCCTCAGAAGTTATCTACCACAAACTATACCTGTACAGCAATCTGTTATAGAATAGTAGTCATCCATCCTCCACTGGAAAAGCTCCAGGAAAGGTGATCTCACTACCTCTATAAAATAACTTATTCAATTTGTCTTTTAGGAAGTTTATAGATAAATGGAGCTAGTGCAATGGTTCTTAAACTGGGATCCACAAACCCCAAAGGCTCCCTGAGCCCATTTCAGGGAGTCCATGTGGTCAAAATTATTAGTAACAATACTGATATATTATTTGTCTATTAAGATACTCCTCTCTTTTACAACTACATAAGTACATAATGTCAGATTTTCTTCATATACTTCAGACAAACAACACATTGCAACAAATTGAACACAGAAGCACATGTGAGAATCCAGCTATCTTCTATCAAGCCAGACACAAAAGAGACAATGTTTTTAATTATCTTGGGGGAAAGTATAGTTATTTTCATGAAATACAGTATTTGTGTTAATACGTAATGGGATAATGTCATTTTAACATTAATTAACAAATATATTTAATTCATTTTAAAATTCTAATATAGTAAATATATAGATATAGATATAAACAACATAAGCAAAATGTCTTTGGGCTCCTCAATAACTTTTTAAGGTGTAAAGGGATCCCAAGACCAAAAGTTTGAGAAAAACATAACTATAGAGATGATAGAGATAGATAGATAGATAGATAGATAGATAGATAGATAGATAGATAGATAGGTAGGTAGGTAGATATGGAGAAAGACAGAAAGATACACATAGAGGTAGAAAGACAGAGTTGATACCTTAAATGTGCCTTTCTATGACTTCCGCACATTCCAACTATCGCTCCTGGCTTCGTCCTGTGGTTTAAAGTAGAAGTAATATAATTGCTCTCCTACAGGATAGTATCTCAAATATACGAAGACAGGTATAATGCCCACCCCTAACCACCTTAAAGCTAACCCTGGGCTAAAAATCCTGTCTTTCAATCAATTTTCATAAGGCATGGACTCTATTCTTCTTAATCCATCAATCAACAAACTTACCATGTGCCTGGCATTGTGCTAAGCTTTAGTAATATATAGAAAGGAAAAATCAGTTGCTGTCCTCTAAAAGCATGTATTCTAATGCAGAGACAGCATAAAAGCAACTAGGAATATATAAAATATATAGCAAAAAAAGCCTTCTGCAGAAAGTGGGATTTGAATTGAGTCTTGAAGGAATCCAGGGAAACTAGACAAAGAAATAAAGGTCTAGATCATTCCAGAAATGAAGGCCAGTCATTGCAAAAGCACAGAAAAAGGGAATGATGTGTAATAATGCAAAGACCAACAAGTGGGCTAGTATGGCTGAATCACAGAGTAACACAAAGGGGAATAGGATCTAAGAATATTGGAAAGGTAGGAAGGGCAAAGGTTATGAAGAGATTTAAACCCCCAACAAAAAACTTTGTATCTTACCCTGTAGGTAATTGGGGGCCACCAGAATTTACTGAACAGGTCAGAGCTGGTCAGAACATGGTCAGAACATGGTCAGGCCTACACTTTAGGAAAATTGCTTTGACAGCTGAGTGGAAGATAATTGGATTGCTTTAGGAGCAGATGAGACAGGGAAACTGGTTACCAAGCTATTTCTCAGGTCCAGGTGAGAAGTGATGAGGGTCTGCAATAATGTCACGGCTTTTTGATGGGAGAGAAAAGGATATATGTGAAATGTTATAACAGAAGAAATAACAAAATTTGGCAATTTGTTGTATATATTGGAAAAGTGCAAGATGGTATCTTCAACAGTAATAGGGAAATTAGGAAGGGAAGGGGATTTTCCCCCATATCCGGTTTGAATTTATCTAAAAAGCAACTTGTGATACAGTGCTGAAACTAAAGAGGGAGGGAAGCTGGGTAAATACATCACCAAGGGGATCATAAGAATTAAAATCATAATAATGAAATTGAATAACATTAGGACTAGATGGAATCTCTTCTATTCCAAGATTTGATCTTAAACAATCATAGATTTAGAGCTGGAAGAGGCAGGTCTAGTCCTGTAGAAGCCTAGTCTAATTTAGTCATTTTACAGATGAGGATACTTAACCCATATTGGTTAAGTGACTATTCCAAGATCTCACAAGGAATCAGTGGCAGATCTAGTACTAGAACTCAGGTTTCTTACCACCAACATTCTGTGTACCCTAAAATATAAAGTTCTATGAAATTATTTAAAATGTTATTATTTCTTCTGTCATTTCAATTAAAAATTAATGTGTAAACTACTTGGGACAGAGACTATTTTTTTTTTACTTTACATATTTAGCACCTACACAGTACCTTGCATGTAGTAGGCACTTAATAAATGTTGAATTGACTTTAATTAAAAAGTCTTACAAACTTTGATATCTTCACCATGTTAATCCGATATTTTACCATGCTCATTTTCCCTTTCCTTTCTCATTTACATCCTGCCTGTAAGGATAGAATTACAATATAATGATATCATGAATTTCAGAGTTGATAATCTCTATGATGCATGAAAAATATTATTGCTCCTAACTGTGTTGTCTGTTATCTCTCTAGGAATTTTCTCTTAGTTTCTGCAAAAATAATGATTTTTAAAGTTCTGTTTGAAATGTTTATCATATTTCTAGAATGTCTACAAACTTTTTTTAAAAAAAGTTCATAGTACCAGAGGACAGTGTTGTTTTGTGGATTGCTGTTTGTTTTGTTGTTGTTGTTGTTTTAGATTGGCTTATAATAAAAAAAAAATTAAGTTCAACTTAGCCTTGTACACCTCTCAAACTTATCTCTTCATGAAGCTCTTTGAGTATGCGAGATTTGGGGAAGGTAGGATGTCACTCTAGCTTTTGGTCTCTAGTTATTTTCATGTTTATCATTTCAGTATTCAACATACAAAGTGAAATTAAAACTATGGTACACTCTTTTTCCCCCCATGAAGATGCTAGCTCACTTTCTACATCTTGTTTAATAAGAAGTCCCAAAAAAAAGGTGCAACATTTAGACCTACACATCCTTAACCTACAAATACCTTCCAAATGGCTCACTGCCCTTGTTTATGAGATGAAAGCCTATAGCCATTTTAAGATGTTCATGTGTCTTTCATACTAGCACATTTACAGACCGAAATAGTAGCTTGTGTTATTCTAAAAAAGGTTGGTTTTCCTGATACATCCTTTAATGTGAGAGTTTGTCTTTGTTCTGGAAACTGCTTCTCTCTTCACATCTGCAATATTTCCCCTTCCCTCAAACATACAGATCTTTCCTCTGATGCACCAACCTTCCCCTTTTCCTGAAATTGTATATATTTTGAAACGTTCATGTCCTATGCAGCCTAAATATTTGGTATTTCCCTTCCTGTGGTGTAAGAGGTAGGAAACCAATCACAGTGTTCCTAGGTCAGACCCTGTCCCTTCCAATAAAAATTCTGTCTCTCATCTGCTTCATAGATCTGTCCTCATGTTTGGGACTAGACAGACATATCTGAACCAAATTCAAAGGAGTGACCAGAGCTTGGCATATCATGGACACCAGGTCAGTAGTGGTGACTTTTTATAGAATCTCAATCCTTTTCTTCCTACTACTATGTTCTGTAGATTCTCTTACCAGAGACCCAGACACCTCCTCCCCCAATTTCACCCCATCACTCTGTCTGATTAAGTTAGGGATATATACTGCCCCTCTACTGAACCAGTAGTTCCCTTATTTCTCTGATGACTTTAACACTGAAGGATCTTTAATCCCTCTATTCTCCTCCACCTTTTCTTCCCAACTCCACCCCCACCTAGCTCAGATTAAACTACAAGACTTCCTTTATGTGAGTTAAAAGGTACAAAATAAAGGCCTATTGCTTTCAGCATCTCTTGGTCATTGTTGTATCTTTTGTGTGAGCCTCTAAGTCCTACAAAGCAAGAGAGACTGGCATGTCCTCTTGTTTTCTATCTTTAGAAATAATACCTCCATTTCTCCTGATTAACTTCTAACTGGCCAAGGTCACACACTCCTTTAGTATCTTAAATTTCATGTCTGTCAGAGCCACTTTGGCTGGTCTAGCACTTCCAGGTAAACAAAGGTTATAGTTGCACCTTGGATATGCCAATTCACTTACAAGTCATACCATCACCTTCCTGATGTCATGGGCCTCTTCAAGACCGAAGGACAAACAACAATCTATGAGTTGTAGGAGCTGCCCCACTGGGGACCCAACTGACCAAGTCCAGTTGGGCAAATGCAGCTCCTTCCTTCTCTCTTTCTTTTCTTCCTTTCTTCATTCATTTTTTCTTTCCTTTCTTTGTCCCTTCCCTTCTTCTCTCCTTTTCTCCCCCCCTCCTCTCCCTTTGTCTACATAGAGAATCATACCCTTACCTGTAGGTGCTCTGCCCAAAGGAATATAATTTTGTTGACTGAAACCTTGCAAGATATCTTGGGGTACACTGATCAGATTTCTTTTTTTTTTTGAGGACCATTCCTTAAACCCAAATCATTGGGGCTCACATTGATTGACCAATAATAAATCCCAGCCCAAGCCTCACTCAGTCATTGTTTGGGCTCTGATACCTCCAAGTGAGTGTAAATAGCAATTATTTCTGCTTTGGCCAGAAACCCTGAAGGTCTTCCCCACCCAGAATGATTTTTCTTTCTTTGACTAGGTAAAAGAGGCCATTCTTTGCCTCATTTCTTATCTAGCCTTAATCACTGAATAGGTGTTGCTTCAGTCAAACTGAGACCTGGGAAAGACCTTTGCTTAAAAAGGTCAAGGTCTCCCACTGCAGCTGGGCATGTCTCTAGGTATCCTGATCTATACCTAGGCACTGGATCCAGGTAGCTTTGGAGGAAAGAGTAAGGCTGGTGATTTTGTACAGCCCTGCCTCACTTAAATCCAATTGACTTGCAAATCATGACATCATTTTCCTACTGTCTTGGTCCTCTTCAAGAACAAAGGACAAACAACAACAATATCTTTTCCTTCATATAGTTTGTCCAGTCACTCCAGGGAAGAGGTTAAGAGAAGAGGAGAGACGTAGGCATCCATTTTTTGACCCAGAATTGAGGGATCTGCTTTGATTGCTTCTTTAACATTTCAAAGGATCATCTTCTTCATCTGTGTGGACCATCCTTATCAGACTAAGCTACTTTCTGGCTGAGCTCTCTTAGGTGCTACACACTCCTCCCCTACTGCCTTCCTTAAAGAATTTGAAGGGAATAAGAGAGCTTACACATCTACCCATTCCATGATATGTGTGTGACTTGTCAGCATTTAGTATACATGTTCCTTCTCAAGGGATAAGAATAGTTGAGATCAGAAAGAGCTAATTCCATTATCTAGAGAAAACATACTCTGTAATCCATTCAAAATACAGAGTAAACCACCCAGACAAGCTTCAACAAGTTAGTTTGTTACTTACGTTGTCTTTCTGAGTAGTTGTATCAAGGAATCAACTAGTCAACTTCACAACCAGGCTGAGTCTCAGTCTCTGTCTGTCTGTCTTTCTCTGTCTCTGTCTCTGTGTCTGTCTCACTCTCAGTCTCTCTCTCTCTCTCTCTGGCTCTCTGCTTCTGTCTCTCTGTCTTTGGCTCTCTGTCTCTCTCAAATAAGCAGGCTGATATGTAAAAGACAGACTAATTGAGTTAGGCAAGCATTTTCTATTTCCAGCTATTGCACAATTCCAAATAGAATATTACTGTAATCTGTACTGAAAACAAGGGAGTATACTGAGGTCAAATAAATGGAGCTACCTAAACTCTCCTCTTCTTACTGCACAACTCAATGCAGTCCAAGGATCATGGGACATTCTGATGAAATATTATACAGGAAATATCTTGTTATATCTTTAGGGCATAGCTGTCCATATAATATCAACCACGTTGGTTTAATCACTACCACCACCATGCCAGATATGTGTGAATATACTATTTCACAAAAATCATATATTCCTGTGTATATGGATGTGTGTGTATGTATACACCATGCATGTATATCACTTTGCTTATCGGGCACCTAGATGGTACAGTGGTTAGAGTATTGGGCCTGGAGTCAGGAAGACCTGGGTTTCAATCTAACCTCAGAGACTTCCTAAATGTGTGACCCTGACCAAATCATTTAACTTCTGCCTACCTCAGTTTTATCATATGCAAAATGAGGATGATAATAGTGCCTATATCCCAGGGTTGTTGTAAGGATAAATGCTAGATATAAATAGATAGATAGATAGATAGATAGATAGATAGATAGATAGATACATGGATACATAGATACACGGATACATAGATAGACGGATGTGTGTATGCATCTATACATGTATGTATATACATATATAGGTTTAAGAATGAAAGAAAATCACTCTTCTAAGCACTAGGAATACAAAGAAAAAAGCAAACCAGTCTCTGCTTTCAAGGAGGTCACTTTCTAACATAGGGAAATAACAAACATAGGAAGTTTTAACTGCAAGTTAGAAAGGCACTTTGGTTCTTGAAACGCAGTGACAAAGCTGATAAGACTATTTTCTTTAATGTTATTTTCATGAGTAATTTTGTTGTTGACACATTTGAACCACATCAAGGGCTTGGATGACAAAAATTACTTTCCCGGTATTTAGGGGCAAGGATTGCAGTCCCTGAAGAAGCAGATGCCAGACTGCATATCAGCAAGGATTGATTTCCTGGATATGATGAGTGTGGCTACTAGGCAGGAAGCAGCTGCTCTTTCCAATGTTCTTGGCTTAAGATCCTGAGCTGTCTCCATTATGGTGTGAGGGGATATGGCGGTTAAGGTAGCAACAGTGTTTGGACTTTTGTGGTACATGCCACTTCCTGTCTTTCTCAGGGTTCCTTAATCTTTCAGCAAGGTTGTTTGCCTGAATTGTTGGTGGCAGCTGACCGGCACTTTAAAGGATGGTAGCAGAGGGGTTATGAGGCTGAAAGGAGATATTGGTTGTGAAGAACTTTGCAAACCTTAAAGTGTCATATAAATGCCAGTCATAGGGGCAGCTGGGTGGCACAGTGGATAGAGCACTGGCCTGGAAGTCAGGAGGACCTGAGTTCAAAGTTGGCCTCTTGACACTTACTAGCTGTGTGACCTTGGGCAAGTTACTTAACCTCAATTGCCTAAAAACAAACAAACAAATAAATAAATAAATGCCAGTCATTATTATTATTATTGCTATAAGCCTAGAGCAGGGGTGGGGAATCTGGGGCCCAGAGGCCACATGTGGCAGGATCCCCATCCCTGGTCTACACTCACCAGACCTGCCTTCTGTTGATGACTTCATTCTCTAAACTTTCTGATATTCTAGGGCACTCTTACTAAGCTCAAGCAACATTTATACAGTAATATTGGAGTGTGCTGATAAATATTTAACAACTGGCTCTCCAGAATAAACTGTATATAAATGCACTTTTAAGTTTAATCTTTATTAATATTTCCATATGTCTAAAAAATCAATAAAACAATAAATCAAGCCCAGATTTGTGGCAATTGCAGATTTCTAAGTTGTAAATACTCATACCAAAAATTTAACAGTTGGCTCTGACTCCACTACAACCCTGCATGGCAAGTACCTTCACTAGAGGAGTTGCTTCCATAGATGATGGCATCAGGAACTGGTATGGAAACAAGGCTTAATAGTCTGGGGTGGTTGGGGGCACTGTGTTAGTGGGTTGGGGGGATGGACTGCTATTTCTAAGTCTCTTGTGCTTAATTACCTACTGACACCAAATTTTCATGATAGATGCTAATGGTAGAAAGGATGGGATGTCTTACATGACTTTTTTGTGTAACACTTCACCACAAAGAGTTAATAAAGTATTAAGGTTTTTAATATGTTTGTGATGAAAAATAAAGCCATCCTCATCCTCACTTTGTACCAAAAGAAACTGATTCCTCTGTTTCACCTTCATCTTCAAAACCTGGCCCCTTCCTGTATTTTCAGTATTCTTACACTTTCCTCCTCTCCACAACTTCTATGATCCAGCAATGCCGGCCTACTTTCAATTCCTTAAAGAAAATATGCTTTCTCCTATGTCTGTGCCTTTGAACTGGCTGTGGGGCAGGCCTATAACTCTCTACTGCTTCAATTCTACCTCTTAGTGTCATCAGCTTCCTTCAAGACTCAATTCAAATAGTGCTTTCTGCAGAAGACCTTTCTTGGCTCCCTATAGTTGCTAATATCTTTCTCTCTCATATTATCTTCATTTACTCTATCTGTATCTTGTCTGTATGTAGTTAGGCACTAAGTACTGGCCTCCTGATTTTGCTTTTATCTGCAGCTATTGGCAAATTTTGTTAAAAAAAAATTGAACTTGGATTATACTTTTTCTATTAGAATGTAAGCTCCTTGAAAGAAGAGCCCCATTTTATCTTCATTTGTATCCTCTATGCTTATCCCAATATCTAGGACTTATACATTTAACAAATGCTTATTGAGGGGACAGGAGGACCTGAGTTCAAATCCGACCTCAGATACATAACCCTTACTAGCTGTGTGATTCTGGGCAAGTCACTTAACTCCAATTGCCTCCCAAAACAAAAAAAAAATGTTTATTGATTGGTCACTGTTGATCAATTGACTAGACTTCTACCTGTACTAAGAAAATAATGATAGGGAGAAAAATAGGTGGTGATAGCAGTTGACTTTGAATCAGTATGAAAAAGTGTGGACTAAATAAAACCACTGATTTTATTCAATATTTAGCAAGCTTTTGTCTACAAAACATCCCTCACTACTTGCCAATAAGTCAGATTCAAGTATATCCCTGCCTTATCTATTAGCACTATTTCTAGCTTAGCTCCAACAATTTAGAAAGGAACACAATGTATAGGACAAATTTTGGGAATATATCCAGACACCATCAAGAGTTTTGTCAAATCAGTTATTTATAATAATAAGTATTTGTTATTTTGAAATCATTACCTTTATTTGACCTTGCCTCTGTTCTGTTTTCATTGAACAAATGAGTGTGTAGACAGTTTTAGAAACATTTAACCAACGTTAAGTACAAAGTACAAAGAAATTAATGAAATTTATCATCATTTATATCATTAGTCAGTAAAATAGTTGAAGGGAGTACTTGGTCTTCTGGACCTCTTTCTAACAGTCCCTTAGGGGCAGGTTGTCACATTTAGAGTTGTACAAGACCCAGTGGGGAAGACCTAGGTTCATATCATGCCTCTATTCTCTATGTACCTATTGGCAGCTCTACTAGCCTCTCTAAGTCTCAGTTTCCTCATCTGTAAAATAGAAATAATAACTCATAATCTACCTCATGGTATTACTGTGAGTCTCAAATAAGATAATGTTGGTACAGGGCCTTGTACACTTTAAAGTATTCCGTAAGTGTCAGCTATCATTACTAAGTCTTTAACAGGTTTCCTTCATAGGATATTATGTCAAACCTGCTTCTTTACATTTCTCAGGATACTCTCCAGGCTTACAATATTTGAAACTATAAGCATATAAAATAGGCTTACTGATTCCTTTTGAAATTCTTCAATGAGCTTATGTCTTGAATGTAATGCTGATCAAGGTCAGATTCATATTTTCTGACATTCTTTGATAACATACTGTTGCTGTGCGATGACATATTCTGTCTCCACAGTTTAATTTTAAGAAGTCATTGTCAGTGGTTTATTTACTACCTGATATGGTCTTATTGTAAAATTCAGTCACGAGATAGAACAACCTGAGGATGAAAATCACATTCACATAAATCCCGCATGAATCACATTTTTTATTAGAAATACCAAAGTGTTGGGGGCAGAAATGAAAGAGCTATAGAAATGTAGCTTCATGATACTCTTTCATTTTTGCACTAAAGATAGAGATATGAAACACTAGTATAAGAAAATAGGATTTTTTTAAACTACTGTATGTTAGTAATTGGTAAGATATGGTGAAAATAGAAATAAAATTCATTCATATTCAGTTCATCCAAATTTATTAAACACCTACAGAACATGGTGTTACGGAGATATACAATTTATATAACACATGCTCCCTCCCTTCATGGACTTGATAGTCTAGTATGGTAATGAGACACATGCACAAATAACTGTAGTACAAAATAATGTATGCTAAGTATATAAGACAGAAATACAAAATGCTATGTGACATCCAAAAGAAAAAAAAATTAATATCACCTAGAAAGATCAATCAAAAAAGTTTTAGGAAGCAACTGAATTGCTATTTGAAGGATGGTTAGGAATTCAAAAAGTCGAGAGAGGAGGACAGAGTATCCCTGTATAGAAAAAAGCTTGGGTAAAGGAAGATTGACAGAAAAGCATGAGGAAGATTCAGAGACTGAATAATTCAGTTTGGTTGGGTGTAGTATGAAATAAAGTTGGAAAGAAAGGGTGGTACCAGATTGCATAGAACCTTTAATCCCAGGATAAGAAGGAAATTTTATTTAGCAGGCAATAAATAGTTTTGAGTAAAGTAGATGACTATATATAAAGAAAATTAGTCTGAAGGATAGATTGCAGAGAAAGAAAAATGTTGATATACAGTTTAAACGCCATATAAATGTTAGCTATTATTGTGGGAAGACTTGTTCAGAGGCTGTTGGCATAGTCTAGGCATGACTGTAGTAGGGTAATGGCAATGAGAACTAAAGGAGAGGATGAAGCTCTATTGCAGTGGTGCCAGGACTATCTAGACAGTAACCAGGTTGCCATATAAGGTCCTAGAGTAGTAGAAGGGGTTATGCATGTGGCCAGATGATGTCTATCGATGGAGTTCGTGTGTCCTTTGCATTGCTTGTGGTTGCTATTTCTGTTCTACATCACAGAACCATGCTGAACTACACATGAAGTATGTATTTGGGATTAATGCCTGTGACAACGTCATATTCAAATTATTGCTTTGAATACTCAAGAGCATCACTAAAGATTGTTTTTACTGTGGAGGAAGGGTAAGAAGGAGTATGTAATAGGGGTTAGGCAGCTCTCCAGTTCAGCTTCAGGTCAAAAATGAAGGGTAAAGCTCTAGGATATGGGGCTTCTGATTAGAGATCAAGCTCCTTGGGATTGAATACATGACTACAAACTGGGAAAAGGGAAAGAAATAGTAGATGGAGACATAGAAAAGTAATTAGGTACAATATTTAGGGAGTCTTGGGGTATTATTAATAAGCATCTGTGAACACAAAATCAATTTGGAGATGGAAGTAAGAAAAAAGAAGGTAAGATTCACTATACTGAGCAGAGATGGAGAAGCAAGGGAAGGAAAAAGAAAGGACAACATGTGGAACAGTTCTTCAGTGATGTTCTCAAACCTAGGCATCTTTGTAATAAAATTCTGATGACCCCAGGGCACTCAATAGATTCTTTTCTGACCTGAAGGTTTAGCAAACCTCTATGCTGAGAGGAACATTTAGAGAACATGTAGGGGAGCCTTTAGCAATTCTCTCAATGTATTGGCTCCTAGGCTTCTTTCACCTCCTCCTATAGGTTTTCCTTTTCTCTAAGAAATCTCTGTATAGCTTCTCTTCTCGGGAAGTGAAAATCTTGCCCATTTGTGGATTTATAATGGAATGATTCAGCTACTTGATTCCTCTTGTTATTTAAAATATGTTAATGCCCTAAATAAATAATTTAGCTATCTGATTAATGACTCTCATATGGCTTGATAGGATAGGAGCGTGGCTGTAATTTACATAACATAGAAGAGCAACCCTAAACCTGTGAAAAGTAGCAAGGGGTTCCTGGATCAGAGTTCTCAGAAAATTCAGGGGACCTATATTAAATTAACACTTGGTAAACTTTTGGTATGAAGTTAGTGGAGCTATATACATTTGTAGAAATTATTTTCAGACTTAGAGGATTAATAGAAATCACTTAAAAACTGTTAATAGGAAGTATACCTTAACAGATGACTTCTTATTTGTTTAAATTATCTAGGATATCATGTAACCATCCCATTGATGCACTAGGTTGTGAGAGACTCAGGAATGATTGTTTGAAAAGTATCAGCCACTAAATTGAATTGCATTTCATCTTCCTTTCTTTGCTTGCCCTCTAGTGGAGGTATTGAAGAGTCATTTTTTTATCTTCGGAAAATTAGGGCTTACTCCACTGCTAACAAACTTGGAATATTCTGCATAGATGCTGAGACACAGAGCCAGCCTAAGGTATCTTGGCATGGCAAAACATTGTGGGCAACAAATTTCCTTCTTCTACCCTTTTTATGTTTGTAAAATCTAACTCAAATGAATATCAAGGGCAACTTTGAAGATGAAATATCTCAAAAGGGCAGCACACAAAATATCACCTCTGGGGTTAGGATGGAGGATGACAATGGATAAAGGAGAATAGAAGTTGGGCAGTCTGGCTCCATCCTATATATTGCAAGTATACAGTTCTTCTAAATTAAAAAAAAATTGCACTTAGCAAGTGACACCTTTTTCTCCCTGTTTCTCCAACCAATTTGAATGAGGTCTCCAATTTGTCTCCCAAAGCTCCATAGTTGAGGATTCCCCCTAACCATAGAGCCAAGACTATCCCTCCTAATTTCCTATGCAAAAAGGGATATCTCTAAGGTGGCTTTTAAATGACATGTAAATGCTTAGAAACTGTCAAAATGCCAAAAAAGCACCCCTTTTTTTTTAAGGATAGGTTTTCAGAGGGAAGGCCAGAGTTTTCATCACATATACCCCCTGATACATGATTATAGTATTTAGTCATCACCTTGTTACAAGTTCTTGATATAATTATAGTCAAAGTGAATTGTCATCTGATCTCAAATTTTGGAGGGGAATGTTGAAGCAGCTTTGAGATACCATCAGACTATGCAGAGCAAGTCATTTTTCCAGTGTAGAGCTCAGCTTCTTCATCAGCACAATCAGGGGGTTGGAACTCTTGATTTTTACTAAATCCCCATCTGGCTATAAAGGTTTATGATTCTTTGATCCTCTGGCTCTATTTTAATTACAATATTTCAAGTGCTTTAGATTTTCTATTTCTTAGAAATGGAAATTATTCGCTTATTCTTTCTGAGAACTCTTGTTTTCCAATATTTAAAGTCATAACTTTAGCAATATGGAAAGGGTCTTCAGTGGTACAGATTGAAGTCCATATATACTTTATCTTGTGTAGTTACTACCTTTGTGTTCACATAAATGTTTCATCTAGGATCAATTCAACATATTAGAGATCTTCACCTAAGTCTTTTAGTTTATGTTGACTTGCAAGCATATCTTCGGCAGCTGGTTCTATTAACTCTTCCTGCTATTTCACAACCAGTCTACTTCCTTTTCCTTACGACATCTTTGAGTTTATTTCCTAACACACAGGTGTTCAATGACAATATGCTTCAGCCTACTTTTACCTTTCATAAGACACATCATTTTCCTTTCAGTAGCCTGCAATCTGTGATTCTTCAGAGATGGTGCTATTCTGTGATTTGCATCTACATGGTATCAGGAGGAGAATACGGACAGAAAAAGATGGTATTTCTGCCAGAGAGCAGCTTGAGATCCGAGAGTACTATGCAGTTGTCCAAATAAAATATAGGCTGCTCTTTTTCTCTTGCTCAATTTTTGTTCAGGCCATTGTTCATCTACAGTATACTTAAAATGGTTATTCACCAAGTATGTCATATTCTGATAGACATTATTCATCCATTTTGGGTTTTCCTACGTGGATTGTGAGATCAATTTCATTCGAGTGGTCATGGATCTTATAGACTTCCCTGTAGCATTAACTTCCCCTATAAAGTTATCTTCTGTTTTATATGCATCTAGGTATATACCTATGCGTGTAGATGTCTCCTGTTTTAGTGTATAAACTCCTTTGGAGCCAGGAATGCTTTGCTTCTGTCTTTGTATCCCTAGTACTTAGCATAGTGCCCTCCACATAGTAGCTTCTTCATTAGCTGGTTAATTAGAGGATCTATAGTATTGTAGAACTTGATGTAATTATCACAATATGTCATCCAAAAACAAGAACATAAAGATGTCCATCATCTACAAGAAATCCCTCTTCCATTTGGCCTCCATAAAGAATATTCTCTATGACAGTGACGGTGATAATTTTGATAAGCATATATCTTCTTGTAGAATGCCTTGCTTGATATTGCTTTAAAAAAAAAAAAGGTCCTTGGCAGGTTGCATCTGTGCTTTCATTTATCAAAGAATCTTGGTAAAATTGTGCCTGGATTTTACTCTACTTTGATTGATTTCACAATCTTTTTTTTTATGCAACAAATAATAAACACAATGGGATATTATATTCTCTCCAAATTTTCAGCCAGATTTGTAACCAGAGATAAGGTACATTACAGAAAGTAGCTTTATAGGAAATGGTCCATGTCATTGTATTTTCCCCTATCCATTTGCCATTTTTAAATTTCAATAATTTGAATAAGTCAGATTGGAGATGTTATCATTCCATGTTTTGTCTTCTTTATTCTTTTTTTTTCTAATTTGGTATTGATTTTTACTTTTCCTCTAGTGAATTGAGGATGTGACTTCACGTCTATTTCTCTGACATCAAGTTTCTAAGGTGCAATGAGTAGGTATCACTGGAGCAGGACATATATGAAGCACCCCTGTGAGGATGAGGGGAAGAGATCATAAAGGGTTCTGTATTCTTCCTGGAAAAAAAAATGTTAAATGCTTTGCATGATTTTGGTGGAATTTAGAGCCCTTCACTATTCTTTGTCCCACTACCCACTCTTCTATCTTTTCATTTTTTGTCCATGAAATAAATGTCACACAAGTAAACCTTCTTTTTAAGGAACTAAATGACTCAGATTTACACTAGGTTCAACTATTAACTAACTAGGTCTTACCTCTAATTTCTCCCATGCTTTTTTATCTGATTATTCCTCCTGACAATAGGGTTGTGAGGATTAATGAGATTTTTGCCTGTAAAGCACTATGAGAAGATTGAGGCAAATCTTTATTTAAATATACTATATTAAATTGCCTTTATCCCATTTAGTGGGAGTAAAATTGCAAAGCTCCCTCCCACTTTCATATTAATTTGATTGGAGGGATTGTCCCTCAATGTAAACTGATGGTTTCACAGCTCTGGCTGTCACCAAGGGAGAAGATTTATACTAATTCTTGCTTCAGACTAGAAGAGAAGATCTCTTTAATCTGGGGGTCATTTTAAATCTGTAAATTTAAATCTATAATCCTGTGAGTGAGCACTACTCTTCCCTTAGTCCAGATAGAGTGTAGAGAATTGGGAACTGTGGGTTCAGTACATAAAACTACAGTTAGAAGTTCTGAGATATCTCAGCTCTGGTGTTGTGTGGAGTTAAAACCCAAGCAGAGTTACCGATGGGGGGGAGGAGGGAGGTGAAACGTGTTTCTACCATTGAAAATCTGGCTTGTTAATACCCTTGACTTTTCTTTTGGCTATGTGTGCCTCTCGCTACTGTTTCAACATTTCTTTGAACGATGCTGCTTACTATCTTTAACATTCAACATGGATATGCAATAACCTGAAATTGTCTTAAGGTTTAGAGTATAAAGTGTAAGGATAGAAGAGTGCCCCACATTTGGAGCGAGGCCCACCTATGGGGAGGGGCTGCCATTGTGGGGTTCAAAGGGAGGCAGAAGACATAGCCTCTCTCCCCCCACCGTTCTCCAAAGGAGATTTATTCTTGCCAAGATGGGAAGCAAAAGGTTGAGGCTGGAGGCCCCCATGATCTCCTCAGAGAAACGCAGTACCCAGCTAGAAATATATCTATTTGCTCCCTTAAATATCGTTTGTTTAGGAGATATGATCAAGTTCCATCTAACTTCCCATTGTTTGATTTTTTTCTTGGGAGAAGGAGGACCCCAAGCTCTATAGCCAAGTCTTGATCCCAATATCAATTCCACAGTGAGTATACATAGAGAATAGCAAAGATGCCCATTTATCCAAATCATAACAAAAGAGAAATCAGAGTAGGTAAAACAGGGAAATACATAACAGAAAATACAGTGAAAAATCTCTTCCATTGGAAGTGAGGTAACAACTCAACCAAGAGAGAGGGTCCTGAATCTTGCCCAAGGGGAAACTCTCCAAAATTTCTAGAGTAGCTATGTATATAGCTGCCCCTCACATAGGGCAAGGCCATCATTTCCCTTAACAAGGAGGGCATCGTGTGCCAACAGGCCTTGGAATAGGGGTTATATTGTGTTATCTGTCCTTGTCAAGGACTTTGGATGCTAGGCAATGAAGTTTTTTATCATAATCAATGGGAAACCATTGAAAGTTTAAGAACAAGAGTGGTGGTAATTAAAATATTAATAACAATTATAATAGTTAGCACTTAAGGTTTGCAAAGCAGTTTAATATATAATCTCATTTAATCTTCACAACAACCCTGTGAAGTAGATATTATCCCCATTTTATGGATAAGGAAACTAAAGATAAGATAAGTCTTCTGGGCTCCATGTTCTTCACACTAAGCCACCTGGCTGCCTATGTGGTAATTTTAAATCAGTCTTAGGAATTAAATCATAGTTGTAGAATGGGGAGGGGAATTGGGAGAGGAAGACTTAAATCCAATTCATTTGCATTATCTTCCAGATGGTTCTCTTCCAGAACAAACAGGTTGTAGAACTGAAAGGGACCTCAGAGATCATGTAGTCCAACATACTCTTTTAAAGATAAGGAAACTGAGGTTAAGTGACTTATCCTAGGTAACATAGGTAGTCAGAGTTAAGAGTAGAATTTCTGTGTGTGTGTGTGTTTAACGATAGAAACTCTAATCCACAAAACACATTAAAATGTCATAATGAAAAATAGAAATATTGTACAGTAACTGAAGAGTTTCACCTCTATAAACTGGAGAAAAGTTTATGTGAAATGTTAATTTGGAAATAGCAATATCAGCTATTTCTTCACAATATAACAATCACAAAATAATAACGTTAAGTGGGGAAACTACCTCAAAATTTCTAAAGATTTTAGCTCAAGCTTAGTGTTCTGCTTAGAACAAAAAATGTTTTTGGGGGGATTTTTGTTTGGTTGTTTTTCTTAGGACTACAATTATACCTTTGAAATGACTCCGTCTTGTTGTGGTATACTTTTACTTCCCAATTTTTCGGCTGGCCTATTTTGAGAGATCTTTTAAAAACTGCCTGTGTTTAAGTGAAGTTGTGCATATAACTACATCTCCTATGTTAAAAAAAAAAGGCTTTCTCCAATGTAGTCCGTATTTGTCTTTTTTTTTTCCATGATACAATAAAGTGTCTCACATTTGGTCACTGAAGGTTTATTTGCAAAATAAGGCTGAATTTCAATTCAAGTTTGGAAAATAAGCTGAATCTGTATCAATATAATTATAAAATACGCTCAAGAGAGCATTGAAAAGTAATGAATTATTGATATTACATGCTTTACATGACTCCACTTTGCATATACTGCCCTTCTAGTTTCAACTTCATTGAAGAAGATGCCCCTTCCAGTATAATCTCATCATTTCTAAACTCACCAACATGTTGCTAACTCAAGCCTTGAACAACACACCTCCTTCAGTCTCCTTTCCACTCTGATTAGAGGGCAGGAGGACAGAATACCAAACTCCTCCTGATAACATCCATTAGAGAAGGTAGAAACTAGATTCTAAGCTTCCTCCACTTTGCATCTACTGCACTGTCTAGTTTCAACTTCACTGAACCAGATACCCTTGAGTGTCACCTTCCACCCACTACCACCCCTTGCCCTGCACCTTTCCTGTCTCCTTTTTAGTGTTATCTCCCCCTTCAGATTATATGTTCTTTGAGGGCGGGGACTGCCTGGCATTTTTAATTGTATCCCCAACACTTAGCATGGTATCAGGAATTTAGGCACTTAATAAATGTTTATTGGATTGTATGATCCATTACAACTACAATGATGCATATTTTGTATGTCACTAAACAAATTTCAACTGCTAAACTATTTTTAAAATGTACCCAGCTTAAAAAGTCACAAAAAAAGCTTATAATGTTCTGTATATGTTCAAGTCAAATGAATGGCTACTTCCAGTACAGCATTCATATTGAAAGCAGAGGTTCTATTTCCTTTCATTTGACCTAGAGAGTCTTAGAGTCCAGCAAAAGAACAAGGAAGCTTGTCATTTCTTTCTTATCTTATCTCTAGAAATGACTTTGCTTAAACTGCCAGAAAAGCTTCTTCATAGTAATCTGCAATGAGAAGGAAGATTTCTTCAATAAGAACTTCCCAGGGGCACTGACTCTAAGGAGATAGAGGACCACTATTAAGACTTCTTTTTTCCCCACCACTTAGCAGTTTTACCCTAACCTTGTAGCCATAGTTCCCATCCATTTAGTTCTCTAACACCACCGACTATATCTCTGGGATTCTCTAATTCAACAATAGCAAAACCCAGAGGGTTTCTTGCCACCCATACACTTTGGAATGTTCCATAATTTCCCAAAGCTTACTTCATTTCATTCTTGTTCCCATTGTTCCCAAGTTACTTTTATGAACCTTATGATCTAGTGAACAAGAGTTATTGGGGGGATGCTCTTCAAAGGTACACTAAATGGCCTCAAGGTAGGATTTGGATCTAGTCTCTGGTTCCAGAATCAATATTCACTCTTCTGTACCACACTGCCCCATTTAGGATGGATTGGCTAGGGGTAAACTAAAGGATAGAGTACACTACAGCTCTGGCATAAAATTTCGAGGTCCAAAATTAATATGATGGCAAAGAGAATGGAAAAGAAGGTATAAAACACCCAAGCATAAAACTATAGAAGGAGAACATGTAGATTAAGGAGTAAAAAGATTATTCCCCTACACCTGAACCTATGGAGCAAAAGGAAACTGAATGTATTAGCAATGTATTAGCAATCCATTTCTGAGTAAGATATAATAAGTAACTGGTTTAGATTCTACTGCTTTGTGTCATCATTTACTTTGAAATTCAGTTTTCTTATAGCAAAATATGTCCTCCAGACATCAAAACTATAGATTCTCTAAATATGATCCATTATCTGTAAATAACGATTAAGGAGTTAAATTCTGCAATGCACTATCAAGCAGTGCAAGGTTATGCCTAAGAGGAAAGTTTTCTTCTCTGTCCTTGTACAGGAGACTAAAGAAAATCTTGTAATAGAAGGTTTGAATGGCTTCTCAACAATGCTTTCCATTCAAAACTAGAGGACTTAGTTAGAAAATATTGTTGAGAGGTTGGATTTGAAGAATCTCATGCTTTTTTTTCCCATTCCGTTCCTTGCCACTAGAAGACAATTCAGACAGCGGGCTCCCACCAGATTGCATAAGTTAGTATTATGCTTTTAACCCTAACAAAAGTGAAGAAGCAATCTCATTGGGTAGGTGACTTCCTACTGAGTGCTACTAGCAACTTAGAATTCTCCTTAAATTTGAGAGAAAAGTCCTGGGAAGACTTCATTGGAAAGAATAAGACATTTGATTACCGGGACTTAAAGAGGAATATCAAGTTAAGATTTGAGGGGAGAAACCTGATTTTCAGTACAAAATGGTAACTTTTCCTAATCCAGTCAGTGCGATGGTGTATTTCAGACTGACCCTGTTTACTTTAAAGACACAGGCCTAATGCATTTCAATAAACACTGCAGTAATTATAACCTTCCTTTAGTCACTAACTCACAGTGCTATTTTTGGTGACGTAAACAAGGCTGCCTGGTGTTACAGAATGAGCTCTGGGTTTTCAGGCAGAGGAGCTGAGTTTGAATTCTAACTCTACTACTACAAATTTCGCCTTTGGCAAATTAACTAACCCCACTGGGATTTGTTTCTTCATCTATGAAATTACAGGGTTGCCCAGCCCAGATGATCTCTGAGGCCCCTTCCATGTTTATGACATTGAGTTCCTCGAGTAGCTGTGAGAAAATCACTTTGTAAACTTTAAAGTTAAAAATGTATGAAATAATTATCCTATGAGGTACAGGTGGGGATGCCTATGTTAATAGAAACACTTGGTAGCCATCAATTTATTCTAATTCCCCGGTTGCCAGTATGACTCCTTTGCCCTAAAACCACCTCACTTAAATCCACTTTGTGCACAAGTCATCACCTTTGAGATATCATTTGTCCTCTTCAAGAATGAAGGACAAACAATAACAATCCTTTCTTATCCCCTTAATGGTATCTGAAATTTTCTCAACACAGACCTTGTATTTCCTATTTAGAGATAAAGTGTAAAATTCAAGTATCATAAAGGAGATAGTATCATGTAGTGGAAAGAGAGATGCATTTGAAATCAGAAGATGAATTAAAATCCTGTCCCTGCCAAATTTTGCTTTGTGTGTGATGTTCAGATATATAAAGATACATAAGATGTATTCAGATATGTAAAGAACTTTGCAAACCAACGTGCTCCAGATTATTCTCAATGTTCATAGATCTACCCAATAAAGTACCCATAAACGTGAGAACAAAGAGATGTAACTCTACCCCTAATTCAGAGGGACACATATCTAAAAACAAGTCGTGTGTCTGAGAGATAACACTCAAAGAAGAAACTTCTCTTCCCTAAGGAATCTTTCTTAGAAAATATTCTAGATTAAATTCACCATGTCTAGATTAAATTAATTGATCTACCAATTCCTCTATTCAATTGTATTAAAATCAACTCAGTGTGCATTTATTAAGCACCAATTACATGCTAGATCAAGTCACTTAACTCTCAGAGCCCCTACAGCAAATTTTTGAGTATAAAACTATACAGAGTTACAGATCAACATTAATGGAGGGAGTTTCCACAGTGGGAGTTTCTCATGTGGATGAAGTTATAGGTTTGGACCAAAAAACTTTTAAAAAAAATACTAGGTACTATGTTAAGAACTAGAAATACCAAGACATAAGTGAAATGGTCTTTTAAGCAGCTTAGACATTCTCTCAACAAATAAATATGAAGTGCATATTATGAGTCAGTGTTGCCTGATGGATAGAGAACTAGCTGTGAAGCCAGGAAGACCTAGGTTCAATCCTCCATGTTTGACATATACTTTGCTTTGTGATCCTGGTCAAGTCACAACCTCTTATTATCCTAAGTAATTCTCTAAGACAGTAATTTGCTGAAAAGATGTCAATGCATATTAGTAGATAGGGTTTATTTGTCCAAGAGTTCTATATACTAATGGAATCACAGGTCAAGGCAGTATTGCTGAGTGCAATACACCATCCTAGGCACAGTTCAGAGAGAGTTCAAGTAGGTTTCCCAAGGTGACAGTAAGTATATTGCCTTGAATAGAAATAAATCTATAACTAAAGAGAGCTTAGTAGTAAAGGAAGACTATCTATTAGCATAGCCTTACAGATAAATTTTTCACAGCATTTGCATGCAATTATGTCCTTCATGTAAATTAATTGTAAACTTGGCTTTTTCAAAGAATAAACTTCATAGAAACAAATGAATTAAAAATCCAAGTGAGAGCAATGGAAGCAAAATATATTCTCCTAAAATATTACAGAATAGTTCACCTTTGAAATAAAACGTATGTTATTTTTACATAATGCTTTCTCTGTGCTGTTAAGAAAATCCACTGAGATGAAGAATCTCATTTATTGAAGAGCTCAGTAAACAACAACAGCATTTACACAGTCATTCATGAGGTTTTTTTTTTTTAAGCAATGGCAGAACACATCACCAAATTGCCCATAGAAACTTTATGATGTCAATAATTTAAAAATATCACTAGCCTTAGGTTTAGGAAGAGTCTTAAACTATATTCTTGATCTTCTTTTTGAGCCCAGAGCATCATTTACAGTTGGCAGCAAACTTTGGCACTAAATGATACCTAATGCTTAAAAAATTATAATTTGATAAAAAAAATGATTGTAACATCAGGATATCTTGGCATGATTTTATCTTTCCACTTAAATATTCAGTATGGAAACATATCTGAACTTGGTTTATGGAATAGTGGATAGGAAAGAAGACCTGGGTTCTAGTCATTACCTTGGACCCACACTAACTGTGTGGCCATGAACATGCTGCTTAATCTTTCAGTAGAAACTCTCTGAGACCATAGTTACAGATCATTTGAAGATTTGTATAGTTGCACTAAAGGGAGAAGGGTGAAGAAAGAGGAGGAAAGGCAGCTAGGTGGTGCAGTGGATAGAGCTACAGTCCTGGAGTCAGGAGGACCCAAGTTCAAATCTGGCCTCAGACACATGATACTCACTAGCTGTGTGACCATGGGCAAGTCACTTAACCCCGATTGCCTCACCCCTCCCACCAAAATAAAGAGGAGGAAGAAAAGAAGAGAAGCAAGAAGAAGGAAAAGGAGAGAGCAATAATATTTTCGGATTCTTTATTCTTCATTATGTCAATTTGTGGTCATGCTTTAAAATCCTTGAAAGTATGTATGGACTATCCTTTATTCATTTTTGCATTCTCCAAAGCACTTAGCAGGTGCTCCAAAAGTAAGATGAAGTGAGCTAAATTTAGTCAAGTGCCTTGCATTGAGGAAGGGAAAGAACAGAAAGTTTTCCAGGAAGTTGTTAATGAAAAAATGGCCAGATTAGCTATCCCCTTCCCACCGGAATCTGGACTCTGCCCCCTGGAACCCAGAGCTCTGATAAGTGAACTTTCATCTTATCTTTCATTTTTTCTAAGCCAATCCACTGAGCCTTTCCCTCTCCCCCTCCCAGCCTCCTTTTGTGTGTGTGTTGTATTCCTCTACTATGATATAAGTTCCTTTAGAGTAGAGACTGTCTTACTTTGCTTTTATTTGTATCTCCAACACTTAAGGAATGATTTTTCATTCATTTCTTCATTCGTTCTTCAATCACTGACCAACCAAAAATGAAAGGAACTGTGCTAATTGCCACGTGGAATAATAAGAAGTGTAAGACATACTCCCTCTCCTCCCTGAACTAAGGCTGTAGATAAGAGTGGGAGACAACATGGTGGGGTGGATAGACCTCTGAAATTTCACTGAGAGCAGCCCTATTTTCAAATTGTAACTCTCACATTTGTGAGCTATATGAACATAGCCAGCTCGTTTTACTTCTTTGCTCTCTAGTTTCCTCATCTGTTCAAAAAAAAATAATGAGATAATGCCTGCAATATCTACTTCTCTGAGATATTTTAAGGAGGAATCAAGATAATTTTTTAAAATACTTTGCAAACTTTCAAGTTCTATGTGAATAGCTAAAAGAAAAATACGTAAACATAAAAAGATTCCTTTTTCCAATAGCTCAAATCACCCAAATTGTCTGTTCTTTATAAGTTGACTTTTACAATACAGTTATTTGATCAGCATTTGTTAAATGGCAGCTGTGAAGACAGCATTTTTTCTAGTGTAAACAAGGCCCCCTAAGAAGTAATGAAGGGAAAAGAATTATCATGGGTGAGTGTGGGGTTGTGTCTTCACGAGACTCCATTCTAAACAACAAAAACATTCTTTCAACAAAAGATGAATCACAGCAGAGTTGAAAGACTGGAAATGATACGTTGGTAAACAGATGACTCCTAGAGTATACACTGCATTTAAGAGAAGTACAGACAATTTGGCCAAAATGAAAAAGTAGAGGGAATAGAGTTTTTCTAGGAAAAGGAAATTGAAAATGGTGAGTAATACATGACATTTATGAAAGCATTCCTCTTATTAGGGTTACAGCTTATATGCCATATTAGGCATTTACTTTCTATTCAATCTACATTAGGAGTTCTAATGAAAAATCACACCTCACACAATAGTGTGACATTTAAAAAGATTCAGAGCAGTTCTATTTTCCTCTTCTGGACTTTCAGTTTTCAGTAGGTTCATATTTACTTTTTTTTTTAATAGCAAAGAAGTGTTAGGAAAAATGCAAGAGGATAGTAGATAGAGAGCAGTGGATTGTTTTCTTGATTCTGCCTCTGTTTACCCAGTACTATCATTGTAGCTTTCATGTATTTAGATAAGAAGCCATTTTAGCATAAGAAAAGTTGATAGGTTAGAAGAAAAAAAGCATAATTTCCATTTTTCTTTAATCTTAGGATATTACAGAACTAAGCATGTTGAGTGGATATGAGAACAAACTGCTAGTAGCTTTCCATTCAGTATAAATGTATGTTAGTATATGCCCAAAGACATTGTTTTTTATTTTATGTTCAAACAGAAACCTTTAGTTTCTAAAATAATGAAATAATTTTAAAAACTAAATAAAAATATGAAGATAAATTAAAATATTTTATTAAAATTAAAAATAAAAGTAGAGGTATTACCTAAATTAATGTTTTCATAATAATTTATTTGTATTAAATGTTTTTCTTCTAAGAATTCACATTTCTTCACAGATAGTCAGTATTCCTGACATTACAAGATACTGTATCTCTATCTGAGCATTTAATCATTTTAAAAACCAAATTACTAAATTATTTAAAACTAGCAGAAGGATAGTAAACAAGGGGTATGGAGGAAAACAGACTAGTTAATGGCAAGAAAGTGCTTGATAGAATGTACAGGGATCCATGTTGAGTCTGATATAATTGATCAGGCTAACCGCATGCATCCTGATAAAAGTTTGAAAGACAGAATGAGAACTTTAGTGAAATTAATGGATTAAAAAAAGTATTGAAAACCCAAGTTCTTAAGTTAATAACACAACTAATGTCCAAAACAAGTTTATATTTTCATTAGCCAGATAATCTTAACATCAACCAAACTGAGAGATGAAGAAATAGGAGAGGAAGGAAGTATGCTGGGTGACTGTTCTTTATATTAAAATGCTAACAAAGATGGGGAAAATATTTAGAATAAACCAAATATATACCAAACTCTATGCTGGAGGCCACACAATTTTGACTGTATTAAGAAGGTGAATCTCAAGTTATCTTTATGAGTGAGAAATAGGAACAGTGTGGAAAATATGTCAGATTTCACTATTAACACAAAAGTGACCCAAAAAACATCAGTAACTCCAACCTATCTCCCTACTTTCTCATAATATAAAATGCTTATAAGAATAAACTAAATTTGCATTAACAAAATGTGTAAGGTTGATCAGGACACTAGAAGGAGCAAAAACACATTTTTACAAGTGATATCTTATAACAGGCCCCTTCTTTACCATCGCACAATTGACTGTAAATTGTAAAGAATACAAGATTCCACTCTTTATTTGTTGACTATAATAAAGCAATTTAATTTGATAAGGCAAAATTTCACCATAAAAGTCTCCCACAAGATGTGTCTCCTTTAATATTTCAAAACTACTTAAGATTCCTAAGATGATACGACAATAGATATCATTGGTTGTTGACCATCTGATCATTAATATCACTCAAAACATAAAACAGAGAGACTCTATGCTCACAAGAGGTCTTCATTACTGCCGTGGAGGAGAACTATCACCAAACTCAAGTTGAGGAACATCGGATACTACTGTTCACTGATGTCATTATACTAATTGCGTCACTCCCTGGCACAGTGAAGAGCTTCCTTAATGAGTTATATCATTACTCACAAGAATATAGCCTCACTATTCACACAAGGGGAAGTCATAGATTTTGACTTAGAGTTCAATATTTTAATTTTACAAATCAAAAAATTTTGACCCCAAAAGAGAAGAAATAATAGAGCAAGTTCATACAATTGACCAAGCCAGGTTTTGACCTCTGGTCCTCTGAGACCAACTACAGAGCACTTGTCACTGTACCATGCTGCCACCACATTGCCTGATATCCTTGTCTATCATACTCACAATGGTATGCAGTTAAATAAATAATATAGTACCTGTCTATTAGTTATCCAATCAACTAGAATTTAAGAGCCTTTGTTAAGGTGGCAAAGAATTGGCAATTTTAGGGATGCCTATTGATTGGGGAATGGCTGAACAAGTTGTGGTTTTTGATTGTATAGAATACTATTGTGCTAGAAGAAATGATGAGCTAGGTGATCTTAGAAAAACATGGTTAGACTTGCATGAAATAATGAAAAGTGAAATAAGCAGAATCAAAAGAACATTGTAGACAGTAACAGCAATATTGTTTTAAGAACAACTTTGAGCAGATGTAATAATTTTGACTACTATAAATACCCAAATTAACTAGAAAGGACATATGAAGAAAGACATGATCTGCATACAGAGAAAGAACTGATAAATAGGAGTATCTTCACCAAGAAAATCCCAAGTGGGGTAAGGAAGAGCCAGACATGACTAAAAAACAACTGAATGAGAATGTGTCAGGCATTGTGTTAAATGCTGGGGATACACAAAAGGGGGAAAAAAAGTCCCTGCTCTCAAAGAGCTCATAGTCTAATGGGGGAAACAACATACAGACAGCTACATACAATAAAGATAAATTAGAACAGATTGGAGATAATTACATAAGAAAATCATTAGCATTAAAGGGGGATCAGGAAAGGCTTCTTGCAGAAGATAGGCTTTCAGCTGAAATTTGAAGGAAACCAGGAAATTTGGGAGACAGAACTGAGGAAGGAGAACATTCCAGGCATGGGAGACAGTCAATGAAAATACTCAGAGTCAAGAGATAGAGAATCATCTGTAAGAAACAACAAGGAGACCAATGCCAATGAATCACAAAATATGTGGAGTGAAGTAAGATGTAAGAAGACTGGAAAGAGCAGGGCCAAATAAGGAAAGAACTCTAAACATAGAGTTTTATATTAGATACTGAAGGCAATAGGGAGCCAGTGGAGTTAGTGAATGGAGGGTGGGGTGGGTGATATGGTTAGACCTGCACTTTAAGATTAGTTTGGCGTGGACAGAGATTTGAGGCAGAGAGACCAACCAGCAAGCTAATATATATTAATAGATAGATAGATAGATGATAGATAGATATAGATAGATAAAGTATGTAGTATATATGTGTAAAGATATTAGTATATATACACATATATGTTTGTATTAGTGTAAAACTTTCTTCACAAAATTTATAAAGTGCTTAAGTATAAAATAAATTCTATATATCTGACCTCATCTCTTTGTATAATCAAATGTTTTTCAACCTGTGTACAGTAAAACACTAATAGTGAGGATCAGAGAAGTACAGTAAACTGGATTTTCCCCACAACCACAGATCCTCTGTGCCACTAGAGATAGATAGGCTTTTCTGCTCTTCTCAAACAAGCCGGGTCCCATCCTCCATCTTCACATCAAAGCCTTGCTTGGAGTTTGCCTCCAGAGTGAGTAGTATGTATGCAGCTCTCTATCTAAGACCCTAGAGAAGAAATTCTTACCCTGGAATCTGTGATTTTTAAAAAATATATTTTGATAACTATATATCAATACAATTGATTCCCATTATAAATGTATAAATATATGTATACACATAGTATGAATTTAAAAATATCATTCTTGGAAGGGTTTACCAGACTTACAAGGGAGTCCATGACACAAAAAATAATGTTAGGAATTCCTGCGTTAGAGACACTAAGCAACTAAGACAGCATTGGAGTTTTTAAACATTCCCGTAATCATTGAGTCCAAAAATGTACTTAATTCAACATGTAACTATAAAAACCTTTCTCTATAGTATTCCTAACAAACTAGGTGGTGCAGTGGATACAGTGCTTCATCAGGAGTCAAGATATGGTTCAAAATTGCTTTCTAGAATGGCTGGGCTAACTCACAGCCTCAACAGTGCATTCATATGCCTGTTTTCCCACTGACAGATGTCAGTCTCCAATTCTGTCATCTTTGCCAATTTGATGGGATTGAAATCAATAGATAAAGTGTTGGACCCAGAGTCAGGAAAACTTGAGTTCAAATCCAGCCCTAAAAATTTACTAGCTGGGTGACCCTTAGGTAAGTCTTCAGTTTCTTCCTATGCAAAATGGGGAAAATAATTAATTCTCAGGGTTTCCATAAGAATAAAATGAGATAGCATCTGTGAAGTGCTTTGCAGATTGTAAAGTGTTATCATTCATAATAAAAATAAAATTTAACATTTATATAGTGCTTACTATGTGCCAGCACCAGGCTAAGTGCTTTACAGTTATTATTATTATGTTATTTGATCCTCACAACAACCCTGGGAAGTAGGTGCTATTATTATCTCTGTTTATGAGGAAACTGAGACAAACAGAGATTAAATGACTCACCTAGACTCACCTAGCTAGTAAGTATCTGGAGTCATCTCTGAACTTAGGGCTTTTGCCTACAGGTCCAGTGCTCGATCCACTGTACCACCTACCTGTTTCTATTATCATTATTGTTTGTCATTACTGAAGGTGTCTAATGAAGAAGAACTTGCTACCTCCAGAAGCTGCCCATTCTACTCTTGAATAATAAATCTAATTGCAAAGAAAACAAAAGCTTTATACCAATTCAACAAGCACTTAGTGAGAGTATACTATGTGCCAGGTAAGCCCTGAGAATACAAAGATAAAAAAAGGAAGAAATCCTTGTCCTTAAGAAACATGTTTTAGAAGGTGAGAGGGAATAACACGTATACAGATAAGAATACTAGAAATATGTAAAAAAGTAGTTTCTGGTGCCTAGAGAGATCAAGAAAGGCCTCTTCTAAAACATATATACATGTGTGTGTGTGTGTGTGTGTGTGTGTGTGTGTGTGTGTGTGTGTGTGTGTGTGTATAAAATCTTTGGAACTAAAAATTTTAAGGTGCATGAAAGGCTATTTAATACAATCTGTACTTATTTTAAAAAAAAAACTTCCTCTAGTAAAGAGGCCTCTGAACTAAGTTTTGAATAAAGGTAAGAATTCTAGGAATCCAAGGTGAGGATGGAGAACATTTTAGGTTTAGAGGTCAGTCTATACAAAGACATAGAGGTGATGACTATATCATGAATGGGAAACAAAAGTGTAGCATTTTTAGGGGGAGTAATACAAGATCAGTCTGGGAACATTGGTTGAAGTCATAATGTAAAAGACATTAAATGTCAGAAAAGTTTGCATTTTATCCAAGAGGCAAGAGGAAACCATTGAAGATTTTTGAGCAAGGAAAAGGCAAATACTTCAGTAATGGCAATTTTACAATTGTAAGGATGACACACTGTAGGTGATAGGTTGATGAGGGGAGAGACTGGCATCAGAGAAATTAATTACGAGCCTATTTCAAGAGTCTAGGTGGAAGGGTTTAGAATAGGGTGGTATCTATGGTGCAGAGAGAAGAGGACAGATAGGTCTGAGAGATGTGTAGAAGGAATATCAAGAGTTTTGGCAACTGATTGGATGTAGATTTCAAACCTTAGTCTACCATTTTGCAATCTCCATTTACTGCTCCTAGTTCTGTCTTCTGACATAAAGCAGAAGTCTATTCCATGTAATAGCTTTTTAAGGACAGCTTCCCTGTCCGTTGATCCCACATCTTTTCTTCTCCAGACTACATATCCCCAGTTCCCTTTGTAATCCTTGTTTAACATATAACCTCTCTGAATTAACTCATTCTCTTCATTTGTGAATTGAAATGGCAAATATTCACACTCTGGTATAATCTACAATAAAAAGAAAATCCATCTAAGTCATTAAATCATTTAGGAACTAGGGAAGGACTCATTTTGGTCATCTCAGTTGAAGGCTCTTACTTCTCATTCTATCCTTAAGCATTTCTCATCTTACCTTGATCCGTAAGTAGTCCTTTCTGAATACTTGTTCCATTGAAGGCCAAATAGATTCCTTATAGAACACTTGAAATTTCAAAACTTCACTTACTCTACATAATAATTTATCTTTACAGTGCCTTTCATATCTGAATCTAAAAAGATGATTTTCAAAAAGAGACCAGTACAACCTTAGCTATCTTTTTATGACAATTTTGTATTGGCAAGTGTTTTCATTGTGTAGGTAAAGGAACAAATTTTAAATGCTGTAGTGCCACCTTGTGATGATTTCCCATAGTACAAATATTATTTAAGAGTTTCCCACTATAGAGCCATTCCAAAAATAAAAACCAAACAAACAAACAAACAATAAAACACATAGACATATCCTTTGGTTCTTTATCCATTTGATCTGCAAAGAGTTGCTGGTTTGGTAAATGGGTAAGAATCCATCTAAGTTTGGAAACTGCAAGATTCAATTCTTAACTAAATAGGAAGCCTATTATGAGCATAATAGATGACTGCTCTAGCTTATGCCATCGTTTTGTTAAAATGGGTGGCCATTTCACCCAATCACTCCTAGCACATTGTTGTGAGGGGAGGATGGAGTAGTTAATCACTACCCAAAAAATCACTATTTTTGAGGGCAAAATCTCTGTGGTATCCCCCAAAAATGAGGTTTCTTACTTTCCAGGTTTTAGTCCTTGAAAACTCCTATAACTCATACCCTGTTTCTGAAGGAGCACTAGATAATGAGCCATTAGCAACCAGACTGCATGGGCTCTGGGCTATGCTTTACTAAATGATTTCACTGTGGGCTAAACAGCTACATGATGTTAAGGAAGCTTCATGATGAATGGATGGGATTTGCCAAAAAGTCCCAAAGGGACCTCCTTAACTCTGAAGCAGGTTTGATGAATGCACTTGGTAAGCAATCATATGTAACAGACCATGAATAGCCATTGAATGATGCATGGTCTTTCCTGTGTTTGGGAGATATAACATGAATATGAATGTAATTGTGAATTCTCTTTGCTATACTGGGGTTGTCCAACATTTATTTCAGGGATGGAGGAAAAAAAATCTAGAAATTATCACTATCATAAACAAATCTACACCTATGTGGCACTGCTGCTATAAAGCGGTAGCCTTTTTTTCTGGCTAACTCTCCCAGGAAAATATCAGCAGAAGAAAGAAAAAAAGAAGAAGAGCTATCTCTGTGACTGATTATTCTAGCATCAGATTCTCTGTTCCTGACCTGTATGGCGGCCCAGGTCATGCAATTTAAACATAATATTAAAGGAATGACAGCAACCTGACATAAAAGATAGAGATCAGGCCTTGAAGTCAGGAAGAGTCAGGAATAAGCCTTATCTCTGACATACCTTGCACGACCATGAGTAAATTATTTAACCCTTCATTGCCCTGGTAAACCTCTAAGATTATAAATTATAGACCAGTCACCTATCTGCATCAGTGAATGGGGTTTCCAGACCAGGAGTTCCATTAGCTAATGAAATCACAGATCCAGATGGGCAAATACACACATAAACACAAACAATACATACACACATATGATATATATGTGCATGTATACACATATATGCACACATGTGTGTATATGTACATATGTATGTATTATGTCTATATATTACATTGTATGTATGATTACGGTACATTGATATCAACCAAAATTAATAGCAGAAGTTGTATCAGAACCTAATAAATATTTTTAATTTTCTTATATCTGAAAGACCACCTGTCCTTCCAAATTGTTTGAGGAAAGTGCAGTATAGAACTTACTCAGAACATAAAAACCCACATTTAAAGAAGCAACACATTTTTAAAATTATATTACATTATATTTATTTGTAAAGCAGCATAACACAGTAGCTTGAAAGCCAGTTTCATAACTAAGGAAAGAGACAGAGACAGAAACACAGAGACAGAGACAGAGACAGAGAGACACAGAGAGAGACAGAGAGAGAAATCATCTGGGTAGGGGCAAGATGCAAAATCCATATATTGACACATCAGTGAGTGATGAGGTGACTACCTCTGATAACACATCCCATGACATTCATATTTTCTTATCCTAGGCAATTCCTGCTCATGTTTTGCCACAAATCTTCCAATAAGAATACATCCAACAAACTGACTGTCTTCCTCTAGATCTCTTGATTTTGTGTTCTCTCAAATGAAGTACATGGGTTGGTCATCAATTATCACTGGCTCTCATTACATATGTGTTCTACCTTCTCTTCTGTTCATTTATATCTCTGATTGTTATCTTTCACACATCTTCACTTGTGCCATTCTTCATGGTTTGATATTCCACATCCTATTCAAGCTCAGCAGAGAAGTTGCCACTGTCCTTTGCATAACCTGTTACTTTAACCCTTGAGATTGGTATATTCCATAACTCAGTTACATTCAGCATCACTAGAGGAAAAAAAGGCCCTTGTCTCAGAAAAGAAAAATGTGAGATAATAAAAGTATTTTGTAATTTTCCAAAGGCAATCCCACAAGCTCTCCACCTCTTATACAATGCTAAGCCCTGTTCATTATCCATCCAGAGTATTTGTACAAAATACTGTCAAGATAGACCATCCTTATAGGCTTTGCATCCAACTACCTATCATATCCTGCAAAAATGTCATTCTTCATCCACTTGTTTTTTTCTTATATGGATAGTTAGCTGAACTCTAGTGAAAGATCATGAATCTCAGTACATTGTGCCATGTTCCAAAGACTGATTTAATCAGGACAACGTCAAATCCCTCTTCAATTTAGACTCAGAATCAGAGAAGGTGAAAATTTGAAGGGGCCTCTAGTCCAACCTATATCCAAAAAGAATCACTTCTATAACATAACTGACAAGAGTCCATCCATTCTCCTATGAAAGACTTCTAAGGAAAGGAAGTTCATCACTTATTGAGGTAGCCCATTACACTTTTGAACAGATCTAATTGCAAGGAACATTTTTTTCCCTGATTTACCTCCTTTGCAGCTTCTTCCTATTTCATCTGGTTCTACTCTTCTGGTCCAAACAAAGAAGTTCAATTCCTCAACTATATGACAACATTTTAGATACTTGAACATAATTATCACATTCCCCATGAGTCTTCTTTATTTCTTTTTCCAAACCAAATTCATGATTTTATATTTCTCCATAAATTCAAAAGAGCATCTTTCACTTGGTTATATAAATCTACACAATGATGGAGTACGGATAGCAGATATTCTGAAAATGATTTGGGGGTTTTAATGAACTACAAATTTAATGAGTGATCAGTGTAATACAGTGGTCAAAAAAATTAATGTAATCTTACACTTCAGTAAAAGGCACATATTCCAGTAATACAGAGTTAATAATCCCTGTTCTCTGATCTTGCTGGTGATATGTTTTAAGAAAGATATTTTTAAATTTGAAAATGCCCAGAAGAGGGCAACTCTAGGGTGGTAAAGGACATTGAGCCTATGACATATAGAGATCAGTTGAAGGAATTCAACATGCTTAATGTAGAGAGAAGACAAGGATACCATAACTGTTCTCAGATATCTGGAGACCTGTTATGTGATGAAGAATTAGGCTTGTTCAATTTGGCCCAAAAGGACATAACAAGAAACAATGAATGGAATTTGCAATTGGAGAAATTTTTGGATTGATATGGGGGGAGGAAGCTCCTAACAATTAGAACTATCCAAAAGAGGGAGGAGATCCATTAAGAGATGGTAGATTCCTCCCACTTGGAGGAATTCAAACACTAGCTGGATGAGTGTTTATTTGCTGTTTTATATGGGTATTCCTTCAGTACAATGGTCAACAAACTATGTCCCGATCCAGCATGCCATCTATTTCTGTACAGCTATGAACTAAGAATGGGTTTTACATTTAGTCTAAAAATAGTAGTTGAAGGAATTGGTGATGTTAAGTCTAGAGAAGAATCACAGAATCTGAGAGTTGGAAAGGACCTCAGTGCCCATCTAGTCCAATGCATACACTAAAGCAGGAATTGACAAACTACAGCCCACTGCCTGTTTTGGTACGACCTATGAACTAAGAATGTTTTTTTCCAATTATGTAAAATATAACTTCCAGAAGACTAAACATCCCCAGTTCCTTCAACAATCCCTCATATGACATGGATTCAAAGTCTGTTTGTCCTCCTCTGGATACACCCTAGCTCTCTATCCAGAATTAAACACACTTCTCCAAATGAGATCTGACCAGGGTACAGTGTCAGAAGGGCTATCACATTGTTAGTTCAGGAAGCTATGCCTCTATTGATCCAGCCCAAAATTGTCCCAGTTTTTTGCCTATCATAAGACATTACTGACTCACATTAAACATGGAATCCACCAAAACCATTAGATCATTATTTCTGTGGAATCATGTTTCTCCCATTTGTAGTAGAGTAGATGATTTTGCACCCAAGCATAAGACTACATTTATCAAGACTTTTGGCCCTGACTCTATCATCCAGGGTGTTAGTTATTCTTGGCCCTTTTCTATCTGCATAAATGCAGACTATGGGCTCCTTGAGAGCAGGAACTGTCTTCTATTTTTCTATCTAACCCTAGCACTTACCAAAGTGCCTGGCACATAATGAATACTCAATAAATGTTTATTGACTAGCCATCCCAGCCTTGTGACATGTACAAATATGATGGTCATGTCATCTGTGCAGTCTTTAGACTGCATTAAAAACAGGCTTGCAAGCATCTTTGACCTCTCCCTTTCCTATGCTTCATTTGACATTGTTGCTGTTCAGTCTTTTCAGTCACGTCCTACTCTTCATGATACCATTTGGTGCTTTCTTGGCCAAAGATGCTGGGATAGTTTTCCATTTCCTTCTCCAGCTCATATTACAGATGAGGAAACTGAGGCAGAGTTAAATGACTTGCCCAGGATCACACCTCAGCTGTCTGAGGCCAGAGTTGAATTCGATGTCTAAATGTTTTGGATAACATTCAGATCCTTTACACTTTGATCCTAATCTACATTTTATCTTTTACTTTAACTTTTAGCCTTCCTGAGTCCTCCACTTTAACTAATCTGATTGATTCACTGAACCCAAACATACCATTTTTTCTCTCTCTATCTATATAAGAATACTTCTACTATTCTTTCTTTCTTGGAAATTCCTCCTTCCTCTACTTTGCCTACCTAAATTCTACCCATCTTTGAAGATACAATTGAAATCACAACTTTTCTATAAAAATTTCTTTGACTATAAATTGGCCCATGGAGTGTCCTGTTCGAGTAAGCCTCCATCTTGTAATTCAGTATTTTTTTTTCTACAGGTGCCAGTTATTGACCTATTTCTTCTTGTCAACTACCCATTATTTTAGCAAATTTGTTTTCCTCTTGGACCCACTGAGGAAGGGGCTGAAATATCACAGCTATTTCCCCTTCATCTCAGAGGAAACTTCAGATCATCTAACTAAGTCTAATATAGTCTTGCTTTATGCAAGGAAAAGTAGCCAAAGTTATATTCCATAAATGAAGTTAGAGATGACCAGTATCCTCATATTTTAAAACTCCACTCAAGTGCAGAGAGAAACATTTTTTTTAAATGATGAGATAGAAAGAGAATTGTTTTTGGAGTCAGAAGCCTTGATTTCAAATCCTGACTCAGTTACTTATTAACCATGTAACATAGACCAAGCCATTTAGTCTTTGTGGGACTCGGTTTCCTTTCTTTTATTTCCCTTCCATTTGTAAAGCATTATTTATGTCAAAGCAATAATAGGTAATCAGATAGGATGTGAAATTACAGAGAAATCCTGATACATTCCCAGAGAAGGCTCAGCTGACCACAACTCATTTTCATTCCCATTTTGGCTATTTTCTCCATTTCAACAGATCATTTTTCTTACTCTAGGAGAAGCAGTTCAGAAATCTGCCATATTAAATTGTCACAAGAAAACAAGACAATAAAGGATCCCAGATAGTAATGGAACCTGAACAGCATTGTCTCTCACAGAAACAGCTATCACCAAATCAAGGCTAACAATGAATTTAAGAGATAATTTAACCCATCTTCTGGGACCAAATCTTGAGATTCCAGAGATATACTTGGTAAATTCTATTATGTGTACCAACAAATTATGCTTGCAAATTGGGGGTGCATAGAGTTACCTGAAAATTGCAAAGTAAATTGTTCCCTCTCCAAAGGGCAAGTAAAGAGAAAACCCTGAATTTACACTAGGTTAAAAAAAAATAAAAGTCAGCTTGAGGTTACATTTTAACAGAGTAATTAAAGAAATATCTGTTCTTAGTCCTGAAGCACATATGCAAGAATTTAATTACTTGGAAAGACTATTGCCTGCTTCAAAATGAATATTTTAGCTAATAGGTTGCTTTCATCCTGTAAGCTGTGAAACCTTTAGAAAAAATCCCTTTTAAAATTCTTGAATCAAAAATCTGTATTCATTTATTATTCTCATCCTTTATTCATGAATAATTATAGGCAGAGGAGAGCTGATTAGTCCTTATATTATAGTAAAGAAAAAAAGTGAAAGGCATGTGTATTGGGAATGTTTATTTGGAGATAGTGAGTTGGATAAAACCCTACCTTTGTATGCAAGGCTAATGGCTCTTTGTTGAATTATTTGGTGGTGATAAGAATGTATGCCTTAATTCTGATTTTCTTTGTAATGCCATAAAATTAATCATGAACACTAAATCACTATTAATTGTATAATGGGATAACAGGGGAAAGGGAAATAATGATAATAATAGCTAACATTAACATAGCTCTTTATGTTACATGGCACTTTACGTACATTATCTCATTTGATCCTCACAATAACCCTGTGAGATAGGTGGCTAATTAAAGACAGTAAAGTATATCCCTTTTTACAAATCACTTAAGAAGGATGATTAGTCTTTGTGGCACCTAAGTGATGGAGAGCCAAGATTGTTGCCCAAAGCACAAACAACAGTCGCCAATTTAGTGTGTTTCCATATGTATACAGCCACAATCAGTGTGATTAAGACGTATGGGTTAAAATGAAATCATCTACCCAAAGATATCAAGTGAACAAATTCTGTTCATTAAAGTTAATTTTAAATAGCTGTCAATTTTTTTTTTTTTACAAATTTGCAAAACAAACTTTACAATATATGCTGCCAAAGTGAGGACATGGGCAATATTTAATAATGGATTGAGAGCTAACCTTGAGTCTCTAACAAATAAATATTGGGTGAATAACTCTGGGGAAGGCACTTAACTTCTCAATTTTCTCAGAAAACTAAGACCTTAAGTTGAAGAACATGCTGAAGAAAATTTGATAATCTGCATTGATAAAGGGAGTTTCATAACTGGAAGTTTTTTATACTAATGAAATCACAGGTCTGGAATAAAAATAAAGCAAATAAATAAACTTACTCATGAATGTTTCCAAATTCATACATGACATTAAAAGTTTGCCTTAGCACCTCACAAAAATTCACAGAATCTCAGAGTTGGAAGGGACTTTGGTAGATAACCACTAATTCATCCTTTGACTAAATATTGAGCAATTGGTCATACAGACTTGGTATAAAGTCCTCCAATGAACATTTATTAAACACCTACTATGTGCCAGTCACTGTGCTAAGTCCTGTGATTTTAAAAATAAGAGGCAAAAGACAGTACTTGTCCTCAAGAAACTCATATTCTAATCTAAAAGAAACTCACTACCTGCTGAGTCAAGCCATGACATTTTTTTGTGGGGCTAGGCAATGGGGTTAAGTGACTTGCGCTGGGTCACACAGCTAGTAAGTGCTAAGTGTCTGAGGCCAGATTTGAACTCGTTCTCCTGACATCCACTGTGCCACCTGGCTAACCCAAGCCATGACATTTTTGGACAGAACTAATTGTTAGGTTGCTTTTTTTCCCTCACATCAAGTTTGGATTTGTCTCTTTGAAATAGCCACCTATTGTTCCATTCTAGATCTCAAGTTCCTAACTATTGATGAACAGATGATGAAGAATTCAGTTAATTGAGATAACTGCATTCCTCTCTAAGGATGCCGAAATGTTCTCATGCATCAATGTAATAATATTGTGGCATATCCAATTTGTTTGGCCCAATGATTAAAAAAATAAGCCCTGCCACTCCCATTACCATCATCTCTTTTTATGGTTCTCATATCCATTTGTAAATGTTCTTAGCTATTCTAAGAATTTACCTACATTGGTAATTATCTATCTTGAACTAAATAAACTGTACATGATCTGACTGACCAGTGAAACAATATTGCCACACAGATGCTGGCCACAAGTGCTTCAAGGCAGCCCTCATTGATTCTCTTCAAGAGCCCTGACTTCCTAACTGCTTAGCACCTCCCATCAGTACCAACAAGATTTGCTCTACATTTCCCTCCAGGTCACCACATACATTCACATATTAATGGTTTTCCTACAGCAAGAGAATTAATAGGCCTAGGAACAGATGCTCCTTTACAGCAAGTACTGTTGCAAGATCCAATTGGGCTTTATGCATGGCTGATAGCAAGCACTCCCCAAACGGTTATTCCTTAAATGTTCTCTATTTTGAGAGTCACATTTTTGTAATTTTATTAAGTTGGAAATTAACATTTGCTGGCTAATAGTGCATCATTGGCTGTGAAAAGAACTGTACTTTGGGACCCTTTAAAAGAATATATTCCTTCCAAGTATTCAACACCATCTTTCCCTGGTCAAATATAAACCAGGTTGGGTGATTTCCAGAGGAAACTTCATTCAGATTTTGGCCAAAAAAGATTGATGGATCTGATATATAATTAGAGGGCTCTACGAGGGAAATGAACTCCAAAGCAGCCAAGAGCAGATGCCATGGTTCTCTCTCAGGGTCTTCTATGAAAAGAAATGGTTCTCTTAGACGCAAAAAACAACACACCCAAAAAATCCTGTGAGATCTGCCTTGTTTTAAATCTCTGCTGCAAAACTGGGGTATATGGGGAAGGATGTGGGGAGGATAGATAGACTGATAGCATCTTTCAAGGATCTTAAATATAGAATTATAGAATGTTAGAAGGCATCATAAAGATCACCTAATCCAAATCCCTCAATTTACAGATGAGGAAACTGAGTGCCAGAGACATCAAGTGACTTATCCAAAGTCACACAGGTACTTGGCAACAGAGATAAAATGAAAAAGAAAATTCCTAACTCTCATTCCAGGGCCTTGCCCTGCCCCTGCCCCTCTACCACCCGTATTCTACAGAGTCCTAATTATGAAATTTTTCACCTGAGGAAAGAATCAATAGAACACTGAGGCTATTTCTACTTCTATATCCAGAGGAAGCTGGACATTCAGAGGATTCCTATTTTAACTAATCTAGATAAATTCCTATTAAGATCAGGTATTTCTTCATACTTGGCACATGAGATATCTCATTACTTACAAGCATGGGAAAAGTAGCAGCTCTTAAAGCAAATAGCTGGGGAAGGGAACTAAAATTTGTCTTGAAGAGAACTCCACTAAACCCTTCCAAGTATCATGTTAGAGTTAGAAGGTACCTTAGAGATCAGAACCTAGGATTCAGGGAAAGCATGGGGGAAAGGAGGAAGGAAAAGAAGGCTTTGTTCCTTCCAGGTGTAGCCTGGCACCAAGCTTTCACATGTTCTGCCCACTCCCACCCCAACCCCATCCTTGGGAAAGTTTGAGAAATCAGGAGACTAAGGAAACAAAAAACAGTTTAGGAGTTAGGGGACACAGAAACATCCCCACGAATACAAAGCCCTGCAGCAAGGGGTAAAGAACTGGTCCCCTCTTCTGCTCTGTTCTGTCCTGCCTAAAATGAACCAACATCATTCTTTATCCCAGGGTCCACTGTGCTGAGAGTCAGTGGAGAAACGCTAAAACCAAGGTAGCCCTATCCCTGGACCTCCAGGGAACAAAGGCTCTCAAAGCACTCCTCTCTTGACTCTCAGGTAATCATTTTCAATCTCCTGGTAATATTTTCAATCTTCTGCTCACTCTCACTCCATTCTCCCAAGTCTCTTGTTCAAAGGAAAGTTTGAGAAACTAGGCAGAGTAAGATTTAAAGGGAAATATAAGATCCTGGAGCAGGCACGAAGGTGTTATTTCCCTTTATCAGCTTTGCCCTTCCTGTGGAGTCTCCCTTTCGGGGCTGATGGCAGTTGGGGGTTTGATTTCTAGTCCACTGCTGAGGCCTGAGGCTGCCTAGCACTTACAATTTCCCCCTTCTCTGGGGTATCACTCTTTTTGTCAGGCACTCTCCACCCTCAATTCAATAAATAATATGGAAAGAATTCCATAAAATAGAGCCACATATGCAGTCCCAGCTGATCCACTCCCCAGGTGGAGGGCACACCTACTCTCACCATCCTGTGGGTCACTAGTAGAACCTCTCTATAGCTCTACTTTGTCACCAGGCTTCACCTTGCCTTTTTCTTAGAAAACTGCTCTAAATGACCCTTTAAATTTCCTACCCTGTAACAAATTTCCTACTCCTATGCAAAGCCCAGTTCTGGGGTAAAGGCCCACATTCCCTTCCCTAGTTACTACTGTATAATGAAAATAGATTACATTTACTCACCTAATTAAAAGGACTACTTGTGTTTAATTTATGTATTCATTTATTGAAACGTGAGAAACCAAAACGTGTTTTGCCAAAAGAAAGCAACGTAAAAATAGATAAAATGAAGATGCAGGTAAAACAACAATAAATTTGTAAAGAAAGACAACTTCTGGGATATTGGGCCAAAAAGATGGTGAACTGGACACTATTCTCAATAATGGCAGAGACAGATTGAAATATAGAGATAGATACAGGGAGATAAAGAAAGGTTGGAGTAGGAGAGGAGGAAGACAGAGACAGAGAGACAGAGAGACAGAGAGGACACTCCGACAAGGTAAGGTCCTTAGAAATTACCACTAGGGAACACCAATAATTAAAGTCCTCACACATTACCCCTTCCACCAGCAGCCTCCATGCTTCCAGCAAGGAAGGGTCATACTTGGTTGCCCTCCTCTCATAGAGACTTTACCTGCATATCTCACTCTTACCCACTCCCTACTCTGCAATAAACATATTGATTCTGGGGCATAGACATTGATTCTGCCCATCCATGCTAGGAGGAAGCCAGGGTGAGTGAAAAAGAAAGGAACAGTATCTTCTGTTTCAGGTGGTCCTCTAGACTAGACCCCCCAAAGCTTAGATACTCAGTCTGGAACACCTACTCTACCTAACTGCTACCTACCAAGCATGCAAGGCACTCTAACTGAAAAAAGAAAGACATCCTGAGGGAGAGAGATGAGGCAGCCTGGGGCCAGGCAATTAAGAAGACTGCCTATATCTGTATCACATGATCCCTCAGACCCCCAAAGGAAATAAATGGAGAATCCTGAGCCCAAGAGCATGGAAGATAGCAGTACCTCCATCACCACTGGCCCTGTTTCCATCCCAGACTCCACAGTCATAAACGAAGGAAGCAATCACTGGAGAAGTGTACCACTTTCCTTGACACTACCAATACCAATTTTTGCCAACACCAAAAATAAAGCAGGTAGGCACATAATGCCCCAGGAGTGGCATTGTCCTCCAGATCATTGGTCCTCCTTGCAACCCAGCCCCCACAGAAATAATCCTAGCAAGTAATTTCTCTGTGCTTCTCTGGGTAGAAGAATTCCTCCCAGCTCCATCAGCAGCCATAGCTAATGAAGACCTGGAATAAAAAGTTGTTGTAATTTAAGTCCTTAGAACTGGTAAATGGTTTAGCATCAGAAACAGCTTTGATTAATCAGTAGAAATGACGTGAAAGAAGATGCATTATCATATTCTTAGTGACTGTATCCTGAGAACCATGGAACATTTCCATATGACTTGCAGCTGAAACCTCCTATAGGTACTGTATTCATAATTAGAATGTGAACTCCCAAAAGTAAGGACTTTCTTTTTTTCCTCACTTTTTTTCAATTTAATATTTTATTTTTCCCCAGTTACATGTAAAACAATTTACAACATTTTTTTAATTTTTGAGTTTGAATGAGTGGGTCAAACAACAAATCATAGAAACAATCAATAACTTCTTCCAAGAGAATGATGATAATGAGATACTATACTTATGGGCTTCAGTCAAAGCAGTTCTTAGAAGAAATTTTTTGTCTCCAAATACTTACATGAATAAAATAGAGAAAGAGGAGATCAATGAATTGGACATGGAACTAAAAAAGCTAGAAAAAGAACAAATTAAAAATCCCCAATTAAATGCCAAATTAGAAATTCTGAAAATCAAAGGAGAGACTGATAAAATTGAAATTAAGAAAACTATTGAACTAATAAATAAAACCAAGATCTGGTTTTATGAAAAAAAATATAGGAAAAAAAAACTCTTTTAGTTAATTTGAATAAAAAGAAGAAAGAAGAAAACCAAATTACCAGTATCGAAAATGAAAAGGGTAAATTCACCACCAATGAAGAAGAAATTAAAACAATAATTAGGACCTATTCTGTCCAACTGTATACCAATAAATCTGACAATCTAAGTGAAATGGATCAATATTAACAAAATGTAAATTGCCCAGGTTAACAGAAGAGGAAATAATGTACTTAAATAACTCCATTTTAGAAAAAGAAATACCACAAGCCATCAATGAATTCCCTAAGAAAAAAATCTCTAGGGCCAGATGGATTTACAAATGAATACTACCAAACATTTAAAAAACATTTATTTCTAATACTACGTAAACTATTTTGGAAAAACAGATGAAGGAGTCCTACAAATTCTTTTTATGATACAAATATGGTGCTGATACCTAAGCCAGTAAGAGCCAAAATAGAGAAAAAAGATTACAGACCAATTTCCCTAATGAATATTGGTGCAAAAAATTAAATAAAGTGTTGGCAAAGAGATCACAGCAACTCATCACGAAGACAATACATTGTAACCAGACAGGATTTATATCAGGAAGGCAGAGCTGGTTCAATGCTAGAAAAACTACCAGAAGAACTGACCATATCAATAACAAAATTAACAGAAATTACATAATTACCTCAATAGATGCAGAAAAAGCTTTTGGCAAAATATAGCATAATCCATTCCTGTTAAAAACACTAGAGAACCGAGCATAAGCCTTTAAGGGGGAAAAAATGGATATTTAATGAGAGAATTTTTTTTAAGTATTCCTGATGAAAAGACCAGAGCTGAATAGAAAATTTGACTTTCAAATAAAAGACTCAAGAGAAGCATAAAAAGAAGAATAAAAATATGAAAGAGAAATTATAAGGGAGTCAATAAAGTTAAACTGCTTACATTCATTTTTGGGAAGAAGATCTAGATAACTGCTGAGAACTTTATCATTATTATGGCAGTTAGAAGGATTCTATGTAGACAGAGAATATAAGAGTGAGTTGATTATGTTGGGATGATCTCAAAAAAAATGGATGGCTGAGAAAGAGGGATACACTGGGAGAAGGTAAAAGAACGGGGGAATTTTTTTTTTCACATAAAAGAGGTACATAAGGAAAAGCTTTTACATTAAAGGGGATAATTGGTGTGGGTGGGATAATTGAACCTCCTCTCATTTGAATTGGTTCAAAGAGGGAAGAACATAGATAGATATAGATATAGATATAGATATAGAGATAGATATAGATATAGATATAGATATAGATATAGATATAGATATAGATATAGATATAGATATAGATATAGATATACATACTTATAGAAGAAAGGGAGAAGTAGAGAATAAGCAGAGAATGGGTGATTTTTCCCCCTATGAAGACTATGGATAAACAGCAAAGGGGTGATAACATCTTAGCAAGAGCTGCAGCAAAAGAGAAGCATTAAAACTAAGGGAATGAAAAAGGGGTTATCTTCACTGAAAATTACTCCCATTGGGGATGATGATTTGAATCCATGAGAAGTTGGTACATTATGAGACTACTTTCTCAGAGAAATTTGTGCATCAATTAATAAGGTCCTGTCCCAAGAGAAGGAAAATGAGAGTTCCCAGAGACAGAATCCATTGGGGGAAGGATTGGTCATAGAGCACAGACCCAGAAATGTGATGGTATGTCTGAAGAAAAAGGGAACAATCATGTAGGATACAGGAAGCAGAATCAAACCACATGATTTGGAACACAGAGTACTTTCTACCATGGAGCATTATTGCTATCCATGAGTCTTCTCCCATGAATTAATACATCTAAGAGCATCAACAGAAAGAAAAGCACAATGGTGTAAGATCTATAAATGTCAGTTAAATTGAGTTGAAATTTTGTTTCCCTATAGATGTTGATAAAAGCCTATTTTAAAATGAACACTTTATGTTCTTTGTCAGTAATCTCCCAACTTAAAAAAAAATCAGTAAAAAAAGCCACTCACCATCAACATGCATATTTACTTGTTTAAATTATGTAATGTATTATTGTATTAATAGTTATATACATTATAAAATCTGCATAAAATATCAATTTAAAAGGATGAGCTGAAGACGAAGTAATATTTTATCCTAAAGTCAATACGAAATCACTGAAGTTTACTGAATTGGGGGAAGGGCTGACATGGTTAGAGTTGGATTACAGGAAAAATCATTTTGGTAGATGAATGTAGCAATTTTAGAGAAGAGGGATGTTTGGCATTGAGATCACTTAGGAGAATATTGCTGTGGCTACCTGAGTAATCTTTAATAGGATCTTGAACAGTGGCAGAAAGTTGTGGTTGTGTTAGAGATAAGCCCCATAACTGGATATCCTTAGCAGAGTGAGATGTGACCTATCTTCCCATTCTCTGACTGACTGTTCATATATCTGATTGTTTATAAACCTTTTGGAGCCTGGACCCCACTTTGGAGACCACTAATTAAAATCATAGAAATTACAAAACTAAAAACAACTTAGGGGAGGGTAGTGGGGAACTAAGGAGGGAAGAGTTTTAACCCAAGCCTAAGGTTTTCTGCCTGATGGCACAAATAGTAAAACTTTCAAATTCCTTGTCAATTTTATACTTCCAAGGCTTTGCCCTCTTACCCTCTCTCCTAACTCTCACACCCTCAAGTATTTATTTTTCAATTTAAATAGTCTTTACAAAAATGCACTTTTATATTTACGCCACTAGAGGGAACTAGTTGACAATCTTACGTAAACTTTGCAGACTGTTAGGCATTTTAAAAATAATTTGAGATGTATTTTTTAAATAAAATTTTAATATCACACTTAATCACCAAACAGCACAGATTTAAACATTTTATATAAAATAAGAACAAGATGATCATAAGTAATTTAATTTTAATTATAATTTATTTGCTTTATAGAAAGATAAATATGTATGCATATATCATTTAAATTTAATAAAGTAGTGACAAAACTTTCCCATGTATTTATATTCCTACTTGTGCTTTTTTCTCCTCTGAGTGTTTTAAATCTTTTATTTGTGTTCTTTTCCTCCATAAATATCATTACCCACTAATTTACCACCACTAATAACCTTAAATCAAATCTGCATAGACCAACAAAATAATTATCACAATCTCCATGTCTGACAATGCGTATCTCGTTTTGAATTTCTAAGAAATTCACTGCATTTCTAAGAAAATTATAACTTACCTTTCAATATCAATAACTCTCAACATTTATTAAAATTTCAGTTATTACAGGAGAAAATAAAAACTACCAGATGAAGAAGGTCTATTGATCAGACTACTCTTTACATTTGGATAGAAATATCATTGATCTAATGCATAAGTACATTGGATATGAATTGGAGTTGGAAATGAACTGGAATCATAATTGAAGAGCACAAAGAAAGCAATCTAGATTGAATTTAGGAAATTAAATGATGCCTTCAATAACTCCTAGTTTCTCCTTGACAAAAATCTACCTTTCAATACTCATTTTCTTTTTTTTTTTTGTCTCCAATGATATATATCACAAAATGCCAAAAGATATGAAGATCCAAAATTTCAGTGATAACAAGTAGTATTTTTGGGGAGATTTATGGTTTACAAATATCTCACTCTATCTTCACAACAATACTGATAGAAATATACTAATAATATTTCCATTGCACAGATGAAGGAATTGAGGCAAAGAGAGACAGAGGTTAAGTGACATCTAGGATTGTACAGAAAGCAATGGACAGTCATAAGATGGTTTGAAGCAAGCCATGATATTTTGCCAAGAATAACTTGCATGCAAGAAGCAGAGTAAAAGATTTCATCTAGAAAATGTATGATCAAGAAAAAAGTGGTTGGTTATGAGCAAAATCAAGAGGTTAACAAACCCAAGTCCTTTACTGATAGATTTGGAATGTTAAAATACCTACAGCACAGGCTCCAAAATGCTGGATATGACAGGAGAAGAGGCTTCTGATTTGCACTGAGAATGTATCCATATCCACAAGATTTTAAGTTCATTGAATTTTTGAAGTATCTTATAAATATAGGAAAACCTATACATGTCTCTTCTTTGTAGCAGTTAGGTGCTGTAGTAGATAAGAGCTGTATATAAAACCCAAGTTCAAATCCTACCTCAGACACTTTTCACCATTTTGGACCCTGGGGCAAGGTACTTAACCTATCAGCCTCAGTCTGCTCATCCATAAAATGGAGATATTAATAGCACTTACTTTATTGGGTGGTTGTGACATTGAATAAGATAGTATGTACAAAGCATCTTGCAAACCTTAAAGAACTATGTGAATGGTAGCTATTATTACAATTGTTGTTTATGACAATAACTCTCATATGCTTTAGCAAAAATGAAGAAGATGGCTGTACACCCAGATAGAAAAAAGAAGTGAATTTGGAATCAGAAGAACTTATTCCAATCACTGCTTTACTATGTACTACCTGCATAATCCCCCTACCCGCTTTAATGCTAGTGACTTCCTCTATCAATTATCTTCAGTTTATCCTGTCTACATCGGTTTGTTCACAGTTGATTGCATGTTATCGCTCCCATATGATTTTGAGCTCCTTAGGGACAGGGGCTATCTTTTGCCTTTCTTTGTAATCCAGCACTTAGCACAGTGCATGGTACACAGTAGCTCTTAATGAATGCTTATTAACTGACTGATCCCGGTCTCAGTTTCCTCATCTGAAAAAGGTGTTGGATTAAGCGACTTGAAGAGGATAGAGATAGAAATAGGACCTGTGATTCCAACAATGTGGAGAACTCTCAGATGAAGAAACTTCTTTTGCAAATGAAGGCTGGTATGTTGCATACAAACTGTAGTCTTAGAAAGCTTCCTAGAACACTGAAACATTAAGGGACTTGCCCTTTCCTACATAGAAATAACTCATATTTTTATTGAACTTCATAGTAATGAGGCAATTTATATCCATTGTGAGGATCTTCTTTGAAATTCATAATAACCCTATAAAGTAAATAGTACATATATCATCCTTTTTTTTTTTTTTGCAAATGTGGAACCTGACATTAAATAGCTTTGTCAAGATCACACAGCTAATAAATGGCAGTCTAAGACTCAAACCTAGGCATTCTCACCCCTTGTCAGTACTAGATTATACAAAAGTCTCACCAGGAACCTCTGAATGGGCCTAGAGTTCCCCCGAGATTAGAGAAATCTAAGCAATTAGCCTGCATCTTTCTCTTCCTGAGCCAATGGATTTTTCTTTTTTATAGCCTGAAGTTTCAGGCTAGGAATTCAGGCTGTGGGAATTCAGAGTGAAGAGAGTGAAGGCAGGGAAAGGGGGAAAGGGAGAATACATATCAATCTATAATAATTTCCACTTTGTAACAAGAAACGCAAATCATAATTCAGCTCCTTAGAACTTTAACTGAACTGCTGCTTCCACTAGAGGGCGGACTTGTACTACTGGAAAAATATATACACGTAGGTATATGTACGTATGCATACATGAACGCATGCATACATGCACATGCATACGTATGTACACGTGCAAGTAAGGTAGCTGGTAGATGGGAGGGAGGAAAGAAGAGGGATCCAAGGGTAAATCTAGATGATGTGAAAACAAATAGCAGTAAAACCTGTTGTTTGTTTGTGTAAGAAAATCAGTTATCCAATAAATCATATTCTAGGTTCAGTCATTTTCTCCCTAAAAAACCCTATGTGTGTTTCAATGTTCAATTTATCCACATTTTTTTCTGATGAAATAAACTTTATCATCATCATCATCATCATCATTATTTATTATTATTATCATTAAGCACACTTAGTTTTGCAAAGCTATTTACAAATATCTCATTTTATTCTCACAATCACTCTGAGAAGTTATTGTTGTTCAGTTGCTTTCTGATGTGTCTGATTCTGTGTGACCCCATATGAGGTAGTCTTAGAAGAGATAGTGGAATGGTTTGCCATTTCCTTCTCCAGCTCATTTTACATATGAGGAAACTGAGGCAGGTTGATGTTTATGGGACATATTGAAGAACTTGAATTGGGAGGTAGCACCCAGCAAAGAAGCACCAGTTATTAGAGGGACCAACAGAAGTGGAGGCAAAGGTGGAAAGATGCAGTTAGGGTCAGGCAGAATTTTTTGGAGGTGGGAAAATATGGCTAGGTTCAGATTGAACCAAATTCTTGGTGGGTTTACTAGACCTTCCCAATACTTCCGAATAGGTTTCAATTGGACTGCTTTTCACTGGAGATTTGCAACAAACCATCTCCGAGCAGTGGCTGATATAAAAAAAAAAACATCTCTAGACGTTTATCAACAAAGGCATTGAAATCAATCAACATGTAGGTGTTATTTTAAATAAAGTTAGGGGGACAAAATCAGAACAGACCAGCATAATGGATAAGTCATAGAATCACAGAGCTAGAGCTAAAAGAGACCAACTTATTTTATAGATGAGAAAGCCATTATAGCATCATTCAATTTGTTAGAGGCACAAAAAAATCAGAAGAGCTCTGAATAGGTATGCATTGTAGAGATCTTGGATCTAGAGCTTAAAGGTCATCTAGCCCAAATCCTCATTTTACAGATGAGGAAATGAAGGTCTAAATAAGTTATGCCAAAGTAACAGAAGTAGGAAGTGGAAGACCCTAGATTTAAACTCAAATACCATGGCTCTAAGCTCAGAGCTCCAAGTTCAGCAATATTTTCATTGGTCCATAATGACACAATTCCATTATGCTTTCTCCATTGGCCTCTTGGTCTGGCCTGCCAGCCTGCTGGAAGAGAGAAATGTCATTCCATTGGCTTCCCCAGTGGTCCTCTTGCTGTCTGATGCCCTGAGAAGGTTCCACCCTAAGGCTAAACCCATAGCATTATTGATAATCTACCTGAACTCATTCTTTTTAACTACCAAGCTACCAATCAATCATACCCATCCCACCCAGTTATAACTTTCTTATACCAGTAATTCTTTACCAGCTATCATTATCGGAACTCCATTCTCCATTCCACAATACCCACTCATTATTCCCATCCTCCTCAACCAAAACCCATCTCCAGTGTTCCTCTATAAAGTAGAGTGCTGGATTTGGAATCTATAAAGGTATTCAGCCCTCACAATGTGTTCAATTAAATGCTTACCCCATGGGTAACAAACTGACTTTCATCTGACATCTCTGCCTTTCCCACCCCTACCTCTTTGTTTTCCACTGAACTCTGTCTCCCCCCTAATGACACACTCCCTGGATACACTGGTTTCACTTACAGCAATGGTTATAATTTCAATTACTCTCTTCACCTTACTGGTCAATTTGGGGGAGTTGGAATATTTTTGTAACCTATTATGACTTCCAAGCTCTTCTTTTACTACCATCACTCAGTAATCTCTTCTCCTTTAAGGTTCCCTCTAACAAGATCTATCACCCAATCACTAATGTCTACCAATCTCTAGGACTTCCCTTCTTTCCTCAATGAGTTCCCTGGCTCATTGTCTTTCTGTCCTCCCCAGCCCCAGCCCTTATACTAGAAGAATTTAACATATGTACTAATATTCCCTCAAACATCCTAAACTCCCTATTCCTCAACTTAATCTTTTCCCATGATCTACTCCTCCATCCTTCACTCCACTCTAACTACACACTGAGATGGTCATACTCTTGATCTTGCTCTCAAATGAAATACTTCCACATTTATGAACTCAGAAATTCTTTCATCAGATCACAATTTATCATTGTACATCTCTGCCTCACCACAAATAATTTTGTTCTTCACCCTCATCATTGCCTCTAATCCCTCCACCTCTCAGTTCATGTCCAGGTCATCACCCCTTCTCTGACTACACTATCTACCTTTCATTATTCTTGACCCCTTGCTCTACTATAATTCATATTTCATAATCTTAACTGGACCCTCACTGCAGAAAGGCAAGTCCCTCAACTCGCCATGTAACTCATCACATCAGTTTTTATACACCTTTTCATTCCTTCTTAAACCTCTCTTTCATTCATTCCTCCTTAAACCTCTCTTTCATTCATTCTCCCTTAAGCCTCTCCTACCTCCCCCTCCCCAACACTCTTGCCTTATTTTCACTAAAAAAAATGAGAACATTTGCCAAGATCTCACTCTTCTCCCCTCCTCCTAATCTCATATCACTTAAATGCCTTCTGTTACTCTCTTTTCCTTCACACCTTTCACGTAACCTTCTTCTCCTTGCTTCTATCATCCCCACTCACATCTTCAGTCTCTCCCTCTCTACTGGCCACTTTGCCACTGCCTACAAACATGGGCAGCTGGGTGATCCAGTGGATATAGTGTAGGGCCTGAAATCAGAAAGACTTATCTTTCTGAGTTCAAATCTGGATTTAGATACTTACTAGCTATGAGATGCTGAGCAAGTCACTTAACCCTGTTTGCCTCAGTTTTCTCATCCATAAAATGAGCTGGAGAAGGAAATGGCAGATCACTCCAGTTTTTGCCAAGAAAACCTCAAATGGGATCACAAAGGTTGGACGTGTCTAAAAAATGACTGAACAAAAATAACAACAAACATGCCCATGTCTCCCCTCACCTCAAAAACTCCTCAGTTGATCCATCAATCCTTGCTAGCTATTGTCCCACATTTCTCCTCCTTTTTGTAGCTAAGCTCAAGAAGGCCATTTATAAAAGATGCTTCCATTTCCTTTCCTCATACACTTCTTAACTTTCTATAAGCTGGCTTTCAACCTCATCATTCAACCAAAACTGCTCTCTCCAAATTTATCAATGATCTTTTCATTGCCAGGCATAATGGTCTTTTCTTAATGTTCATCCTTCTTGACACCTCTGAAGCCTTTGACCCTATTGTTTTACCCTTTTCTCCATAATATGCTTTGCTCTCTAGGTTTCTAAGACACTGCTCTATCCTGAATCATTTTTCTACCTGACTACTTATTCTTAGTCTCCTTGACTGGATCTTTGTCCAGATCATGCCTGCTAATCATGAGTGTTCCCCTAGACTCTATCCTAGGCCTTCTCTTCCCACTTCCTTCTGTGTTTTTTTTTTTAATTTGGCGATCTCATCAGTTTCCATGGATTCAATTATCATCTCCATGCTGATATTGTCATATCTAGTTATTCAGTCCTAACTGCTCTCCTCACATTTCCCCCCAAACCCTCTCATTTTTCTAATGATACCAATATCCTCCCAATCACTCAGGCTCATAACCTAGGTTTCATCTTCAATTCCTAACTCTCTGTCTCACCACATATGTGCAGTCTGTTGCTGAGTTTTGTCAATTTAACCTATGCAATATCATACTCTTCCTTCTTCTGACACTTCCCCCATGCTGCTGCAAGTCCCCATCACTCCCTGCTTGAACTATTGCAATAACCTGTTGTTGGGCTCCCTGCCTCAAATCTCTCTCTACTCTAGTCCATTCTTACTCAGCTCTTAAATCTATCTCCTTGAATTGCAGGTCTGATCATGTCACCTTCCTGTCCAATCAACTCCAGTGGCTCCCTATCACCACCAGCATCAAATATAAAACCCACTGTTTGATATTCTAAGAACTCCAAACCTGGCCCTCTCCCACCTTAGCAGACTTTTGCTACCTTATTCTTTTTTTTTTTTTTGTAGCCTGTGATCCAGTGACACTGACCTTCTTACTGTTACTTATAGAAGACACTCCATTTTCTGACTCCATGCATTTTCACTGGCTGTACCCCAAGCTTGGGGTTCCCTTCTTCCTCATTTCTACCTTTTGGGCTCCCTAGTTTCCTTCAGTTACAGCTAAAATCTTATCTCCTACAAGAAACTAGCTCATCCTATACTCAGCTGTTAAATTAATCTTCCTAAAACACAGACCTGACCATGTCTCACACACACACACATACACACACACACACTTCATTTAATGAACTCCAGTGGCTTCCTATCACTTCTAGCATCAAATATAAAATCACCATTTGGCATTTTTCCTCCCCCCAAGATCGATCTCTCTCTCTCTCTCTCTCTCTCTCTCTCTCTCTCTCTCTCTCTCTCTCTCTCCATATATATAGATATAGATATAGATATAGATATAGATAGATATAGATATAGATATAGATATATAGATATATAGATATAGATATACATGCATATATATACATATGTATATATGTATATATGTGTGTATACACACATGTATATGTGTGTGTATATACATACACACACACGTGTGTGTGTGTGTGTGTAAAACCATTCCATGCTTACTTCTATTTATTGATTCTTTCTCTGGATGCAGGTAGCTTTTTTCTTTGTATATCCTTTGTAGTTAATTTGGGTATTTATAATAGTCAAAATGACTTATTCACTCAAAGTTGTTTTTAAAACAATATTGTTAGTGAATACAATGTAATGCTCTTTTGGTTCTGTTCATTTCGCTCTTCATGATTTCACGCAAATCTATCCATGTTTTTCTAAGATCATTGAGCTCATGTCTTATAGCACAGTAGTATTCTATCACAATCATATGCCACATCCCTACCCAGTCACTACATACTCTGTGATCCAGTGAAAACATACAAACCAGATACATGCAGAATAAATTGAAGGTAGTCTCAGAGGGAAGGGACCAGCCTTAAAGAGGATTGGGAAAGACTTCTTACAGTACATGAGACTTTACCTGAGACTTGGGGGACGCTAGGAGGTAGAAATGAGGAGGGATGGCATTCCAGACATGGAGAGGACAGCCTGTGCAAACACTCTGAGCAAGGAGATGTTGTGTCATGTTCAGTTAAAGGCAAGAAGTAGAGTGTTGGCATGGAGTCAGGAAGACTCATTGTCACTGGACCTAAAAGTACTGAACCTAAGAGCAAGGTTTAAGAACACTGGAAAGGGAGGAAAGGAATAGGTTACAAATGTTTGAAAAAAGCCAAATAGAAGATTTTATATTTGATCTTAGAGGTAATAGGAAGTCACTGGAGTTTATTGAATGAGAGGTGTGATGTAGTCAGACCTACACTTGAACATCAGTTTGACTCTCTACACATTCTATGGTCTAGCCAAACTGACTTCTTTCTATTCTTCACACATGACATATTACATCTCATATCTCTGTGTCCTCACAAAAGCTTTGTAACATCCATGGAATGTACTTCCTCCTCAACTCTTACTTTTAAAATTCCTCTCTTCCTTCAAAGTTCAGCTCAGCCACTACCTCCTACATAAAGATTTTCCTATTCCCATCCAGCTGCTACTATATCTCCCCAATTCCAAATTACCTTCTATTTCCTTCACAAATTTTTACATGAAATTGCATATTTGCATGCTATTTCCCCCATAAACTATAAGACGCTTGAACACAGAAACTGTTTTGTCTTTTTTTTTACTTTTTTATTTAGTATTTTATTTCCCCTACTTACATGTAAAAACAATTTTAACTTTCATTTTTAAAACTTTGAGTTTCAAATTCTCTCCCTTCCTCCCTCCCAACTCCCCCCTACATTGAGAAGGCAAGCAATTAAATAGAGATTACACATGTGTGGCCATGTGAAACATTTTCATATTAGTCATGTCATGAAAGAAAACATAGACAAGAAAAAATCTCAAGAACAACAAAGAAAGTAAAAAAAAGTATCTTCAATCGGTATTCAGACACCATCAATTCTCTCTCTGGGGATGGATAGCATTTTCCATCATAAGTCCTTCAGGAATTGTCTTTGATTTTTGTATTGCTGAGAATAGCTAAGCCATTCACATCTGATCATCTTATGATATCACTGTTACTTTGTACGCAGTACATTTCCCTTTGCATCAGCCCATGCAGTGTAGTACAATAGTATTCCATCATAATCACACACCATATCTTGTTCAACCATTCCTCAGTTGATGGACATCTCCTCAATTTCTAATTCTTTGCCCCCATAAAAGAGCTGCTATAAATATTTTTGTTCATATAGGTCTTTTTCCCTTTTATTTTTATCTCTTTTGGGATACAAATCTAGTAGGGACATTGCTATGGTCAAAGGGTATGCATGGTTTTATAGCCCTTTGGGCATAGTTCCAAATTGCTCTACAGAATGGTTGAATCAGGTCACAACTCCACCAACAATGCATTAATGTCTCATCTTTCTCATGTCATTTCCAACATTTGTCATTCATCTTTTCTGTCCTTTTAGTCAATCTAATAGGTATGAGGTAGCACCTCATATTTGTTTTAATTTGCATTTTTCCAATCAATAGTGAGAGTATATTTTTTCATATGACTATAGATCATTTTGATTACTTCATCTGAAAATTGATCATATCCTTTGATCACTTATCAATTGGCGAATGGCTCTTATTTTTTTTAATTTGATTCAGTTTTCTATATGTTTGAGAAATAAGGCATTTATCAGAGAAACTTGCTTCAATTTTTTTAAGTTAGTACTGTTAACTATATCTCCCGTTATCCTATTTCCCCATCCCTGTTTATTTTATTCTCTCTCCTTTCACCGTGTCCCTTCTCAAAATGTTCTGCGTCTGACTATACCCTCCCCTAATCTACCTTCCCTTCTATCACCAACCCCCATTTCTTATCGACTTCCCCTCCTACTTTCCTGTAGGGTAAGATAGATCTCTATACCCAAATGAATGTGTATGTTATTCCCTCTTTGAGCCAAGTCTGATGAGAGTAAGGTTCACTCACCCCTTTTACTTCTGCTTTGTTCCCTTCCACTGTAAAAGCTTTTTCTTGCCTCTTTTATGTGAATTTACCTCATTCTACCTCTCTCTTTCTCTTTCTCTCAGTACATTATTTTTTAGATATCATCCTTTCATAATCAACTCACACCTGTCCCCTCTGTCTACACACACTCCTTCTAAATGCACTAATAATGAGAACATTCTTATGAGTTACAAATATCATCTTTCCATATGGGAATGTAAACAGTTAAACCTTATTAAGGACCTAATGATTTATCTTTCCTGCTTACCTTTTTTATGCTTCTCTTGAATCTTGCAATTTAAAGTCAAATGTACTATTCGGCTCTGGTCTTTTCATCAGGAATGCTTGAAAGTCCTCTCATTGAATGTCTCTTTTTTTTTTCCTCTAGAAGGATATATTCAGTCTGGGTAGGTGATTCTTGGTTGTAATCCTAGCTCTTTTGCCCTCCGGAATATCATATCCCAAGCTCTCTGATCCTTTAACATAGAAGTTGTTAAATCCTGTGTTATCCTGACTGTGGCTCCATGACATTTGAATTGTTTCTTTCTGGATGCTTGCAATATTTTCTCTTTGACCTTGAAACTCCCAGAATTTGGTTATGATATTCCTGGGAGTTTTCCTTTTGGGATCTCTTTCAGGAAGTGATCAATGGATTCTTTCAATTTCTATTTTACCGTCTTCTGGTTCTAAAATATCAGGGCAATTTTCCTTGATAATTTCTTGAAAGATGATGTCTAGGCTCTTTTTTTTTTTATCAAGGCTTCCAGGTAGTCCAATAATTTTTATATTATCTCTCCTGTATCAATTTTCAGGTCAGTTGTTTTTCCAATTAGATTTCATATTGTCTTCTATTTTTTCATTCTTTTGGTTTTACTTTATTGTTTCTCAATTTCTCATAAAGTCATTAACTTCTATTTGCTTCATTCTAATTTTTAAGGAATTATTTTCTTCAATGAGCTTTTGGATCTTCTTTTCCATTTGGCCAATTCTGCTTTTTAAGGCATTCTTCTCCTCATTGGCTTTTTGGACTTCTTTTACTATTTGTCCTGAGTCCATTTTTAAAGTGTTATTTTCTTCAGTATTTTGTTTTTTTGGGGGGGGGTCTCCTTTACTAAGGTGTTGAATCATTTTTCATGATTTTCTTGCATCACTCTGATTTATCTTCCAAAATTTTCCTCTACCTCTCTTGATTTTCAAGTAAATATCTTTTTTCAATATCTTTTTGGAGTTCTTCCATACTCTGAGACTAAGTCATATTTTTCTTGGAGGCTTTGGGTGTAGGAGCTCTGACTTTGTCTTCTTCTGAGTGTGTGTTTTGATCTTCCTTGTCACCATAGTAACTTTCTATAGTCAGAGTTTATTTTTCCCCTTGTTTTCTCATTTTCCCAGCCTATTAGTTGACTTCTAACACTTTGTTAAAGTAAGTCCCTGCTTCCAGGGTAGAGGATGAACTGTCCCGAACTTCAGGGGTTTTGTGCAGCTCTTTTCAGAGATACTTCTAGGGACTTGTAAGTTTTCATTTCTTCCCAGTGGTATAATCTAAAGATAGTTGTGTTTATTCCTCTCCTGGCCTGTGCTTTGGTCTGTTAGTGACCACAAGAAATGTTTTCTGCCCTCAAACTGTGAGGAGGGTCCCACCTCCACTTTAGCCGCAAGCTCTGTTATACTAGTGCTCCTTCTCACCCCAGAACTGCTATCCAGGACTGAGACCCAGATCTGAGTATGGACAAAACAACAGAGTCCTGCCTTAGTGCTAGCAAAAAAATCCCTGGAATCTCCGTATGACCAGTTATTTGACTCCCTTAATTGTCTGTGAGTGGAGAGCTCCAGAATCACCTGCTTTCATTAGTGATTCAGTCACTCACAAGGCTTTCTCCTGGTTTGCTGTGGTCAAGGCTGTGCTGGACTATGCTCCACTCTCACCCAGGTGCAATAGACCCTTCCTGCTGACCTTCTAAGTTGTCTTTGGTGTCTGTGGGTTGAGAGGTCTGGAAACTGCCCCTGCTGCCAGTGATTCAGTCACACCAAGGCCTATTCTGGGTTTGCTGGGGCTAGGTTTGCACTGGCACAGACTGAGCTGGACTGTGCTCCTCTCTTATCCTGGTGCAACAGACCTTTCCTGTCAACCTTCCAAGTTGTCTTGACCTGGAAATTAGTTTCACTCCATCCTTTTGTGGGTTCTGCTGCTCTACAAATTGTTTAGAGTCATTTTTACAAGGTATTTGGAGAGATTTGAGGGAGAGCCCAGGCAAGTACCTGCCTTTCCTCAGACATCTTGGCTCTGCCCCTTCATTTTTGTCTTAACTCTAGTGCCTAACAAAATGTCTGGTACATTGATAAATTTAAGTTGATTGATTATTAATTCTCAAGTTAGAAGACAATAATGAATTTATTGAAATTTGATTAAAAGGTTGGCAATTGTCTTAGGAGGGATCATTTCTTATCTGACCTAAATAGAACATTTGGAGCCGTGGTATTAAAAAGAAAAGTTATTTTTCCAAATAAATATTGACCTCTACTTCCAAGGCACACTCAATAGACCTGAATGAAAGTGGCCCTTGTAGTCATTTCAACATATCTGAGGAGCTCAGAGGGACTCAAGAGGCAAGGGGTCAAATGAAGAAATCCTACATCATTCACCTGGGTGCAGCAACCCCCCTCCTGGAGCCAGCTGTGATGTGATGGCTATTCAACCATGACAATGACCCGATTCTACTCCCAGCCTACCACAGCAACCTTATGGATTAACATTCTAAAGGTGTAAGATAGCTATAGTTTTAACATTTGGTACAAGTGAGAAGACAATTCAGGAAGGAAGGAAGAGATGGTAGAGATTTTGAGTAAATAATTTTTACCTATCAAATCCCAAGAGGAGAAGAGATAACTAATGAATACCAGATCTTCATTGATAGGAAAAACAGTTTTCCCAAGCATAATAGTTTCATATGATATTCACTAGCATGTATAACAAGTTTTACGAAGGTATTATTGCTTATTTTTAAATTTGTGTTTTGTTCCCATGTATATAAGACTATTACCTTTCATTTGGTTGGTTTATAGGTAATTGCTCCTAAGTTGGTTATCCTCCAAGCAATTCCCACCCTAACACACATAAGAGTTCACACACACACACACACACACACACACACACACACACACTTCAATCTTACACATTACCAACTCAGAAATTTTTTCACGGCTTCTGCCTCAGAAAAAGGACATTTCCAGAACAGGTTACCAGCAGATTACATAACCCATAAAAAAGAAAGGGTCACTGAGGAGTGGTGTTAGAAGAACTGTCTGGAAGCATCACTGGGAAGCTACTACCTCCTGGCTCTGAGTTGAGGAAAATGGAAGGGTTCTTTAGGAAAAAAAAAATTCCTAAATTATAATTCAGTGAGCACCTGATTCTAAAATCTACTATAGTAAATGTTTTCCCTCACTTTCAAACATTATTCCCTATCATCTGAAGTTGAAACCACTGTAATAAAAATTTAGGCAAATGAAGAGCATGAAAAATCTACATTTTCTAATGCATGCTTTGGAAATTAGCATGTTTATGGTTTTGTCTGAAATTTTCATATAACTAGAGACCTTCACAACTCTACATATTATTATTTCAACTCTCAGTAATACTTTCCTCTCATTTATGGGCATGGCAAACATCTTTCCTCTCTGTTATGAGCATGGTGTATATTCTTTCCAAGAATAAATCATTTTTTTCTTTCACTTCTCAACATTTTAACCTTGGGCAATGACATACTATATTAAAGATGAGAAAGCCCAGGGTACTGTAATTTTCAAGTATTTCTCTGCCATACCTTCTTGTTGCTAGCAACAAAAATAAGCAGTGCTAAGCTCCTGGCAAGCCTCCCATTAGAAAGCCTACTAAATATGGGTGAAGTTTTCCTTTATGGAAAATCTTAGCAATAAATTAACTTACTTGTTTTCAATGCCTGATCAGTTAATCCTTACAGGATTGACCTAAGTCAATTATCACAGATAGCATTCAAAACAGAACATATAAAGCTAATGAGAGGTCATTCTAAAGTCAAATATGACTTGTAAACTGATTCTATATTAGGGAAATATAGATGTTGTTAATCCAAGCCATCAGTTAACAGATTCACTCAGCCCAGCAACATGATAATAGCTAACATTTATATAGAGTTTACTTTGTGCCAGGCACTGTGCTAAGTACTCTACAATTGCTATCTCTTTTGATCCTCATAACAACTCTGGAAAGTCGGTACTATCATTATCCCCATTTTACAGTTAGAAAAACTGAGGCAAACTTGCCCAGGATCACATAGCTAGTAAGCACCTGAAGCAAAATTTTCACTCAGGAGTTCCTAAGTCCAGGCCAGCACTCTATGCACTGTGTCCCCTAGCTGTCTGCCGTAATACCCTTGGTAATGATCCTTGGCTATTTTTTATAATTAGAAAAATAGAGAGTAAAACATATACAAAAAAAAAAAACCTAAAACAGAGACAAAGGAGAAGAGTTGTGTATTTTTAAACTTTTAACAAATGTTTTTGTTGTATTTCCAATTAGTCTATAAACATTTTAAGGGAAAGGACAGTATATTATATTTCTTTGTCTTACTTTTGTAAGCATCCATACTACTATTGTAGCATCAATAAAGCTTTAAAATCGTAGGTATTTATTAAATGTCTGTGAATGAATGCGTGGGTGAATAAGCCAAGTATTTTTTAGCCTAAAAAATTCATTCTGGACATCCTTTTAGGATATTTTAATTTTACTCCTAAGGCAAACAATATTTGCCTTCTGTCTGGTTTCTCTGATGGTGCACACACACACACACACACACACACACACACACACACACACACACAATAGCCAAGAGGCATTCATTTGGTGCTAACAGCAAGGAGATCCTTATGCTTGTCTCTTTGGAGGATAACAAGGAAAATTAAAGTCTCTGAGTACTGCATTTTCTTCAAGATAGTGAACAAGTGATTCATATAATATAATCTAGCAATGTGACTCCGAATGTGCTACTTTTAAATGAACTATTTTATGGTTTAGAAGGTATTTTAGTTTTATGAGAGCTCATAAACACCATCTTTTCTTACCTACCCTACTGTGTAAAGCCAGAATATTGTGAAGGAGAGCCACGATTTTTCTAAAATCTATTCAGAGAACATCCAAACCCAGATCATCCAACTACATGATAGAGTCCAAAGGGCTTAAGGATTTTTAAGATAAATCATTCATTTAAATTATCCCTATTCAAATCTTTATTCTATGTAATATTCCAAATCTGTAGACAGTTTGGAACTCAGAGTGATGGTCTTTTGTTCTTTTGCTTATATCTTTTTTATGTCTTTATCTCTTTGAATTAAATTGTTATATTCATTAACTAATGAAAACATCAAAATAAACCTTCATCCATTTTAATACATGATTCAATTAAATTAAACACCAGCTATGTGAAAAATACTATATTGAGTACAGCAGATATAATCTAATATTACTTATTAAAATAGTCATAAATCAAATCTAAGCTTAAAGTTTGTTCAAATGAGAAAAAAATATTCTGTTTAACTATACCTCACAGAAATTAATCAACTAGAGAAACCTATCAAGATGATGGAGTATTAACAAGAAATACAGGTGAGTTCTGCCCCACAACCACTCGACAAAGATCTCAAAAATGCAACAGACTGAGTCCTGACTAGAAAATCCACCCAAAAATAATGAGTCATTTTTCCAGCCCAATTGGTATAGGGAGACACAGAGATCTCTTGGTGCAGTAGTTTGGGAGAGGGGGAAGATCTAGCCAGGAGTGTTCTATGCCTAGTGCTGGAATTAAATGAGGGCCAGTCCACATCTGTGCACCAAATCCCACATAGAGAAAGGCCTCACCTTGTGCAAAGAGCAGATACAGGCGCCAACTTGTAGCTTGATCACAAGATCCAGCACGGAAACAACAAAAAATATTAAAGTCAAAAGACTAATTTTTTTTTTAACGTAAGGTTATCTTATAGCAAAAACAGTTAAGGGGGAGAATGATACTGGTGAGAGAATAGCCATGAACGAAACAATTTTCCTCAAGGTGCACTTTAAAGTGGAGTAGAAAGGGGAAAAAAAGAACTAAAATGTACAAGGGTGCTTTAGATTTCCTTGTTTAGATTTCCAACTGGAAAATGTCTGAACACATAATGGTATATGAATATACTATAATATTATGTTTCTGTGAGAAATGACAGAAGAGAAGGCTTCAACGATGACTGGAGAGTATGAATTGACAAAATGAAGTAAGTAGAACCAGGAGAACAATTTCTGCAAGGAAAATGACACTTTAAAGAAAGACAGTTTTGAAAAACTTTAAGAACAGGTATCTGGAGAAATCTATGATGAAGCATGTCATAACAGAATACAGATACAAGGATGCAGAGAAATATATTTTTGGACGTGTCTACTGTGTGTATTCATTCTGCTTGACTATATTTATTTAATGAGTATTTTTCTTTTCCTTTTTTTCTCTCAGTTAATTGGGACTGGGACAAATTAAGGGGGAAGGCAGTCAGTGATAATGATGCCCCCCAAAGATGAGGGCCATAGAAACTTTTTTTTACTAAATACATGGAAGAGAACAGGCATTCATGAAAACTCTCAAAGTAATATCTAGTAGTAATTAATTTTTAAGCAAGCAGCGTGAAATGGAAAGTCAGAGTTTCATATAGAATACTCTTTTGTGGTTCTATGTGCATGAAAATGCTTTTTTTGGTGTTTAAATTTAGTTTTTTTTTAAATGACTATCAGATTATCATGCAGGAAGATCTATATATTCTGGATGTGAACAGGCTGTAACACATAAACAACGAAGATCCCTAAAGAACAGGATGTAAAAGAATGTCAAGTAATTGTATGTGAGGAAGAGAAGATGGGCTGGTCATGTGGCAAGAATGATTAACAAGCAGCTAGAGTACCCCATTGTGAGAATCCTAACAATGTCAAAAGAAATTGAAGAAAGCCTTGAGCATATTGCATAGACTTTCTGTGATGACTTAATGGAAAAATATGGATAAGGTCTGTACAAGATGTGCAGGCATTGGAGGGAAATTTCAAATCAATAAGAGTATTGAGTACTCTCTCTCCATTTGTGGAAGATTAAAAAAAATCAATATTTATATAGTCACATAAAATCATAATCATGTATAAATATTAAACTTTCCATAGAGTTATAAAAACACCGGGTTCACCAAAAGGAGTCAAATTCCGGTAATCAGTCAACTCTCAAAAAGCATTTATTAAGTGACTCTTATATGTTAGGAACTATGCTGATCACCAGGGGTACAAAGAAAGGCAGGAAGGCTGGAAGGCTGGAAGGCAGAAAGAAAGAAAGAAAGAAAGAAAGAAAGAAAGAAAGAAAGAAAGAAAGAAAGAAAGAAAGAAAGAAAGAAAGAAAGAAAGAAAGAAAGAAAGAAAGAAGAAAGAAGAAAGAAAGAAAGAAAGAAGAAGAAAGAAAGGAGGAAGGAAAGGAGGAGGAAGGAAGGAAGGAAAGGAAGGAAGAAAGAAAGAAGAAGAAAGAAAGAAAGAAAGAAAGAAGAAAGAAAGAAAGAAAGAAAGAAAGAAAGAAAGAAAGAAAGAAAGAAAGAAAGAAAGAAAGAAAGAAAGAAAGAAAGAAAGAGAGAGAGAAAGAAAGAGAGAGAGAGAGAGAGAAAGAGAGAGAGAGAAAGAAAGAGAGAGAGAGAAAGAGAGAAAGAAAGAGAGAGAGAAAGAAAGAGAGAGAGAGAAAGAAAGAAAGAAAGAAAGAAAGAAAGAAAGAGAGAAAGAAAGAAAGAGAGAGAGAAAGAGAGAGAGAGAAAGAAAGAGAGAAAGAGAGAGAGAAAGAAAGAGAGAGAGAGAAAGAAAGAGAGAGAGAGAAAGAAATAAAGAAAGAGAGAAAGAAAGAAAGAGAGAGAGAGAGAAAGAGAGAGAAAGAGAGAAAGAGAGAGAGAAAGAGAGAGAAAGAGAGAGAAAGAGAGAGAGAGAAAGAAAGAAAGAAAAAGAAAGAGAGAAAGAGAGAAAGAGAGAAAGAAAGAAAGAAAGAAATCCGAACTTTCTTTTTATTAACTGTATTCCCAGCACTTAGCACAGGGCCTGAGGGCACAAACTAGGCACTTAAAAAATGTTTATTGGCTTGCTCTCAAAATGTTCACAGTCTAATGGGGATAGGGAGCAGTGCGCAAACTATGCACAAATAAGATATATACAGGATAAATTAGATATAATAGAGAGAAGGAAGTAGAATTAAGGTAAATTGGGAAAGATTTACAGTAGAAAGTTGGATTTTAGCTGAGACAGAAATGAAGAGGTAGAGAATTCTAGGCATAGGAGACAGCCAGTGAAATGCCCAGAATGGTGAGATGGAATACGTTGTGCAAGAAACATAAAGGAGTTTAGTGTCAATGGAACAAAAAGTATGTAGAGGAGAGGAAGGTATTAAAAAAAAAAACAGGAAAGGTACAAAAGAGCCAGGTTATGAAGGGCTTTAAAAGCTAAATAGAGGATTGTATATTTTATCTTGAGGGTGATAGGAAAATGACTGGCATTTAGTGAATAGGGACGCAATATTGCCAGACTTGCACTTTAGCAGAACGATTTGCCAGCTAAGTAGAGGATAGACTATGGTGTGGAGAGACTTGAGGCAAAAATACCAAGCAAAAGGCTATTGAAATAGTCCAGGAATGAGATAATAAGAACCTGTGTCATGTGGTGGCAGTAAAATAAAGTGTATACTAGAGATGCTGGGAATGTAGAAATAACAAGACTTAACCAACAGGTCAGATATGGGAGGGGGTAAGGGGAGGTGACAGACAGTGATGAGTTGAGGTAGTAATCTTGGATAGCCAAAACGATAGTGGTACCCTTGACAGTTATAGGGAAGCTAGGAAAAGGAGAGGTTTGTGGGGGAAAATAATAAACTCAATTCAGGACATAAAGTGTTTGTGGGAGATCTAGGTCAAAATGTTTAATAAGCAGTAAGAGATTTAAGATTGTAATTCAGGAAAGAATTTAGGGATAAATAAAGAGATCTGCAAACCACTCCAGTATCTTTGCCAAGAAAACCCCAAATGGGGTCACAAAGAGTCAGACATGACTGAAAAAAAAATGACCAAACAGCAAAGAGATCTGAGAATCATTTGAATGGATAGAATTATTGAATAAATGGGAGTTGATGAGATCACCAAGCAAAACAGTACAGAGGGAGAAGAGAAAGCACAGAACAGAACCTTGTGGAACACTCATTGTAAACAGTATTGTTCAGGATCCAAGAAAGGAACTCAAGATGGAGCTATCAGACAGGTAGAAGGAGAAATTAGAAGAAGCAGTGTCAGAAAATCCTAGAGCATAGAGAATATCAAGGAGAAGAGGGTGATCAATAATATAAAAAGCTTCATTGAGGTCAAGGAGAGAGAGGATTGAGAAAAGACCATTAGATTTTGGCAATTAACATATCTTTGATAACTTCAAAGAAAGCAGTCTCAGTCAAATAATGAAATCAGAATCCAGACTACAGAAAGTAAGGAAGAGAGTAAAAGACAAGGCACTATAATAGTTAATAATTATAGTTATCCTTTTGAAGGAGTTTAGTCACAAAAAGGAGGAGAAAATGGGATAATATCTAGAGAGAATAGATAGATGAAGTGAAGGGTTTTGTGTGTTTATTTTTCTTTTTGAAGGATGGGGAAGACATGCGTGTGTATGTAGACAGGAGGCAAGAAATCAGTAGAGAGACTGAAGATTAGTTAAAGAGTAAGGATCATAGAGAGGACAATCTTTGTGAAGATGTGGTGGAAAGGAACTATTTCTCCATGTAGAGGGGTATACCTTGACAAGAGCCAATTCTTCATGTGGGATGAGTTTGGAGGAGAAGATGGTTGCAGAAGGCATCTAAGTGAGAAGAGATCGGGGCTGGGTGGGGGGGGAGATAATGGAGTTCCTGGCAAGTGGTTTCAATTTTTTTCAGTAACATATTAGGCAACATTCTCTAATGAATGACAGCCCATATTCTGTCATTGTAAAGTACTACTATACTTTTGGGAGGGCATGATGATTTTCCATGATGATGATCCCCATAAGTAAAGAACGGCAAAATCTATTCTGGATACAGGGAATAATTTGTAAAATAATTTGGGGTAGAATGATTTAACTGAGGTAGAAAGTTAGTGTAAGTATGATTTTTTGGGCTCCATTCAAGTAGCACAGATCTTTATTGAAAACATAATGCAAATGTGAATCCCTGACTCCCTCCCCGCCCCCCAAAAAAATAATTCTAATGGCCCCTACTGATATCAGAGGAAAGAATCCCCAGTTCTTTTCCTAAATTTAAGACAAGTCTGTCCCTGATGGGGAAAAAAAACATGGGGGATCTCTCATAGCCCTAGGCTTGGGGGACAACAATTTTAAGAGAACTCTAAGACAACCGTGTTGCCTCTTCAGTGATTCACTCCAAAACACTTACATTTGTAGGTTCAGTTGACCACTAGAGGGACCCCTCAGGTTATGCAGGAAATAACATTAACAGAAAAGAACTAACATTCTTTGGACATAATATATGTATAACCAGAAATATTAAGGTCAACACTCTTCAAGGGTGAAGGGAGGAAAAAAATTAAAAATGGTAAGTCTTATCTCTTCCTTCTCTAACTCTGATTGTATTTTATATCTCTTATAGTACTTCAATGGGCTTAAGATCTTACTGATGGGCAATGGCCCAGTCGTCCACACCACCACTCATTCGCAGTTTCTCATCCTGTATGACTCATCCATGTCCTCCCATTGATCCTTCAGAGGAGGTCAACCTAACTCTCTAGGGACTTCAGCCTCTCCTGACATTTAATGAATACCATCTGAGCATGTAGGCTATCCTTCCTTTTCGCATGACTGGTCCTCTCCCTTATCTAATCATAGATCTTTTAAAAATATATTTTAAGTTGTTTTTCCTGCATAATTCACTGTATTTCATAGTTTGGAGAAATTTGAAAATAAATTAGATAAAGAATTGTACGTACCTATTGTCTTGATTTTTCCTCTTATCCCGTCAGAACCTTACTTTTCTCATCTGTGAAAGGAGAGTGTTGGATGTAATAACCTCTAGATTACCTGCTATCTGTAATATCCTATGATCTTACAGATCATCTTATAGGTGATAGATAATTTTCTAAGTATTTCGTGTACATAGGATAAGTCTTAGCTTTTCCTAACTATACCATAAAACTTTTGAAGTAGAGGATAAGGTTTTATTTACTAATACTTTTTCCTTCTTTGCCCCACCCTCCTACCCCTAGACCATGGAGTATCTGGTAGAATGATGGGCATATAGCAGGTGTTCACTGCCTTATTTTGTGGGTCAACTAGTCAATAACTGTTCCTCTTCCCCATCATCTTGTTTTATTTCTCCAACCAGATTATATGGATGGTGTTCTTTCCTTCTAATATCTTCCTGTACCTCTAAATACATATATCAATTACAACTCAATAACTTAATATATATTGGGGGGGGTTGAGTGTGTGTGAAGGACAGAGGTATGAAATAATCATTGGACTTCAGGGTAGAGGATAGAAACAGACAATAGAGCAGGGGGGAGATTTTAGAGCTGATAATCCAAACTCCCTCATCTTAAGGAAACGAAGGGCAAAAAAGATTAAGTGATTTTCCTGAGATCAGACTGTTAGTAATTAATAAACCAAAGTCTCTAACCAAGGTCTACTGACTCCAGTAAACCATGTGATGAGAATGCTTCTATATTAGCCCCTGAATTCCCAAGCAGCTTCTTTAACTTTTCATGCACAGGTTTGTGGGAAGCCCCAAATACAGAATGTTTTCTCTTCCTCTTTCATTGGTTATTATGGCCACAAAACACTTAAACTGAGACTTGGATAGTTGCTTTTGTTTTGAGTTGTTTTTGAACAAAGAAATGGCAATATGTAAAATGTATTTGCCACCTCAGTTTTGTTCTTCAGAATATTCCTGAAACCCGGATTGTGTATGTTTGCTTGCCCCCACCCTTGCAGTGAAATTATCTTCAAACACACTTCAACAAATCGATACCGGGCTTCAAATGGGTGTAAGTGTGTGAACAATTTAGGCCTTTCTCACTCTCTTTCCTTGAGGTACAAATATTAAACACTTAAAAAAACTGCCATGAGAAATGTCCTGTTAAAGATACTGTGTTTCTCTGATCCGATTCAATAAGTATTAGTTCAGCACATATACCTACGGAAAATGCAAAAAGAATTGTGCTGGTGAATAGTCCTACTGAGGATTCTTATAGCAGACAAGGGGCAGGAGGCCTGACTTAGACTCACAGATTTGGTATTTCCTTGTATTCCCCTTCATGAACTATCAGTTGGCTATAAGAATTAATTAGAGTTTCATAAAGTCCAGCCCATGAGTCATCCATGACAAGACGCAAAAGGGGGGCAGGATCAGAGGTTGTAGTAAAAGGCAGAATGATGAATAGAAAGCAGCAGCATTGGGAGCTTCTGCTGGTTTTGAAATTCCCAAACTGACTTCATGTTTATCTTTGGGAAGCTGTGAGTAAGAAATCAGATGAGGAACCATTTGCAACTTCCATATCTGGGATATTTGATAATGAAAGCTTCAGTAATGTTTGGTTTCTATGATTGGGAGTAAAAGATAAGGAGACTGAACATTAGGTACCTGAAATGAAGCCTGGGAATTCTTGGGTTTAAGGTATGGAAGAGTGGCCAAGGATGCAGTCCTTAGGGCTATGTCCATGGAAACTGAATAATAATTAATAGCAGCTCATAATAGCTAACATTTACATAGTGCTTTAAGCTTGCAAAGTGTTATATATGTTATCTTATTTAATCCTTCTATCAGTTCTATAAGGTAAATGATAGTAGGATCTCTATTTTATTGATGAGGAGACAGGCAAACCGGAGGTTAACTAACTTCTCCGGAGTCAAATCTAGTAAGTGTCTGGATTTGAACTTGGGTCTCCCTGACTCTAGGTCTAGCACTCCATCCACTGAGCTGTACTCTATTCACTGAGCCTGTTTGTATAAATTTTTATATGTGTGTGTGTGTGTGTGTGCGTATATATATATATACACATATATATGTACATATATATATAATTTATACACACTTATATATAGTGTGTGTATATATACACAAATATATACAAACACATGTATACATATATCATAGTGTATATGTGCATACATAGTACTGTGTGCATGTGTACAGTATGAATATACATGCATATACATGCAGACATATGTGTATATATTATATATAACATACATATATTTGTGGGATAAAAAAAGTGGGAGACTATATAACTCATACGTGATGTTCCTTTTTTTTAATTTTCTACTTTGAAAAAGTACACAGAGTTGTTCAGTCATCTCAGTCATATCCAACTCTCTGCGACCCCATCTGAGATTTTTTCATGAAGATACTAAAATGGTTTGCCATTTACTTCTTGAACTCATTTTACAGATAAGAAACTGAAGTAAACAGAGTTAAGTTACTTGCCCAGGGTCACAACAGCTAGTGTCTAGTAAGATGAGTTTTCCTGACTTTGTGTCTTACATTCTATCCACTATGCCATCTAGCTGCCCAGGAAGTACACACACACACACACACACACACACACACACACACACACACACACACACACATGCATACTTATATATATACACATATATCTCTATATCCATGTATTATATGTGTGTGTATGTATATGTGTGCGTGTGTGTGTGTGTGTGTGTGTGTGTGTGTATATATATGGATAAATAATGAGAAAGACACACACACAAATAGTTTTAAACTATTAAAGCTTAAAACCACACTAAGACTTCTTTTGGGACACCCCTTTTCATTTCTTTTTGTTTCTTTATTCCCCTCCCCCCTCCCCCTGGCCCTTTGGTGGTAAGTTAAAAAAAAGTGTCATACAATCAAGCCATACTTTTGTGGTCATCTCCATTATACCTTAGCTCATGTGGAAGTTCTTTGAAATATTGCAGTGAACAGAAGAATAGCTGAGCTGAGCTATTAAGTGAATAAATCTACATTAGCCACCATCCTAGACTAATAGAGAAACACTATCACCCACAAAACTAGAAGAGGGGGAGTTAAGAACTAGCAGTTCTCTGAAAACCACTGAAAGCTGAGCATTTCCCTTAATTGCCCTCCAATATTGTCTATGCATGCACAACTGCCAAGTTGTTCATGAAACTGCCCTATGCCTGCTTTTTAGAGTTGAACAGGACCAGTAGTGTCACCTGGTGGATTAAATTAATAAAAAGATATGTGGTGATGTGGCTTGGGAAAATGAATTAAATTTGATAATCATTAAGTGCCTAGTGTATGCATAGGAATTGGAAGTAGGGAAACCAATTTTGGATATGATGTGAACTATGAGTTTATAGTCTCCTTGGGGGAAATTACAGGGAGGCGGGAAGAGAGAAGAAAAGAAAAAGAGAAGAAAAAGAGGAAGAAGAAGAGAAAAGGAGAGACTGAGACAGAGAAAGTATACTACAAATCAGTATATAACAAGCACAATAAAGAATATCCCCTTAACCTCCCAAAATAATTAATTTTTAAAAGTCCTTAAGGAAATGTTATCTAAGTACAAAAGTAATAACTCACATAGTTGGTAATGAGCCTTTCTAACAGATTAGGCCAATAGGATTAGAGACAAAAGAATGAATGAATGCAAAAGTTGTTGATGAGGTCTGATAATAAAAAAAAATTTGTAATTCATTAGATATAAGAAATAAGAGATAGGATAGAGTTAAAGATAACTTCAAGGTTTCAAATACAGGTGGCGAAGGGTAGAATGAATCTAAAGCAAAAGTCATTGGAGAATCATTAAGCCATAGAGCAGGGACAAGCGAAAGTCCAAAGATAGACCTGGTAGAACTCCTACAATAAGGGAACAGGAAGAGGATGAAGAGCCTGCAAAGGGGACAACAGTGGCACTTTAAACTCTCTCAAAGTGTTCCTTTCTTCCTTTCCAGAATCCCTTCCTTGATCCTCCTTCTCCCCAGATCTTCCATTTCTGCTCATCTTTGCTAAGGGATTAACCAAAATTTAAACTGATGAGAGCTTAAGGTTTAGTCTTTTTTCAAGCATATCAGTGTCTGAACAAAAATTTTGGAAGATTTCAGAGGTAAGCTGCAGAAGGAACCTAATTTCACTAACTCATGCTTGCTCTGGCTGAGGTTCAAGAAACCCTTACTTCATGACCTTTTTCTCTAGGGAGAGGCAAATCCTCCCCCTGTGCTCTTGCCACTGTTACTACCAACTTGCGCAGATAATCTTCCCTTTTTCAAAGCAGAAAATGAAAAAAAAAAAAAAAGGAACATCACTTATGAGTTATATAGTCTCCCACTTTTTTTTTATCCCACAAACACATTTCCTCTCTAAAAGTCATATGCCCAATTATTCAGGTACAGAGGTTGATAGAAGGGTAGCACCAGAAAAGTGCCATCATCTACATGAAGATTTTCCTGATTCCTGATTAGTTTCTCTATACCACCTATCAACGTCATAGCACATCATTTACTTTGTACTGAGATAGAATTAGAAGGGACCATACAGGCTATTGAGTCAAACCCTTTGTTTTACAGACAAAAAACCTCAAAATCATAGAGGTTTAATGCCTTGCTCAAGGTCATACAGGTAGCAAATAGCAGGGACCAGGATTTGAATCAACATCCTCTGGCTCTGAATCCAGCAGATCTATGCCACACTGACATGTTTTTTGCCCCCCCTAAAATGTAAACTTTTTTGGGAACAAGAACTACTTCCTTCTTGTCTTGTATTCCTAGTGCCTAACACAAAGTAGGCACTTAATAAATGCTTATAGCTTAATTGATTGATGTGAGCTGCTTTGATGGGTGAGAATTGGGTAATAACTATAATTTGAATTCTCCAGTAAAAAAGATGCCGCTTTCAAGTATGAGTTCTATCTGCCCCTAAACAGCCTTGTATCAAAGCATTTGATAACCTTATTGCATTCTTCAAATTGTTAGCATCATTTATTTCCTCCGCAATAAACTCTCCACTTAAGGCTAAAGCAACTCCAGGAGCTAAGCTTTTTCACTAACTACAGTTGAAAGTCTTTTGAATTAGGCTGGTTAGTTGTAATCAATCAATAAACATTTGTTAAGTGCCTACTATGTTCCAGGCACTGTGCTAAGCACCAGATATACAAAAAGAGGCCCAAAACAATCCCTGGCCTCAAGGAGCTTACAGTCTAATGGGGGAGAAAAAAATATGAACAAATACATACAAAGTAAGCTATGTTCAGGATAAATAGGAAATAATTAGAAGTGGAAAGGCACTGGAATTAAGAGCGGTTGAGGAAGGCTTCCTGTAGAAGGTAGAATTATAGTTGGAATTTAAAGGAAGTCAGGGAGGTCAGTAGTCAGAAAGGACGATTGATAGACAGACAGACCTGATCAATCTGATTTCACTTCCTGAATTAAATTACATAAAAGAAAGGTAGCTTAGTGTTGGTAACAGAACACATAGTCTTCCTACTAGGGATCAAAAAGGACAGAAACAAGATGATGAAAACAACTACTTCCTTGAAGGTAAAATTTTTTGTCCAGGTTCTTTCCACTGACATCAGCTGATAGGTTGTTTCTCAGCATACACGTTCGTTCCTGCCCCTAGGGGGAGGCCTATGACAGACTGAGCTCTGGAAGTTGGTTTTATCTCATAGTTTCCTGGTCTCTCTCAGGCCTTGCTGCCAGTTCAAAGTGAATAGATATACTTCTGCTTTCGCTAACTCCCCTACCATCCTACTACTCACTACTCTTGCCTCTTTACTAGAAACAAGTATTCTTTACTCTTACTACTTTACCGGATCTGTGATCTCAGGGAAATGGGACTCTGCCTCCAGGACACATAGAAGTCCTTTCAAACCATCTCATCCTATATAATTCTTGTTCATGTTTGTTTGTTTTTTTCAAGAGATACTCACAGAGTGTTAGTATTAAAAACTGGAAGGGACCACAGGGATGTTCTAGTCTAGCCCCTTCATTTTACAAATGCAGAAACTTAAATGATTTGCCCAAAGTCACACAGGAGGTATTAAGAACCCAATTGATTTTGGACCCTGGTTCTTGACTTCAACTTCAGGCCCACCATATCATGATACCACCATGGAAGACCTATACAGTGTCCTGGAGACTTGTAAAGTGCTTTACAAATTTTGAAGTGCTATAAAAGTCCTATTATATAGACATATATGTATCATCTCCTATATTGATTTTTTTTAATACCTCTTCTTTTCTATAATCACATGACAGCTTACTTATACACACTATCTTTCCAATGTGCTTTGGATCACCTGGGATTTTGTTTCTTGTGAAAGTATTGGATACCCTTACTTTTTAGCCATATAATAACACTGGGAGATGCTATAGGGCTCCCACAACATGGTAAAGGTACTTGGACCAGCCACCGTCCTTAACTTCAATACTACAAAGATATGTGATGTCATTGATGTGGCACATTCATGATTTAGTACATGATTTTCCCCCAACAGAATGTAGCCTCCTGGAGAACAGAGATTCTTTCTTCTTCTTTTATTTGGTCTTCATATCCTCAGGACCTAGTGCAGTGCCTGGCACATAACAGATGGGTTTATTGTACCTAGGAGAGCTCTAATATTGCTGCTAATGTGTTGATAATAATTGCGCTTTATATACAATGGAGCCTTACAAAAACCTCATGAGGTAGATACTTCAGGTGGCACTATCCCTATTTTGCATCACCATCATCATCATCATCATCATCATCATCATAGCTAAAGTTTATATAGTGTTTACTATATGCCAGACACTGTGCTAAGTGCTTTACAATTTGAACTTTACAACAATTCTGGGAGGTATGTGCAATAATTATCCCCATTTGACAGATAAGGAAACTAAGACAAACAGTGTTTAAGTGACTAGCCCAGGGTCACACAGCCAGTAAATGTCTGATGTTAAATCTGAACTCAGCTCTTCCTGACTCTAGGCCCTATATTCTATCTACTGTGCCACCTAGCCACCCCTGAAGAAAGTAAACCCCATAGTGGTAAAAGATTTACTATTGGACCATAGACTGTAAGCAGGAAGGGACCTTAGAGAAATACTAGTCCAACTAGTCTTCATTTTACTGATGAAGACACTGAGAAGGGGCAGCTAGGTGGTACAGTGGATAGAGCACCAGCCCTGAAGTCAGGAGGACCTGAGTTCAAATCTGGCCTCAGACCAAACACTTGACACTTACTAGCTGTGTGACCTTGGGCAAGTCACTTAGCCCTAATTGCCTAAAAAAAAAAAACTACTAAGAAGGGGTTAAATGGCTTACCCAAAGTGACACAAAAAATGATTATCAGAGGAAGAAATGGAACATAGATTTTCCTGGATCCAAGGTCATATTCTATCCACTAGGTATGGTTGCCTTTCCAAGGTAAAGATCCTATCTGGTGTTCCTTAGACCAGTCCTTAGACAACAGACATGAAGTTTCTCACTGGGCCCATACTGAAGGCCTGACAAGTTTGGTAAGAGTTTGTACTCTGCTGGCATAGCTTTATATAACCTGGGATTGCCCCTATACCGCAATAAGGGATCAGAATAGGAACCAAGTAAAATTTCACCTTTTATCATGAAAAGGAAAAAAATCAATATGTCCTGTTTTATTTATAATCATTAGGCAATGCTCTTTAGGTATTTTCTCTTACTGGTTAAAATGAACTACTACATAAGTTAAAAAGGTTAATTTTTCAATTCAATATTTATAAGCACCTACATAGACATTGATATCGTAGAGCTTATTATGATAGTAAGAAAAAAACAAAAATAATATGTCAGGATTCCAATTAACTTTCATAGTCTTGGTCAATTTTTTAGTTCTCTAAATTGGCAATGAACTGGACTTGATGTATTTTCTTTCCATCTAGAGAATTCCTAAACTACTTCAGGTTTCCAAGGACACCACAGTGTGTTATATCAGTATACTAGTTCATGAGGTCAGAAATTACAGTCAGCTATTTTTTGCTATGGTGATCCAAATCATACAAATACACATGTAGTAACACTATGCTGATTTCCATCAATGATGTTGAAATTTATTAGAGATTACTTAACTTATAATAAACCATGCTCATAATGCAACAATTTAAATACAAAGCCTTTAAAAATGACTAGCCCAGTTCTGCCTTGAAAAAGGAATAAAGTAATTCCCTATTTGGAAAGTATTTTCACATATAAGAGTCCATCAACTGAAATGTACAGAACAGCTGGTAGGGTCTATTTTCCTTAAAATCTACAATTAAAGTATCAACCAGTGCAAAATCTTTGAAACTTGTCTCTGAGATTCAGAGTTCTTCCTTAAGTCTAGTACAATATCCTAGGAGAAGGAATATTGATATTGAATAATAATAATATTGCTATTACAACAGCCAGTTTTAGGCAACCATGTGAAGTAGCCACAGTCTTCAGGAGCCTCCCCTCTCTCTTTTTATTTACTTCCTTTTTATTTTTATTTACTTCCTTCCTTACTTCTCCCTAAAGTTGTTCATCATGTATACCATTTCTGAGCTACTGGAGAGTAAACCATAGAATTATAGAAATTTAGATATGAAAAGGACCTTAGAGACAAATTCTTTCTTTCCAAAGTAGTGGAAAATAGGCCCAGAGAGACAAAGGAGAATCCCTTAACATAATTATCTTAATATGTGACAGTCAGGAAGGTTAGATGTGAGAACTCTCATCTGCAAATCCAGTGCCCCCTCCATAGTAAAATACTAATAAGGTTTTAACTGATTAATAATGTACAGTGTTACCCTTGCAGGAATATTTTCTGTTTAACTTGGGTACTCAAAAACTGAAAGGCCGTAAGGGTAAAAAGGAATAGCTCCATGTTATGGATATAGTCATGCTGATAGAACAGAGGGAGTCAATCAATCAATCACTAATATGGGCTAGAAAATATAAGTGCAGATAAGGAAACATTTCCTACTTAAATGGGGGTGGTACAGAGATATAGGTACAGGTGATAGAATGCCTTCTTTTAGAACATGAAGACTAGTATAGCCAGAATATAGTGAGTGAAGAAGAGTAAGGTACAAGAAGACTAGAAATATAGGAAAGGGCCTGGTTATGAAGAGCTTTAAATTCCAGAGACTTCAGGGAAGCCAGGAGGCAGAAATGAGAAAGGAGTAACTTCCAAGCATAGGACAGACTGAAAATGCATAGAGTCACGAGATGGAATGTCTGGTGAGAGGAACAGCAAGGAGGTCAGTGGTATAGAGTATAAGAAAAATTGCCAAGTTAAGGGAGAGTCAAGTTACAAACACCAAACAGAGAATTGTATATTTGACCCTGCAGGTGATAAAGATTCTCTGGAGTTTATTGAGTACAGGGTGTATATATGTATATGTGTGTGTGTGTGTGTGTGTGTGTGTGTGTCTCATGCACACCCACACATACACATGTATGTGGGGAGGGTAGATTAGATTGCCATAGAGGTCCTTTTCAACTCTCAGATGCTATGATTCAGTATATGGAGAGGATGCCAAAATACTACATCACTGGGTCATTTCCAATAAATGGAAGGGAAAGTGGGAATCAAATCAGTCAGTTGACTGATTCAGTCAAAACCATGAATCAGTCCTCAATGTAAGTATCATTCAACTCAGCCTAAAATATGACCTGACAGAATTACTGTGGCTCTCCAGAAAGTGAGAAATTTGCTTCTATCACAAACTAGATCAAGTCTATAATCTCCCCAGAGTTCATTTACACCACCTCTTGTTCACAATTGTTATTATTATTAGGTCCATAAATGGCAAAATATTTTCTTAAAGTCACCCACAGTGTCAGAGACTAGAATACTTTGAGTTCAAAAGGCCATGTAGCAAGTACCCGCTAAAGAGTGATAATTAATTGTTCTTTAGGCCAACACATGCACGCAATTGACTTGACCATACCACAGAACTCCGTGGAGCTGGCAAACCATGAAGTTACATCTGTCCTTGGAATATACTGTCTTTCCTGACAACGGGGGTGTCAGAGGAAGATTATCTCTAAAGCAGCAGGAAAGTCGCAGCCATTAATTTGTTAATTAAAGTAAGTGTAATGTAGTTTTAATTATTTGTATAATGCTCCATGCCAATCTCACTCATGTACTTCAAAAAGTCAGATCTAATCTTTGAAGTATACAGTCTCAAGAGAGGCTTTGTATGCTTGTGGAGAAATTAACCAAAGAAGAAAACTTCTTGTTTTTTTGAATTAATAACAGAATAATGAATGGATCTAGTTGGTGAAAATTTCAGGATGTGAATTAAAAAAAAAAAACAAATACTATTTTCCACTGGAACTGCAAAGGGTTTTAGGGACTAGCCCAAGGTCTGTAGCTGTGCTACCTTGGGCAAGTCTCAATCTCTCTGAGCCTCAATTTCCTCTACAAAATGTGAGGGTTGGCCTATGTCATGTCTAATGTCCATTCATGCTTTGAAATTTTGTGATTCACCCCCCGTGTACAGGGTAGGTAAAGTAAGAAAATAGAAAACAGATGTGAAAGAACCTCAGAAGGCTAGCCCCAGTTCCTGGGAGACAGTGTTGTGATGGTGAATTAACTAAATGAAATTGAAGATGGGGTGGAGAAAAGAGCTCTCTTTCCTCCCGTTTTCTCTCTTTTCAAGTTCAGTGAAATGGAAACATTGATGGCAGGGACCACATCTCATATTTCTTTCTACCCAACATGTTATCTACCATAGTTCTATACATATTTTAGGTTAAAACATTTGTAGATTGATCAACAAGGTCAAAAGGATCATAGGACCATAGATTTAGAGCTGAAAGAAATCTTTTTTTGATGAGTCAATTGGGGTTAAACAACTTGCCCAGGGTCACACAGCTAGTAAATGTCAAGTGTCTGGTCTGAGACCAGATTTGACCTCAGCTCATCCTGACTCCAGGACCAACACTATATCCTCTGCATCACCTAGCTGCCCCTGAAAGGAAATTTAATAAACATCAAGTTCAACTGCCTCACTACAGATGAGAAAACTGAGCCCTAGGAAGGTTAAGTGATGTGTCCAAAATCACAGATTTTGTCTGGTACATCCAAGATTTGAACCTTTGCATTTCCCTCAGGGTCCTCCACTTATCATTCTTCCTCCTACTTAGGCATCACACACATCCCAAGAGCCATACCACAGTCACTCAAGGACCATGAGTGGATCTACTTTAGGAAACTAAAATGTAGTTAAGAATTTTTTTTGAAGTGCTGTCTGTAATGATTAATACAATGGCGAGACATAGTGTGTGTGAACGGATGTTGGTGGTTTTATAAAGCCCATGTGGTTACGTGGGACACGCATGTTAAGCAGAGTCTGCAGACACTTTGTCCAAAACTTCCTCTCACAGAGTACCTATGTAAATGACTTCTCTGCTGGGAGGTCTCCAATTCAGGATAAAGAGATTGACTAATTATTGAAACCCAATGTTACTCATTTCAGGCATCATTTGCTTTTTTTGATGCAAGGTGCAAAACCTTTACAGGATACTGTTCAAGCACTGGTTAGGTCACCCACTTTAATATAGGCCAGGTACTTTATTTGTGATGAGGTTTGCCAGTGGTGAACCTAAAACTACTGTTTAAAAGACCCTCAAGAGAGATAATCTCTACCATCTCAGATCTGATACTTTGGTGCCTTTAAAGCTCACCCTCAGGTGACTGTGGTAGGAAGCATAAACCAGCTGCCTTTCTCTTTCCTTTTCTTTAAAACAGTGGATAGTTTAGATCAAATTATTCATGAATACTTTGTGAAAACTGACCTTGATGTTGGAAGATAGTATTATAAAGTGGAAAGATCCCTGGATTAGAAATCAGGAAATATGGTTCAAATCCTGGCTTAACCACTTACAACTTGTATGACCCTGGACAAGATATTTAACCTCACTGAGCCACAGTTCCTCATGTGGGCTTCAGTTCCTCATCTATATCATGGTGGCTAGGGTAAGGGGTAGGAAGGAAGTTTGAACTAAATGAGCATCAAGGCCTTTTGCACTTTTAAATTTATGATCTTATGTAAAAGGACCTGTGCTAGGTATTTTCAGGAAAACAAGGAAAAAATAGATAGGGTCCCTTTCAAAGGAGCTTACAGTCTAATTAGGAACATAAGGCACATACCCCTGAAAAACAACAAACAATGTAATATAAGTACGTTATGAACTGACAAATGATTGACATAGAGAACAAATGGGGCAAATTTAACACAGGAAGAGACCACAGTGAACTAGAAGATAAGATCTGGCCTTTAAAGGATAGAGATAATTTATCTGGAGAAAGGAGAAAGAAAGAAATATGGGGAGAATGGCATGAGAAAGGCAGAGGTAAGAAAGTGCCAAGAAGTGTGTTCAGTGAAGAGACAAGTCTATCTGAAGTAGATGGCTTCTAGATTCTGTGAGGACCAGTGGGAGATAGATGAACTGGGGCCAGACTTTTTAAGTTCCTGAATGGTAGTCTGGGGAGTTTGGAATTGATGGGAACCAATGAAGATTTTGATTTGGGAAATGGCAAGATGGAAGTGAGATTAGTGGGTTGAATCAGATATTCTCTAAAGTCCCTTCCAATTCTAAATTCTATGTTAGGAAGTTTTTAACCTGGTACAGAGGCAACATGGACTAATGGATAGGAAACTGGTCTCAGAGTCAGGAAAATCTAGGTTCAGGTCCAACTCAGACACATACTGGTCATGTGACCCAAGGCAAGCCATTTAGCCACACTATACTCTAAGACCATATGTTACGCAGAAGTGCTTCTTTCGTGTTGGTAGAGGTAAGTTTCCATACTGGAAGTTCCTTATGCCAATGAACTTACAGATCCCATCCAACCTGGTAATAGCATGCAGGAAAGATTAGAAGCAGAGAGGGTGGAATTAGCAACGTTAGGAGAAACTGAACTCTTTGTACACAAATAGCAACATGGGTCTACCTTTCAATTAATAGGTCTCTCCCTTGTTCTGGTCCATGTAGGAGATTCATAGCATACACCTAAGAAGGCATCATGCCAGTGAACAGATCAACCCCATCCCACCCACACAACAGGAGTAAATACTCACATTTGAACTGCCCAAAGGATTGAACTTCAGTTTCTGATAGGTGGGCCCCCTCTGTTGTTTGGCTAGTATTGATGAACTGGCAAAAGGTTAGGGGGAGTAGATTAGTTCAAGGGGATCCCACTAGCTTGAATGCTCTGAAAGGTCAGGGAGAAGAGTCTTAATAAAGTTGGTGGCTGTGTTGAGTATGTGGTAGAAGTTTATAATACTTAATGCATTTCTCAAACTGCCCAAAATATTATCATCTAAAAAGAAATGGTGGGGCAGCTAGGTGGCACAGTGGACAGAGCACTGTCCTTGAAGTCAGGAGGACCTGAGTTCAAATCCTGCCTCAGACACATAACACTAACTAGCCGTGTGACTCTTGGCAAGTCACTTAACGCCAATTGCCTCAGAGAAAGGAAGAAAGAAAGAAAGAAAGAAAGAAAGAAAGAAAGAAAGAAAGAAAGAAAGAAAGAAAGAAGAAAGAAGAAGAAAGGAAGGAAGGAAGAAGGAAGGAAGGAAGGAAGGAAGGAAGGAAGGAAGGAAGGGAAGGAAGGAAGGAAGGAAGGAAGGAAGGAAGGAAGGAAGGAAGGAAGGAAGGAAGGAAGGAAGGAAGGAAGAGAGAGAGAGAGAGAGAGAGAGAGAGAGAGAGAGAGAGAGAGAGAGAGAAGAGAGAAGAGAGAGAGAGAGAAGAGAGAAGAGAGAAAGAGAGAAAGAGAGAGAGAGAGAGAGAGAGAGAAGAAAGAAAGAAAGAAAGAAAGAAAGAAAGAAAGAAAGAAAGAAAGAAAGAAGAAAGAAAGAAGAAAGAAAGAAAGAAAGAAAGAAAAAGAAATTACTTCTGTAAGGCATTGATCCAGAACATTTTTTAATATCTAGCCCCTTTTTCAGAGGGGCAAAGAAAATTATAAAACACAACAAATAAGTCTTTTCTGTCATTGACCCCTCCATAAAAATTCAACATACTCTCTCAAAAGAAGTGAGCAACCCAGCTTTTCATAAGGTGATATCTGTTCTTATTATCATTATTATCATCAATAATAATAATAATAATAATATTTGGAAACAGCATAGTGAACAAATACCAGCCTTGAGACAGGAATATCTTAGTTTAAGTTCTTCTGACACATACTAGCTATGTGACATTGGGCAAATCACTTAACCTCCTAGTGTGCCAGGCAGCTCCTTAAGATATTCAGTTCTAGTTCTAGGTTTCATCACTATTGGTACAGAGCATTTCTCCATCATTATTTCTCCATACAGATGAAGTCATAAATCCAATTTTTAAAAGTTATTATTAAACATCAAAAGAATGGGCATCTGTCCCACTAAAATCATAAATACTGTGCATTGCATGTCTAGACATATGTGTTAGCACCTTAAAGAGACATCTGAATACTGTTAAGTAAACTATGTAGAATGAATGGGTGGTTTTGGTCATAGGCATAGCATATGGGGAGGAAAACATCCCACACCACCATCAAAAAGGCAACCTGTTAGCTCTCTTATGATGGAACAATTATAGAATGATTATATTTCAGTCTACACTCCAGTTACAAGCAATCTCCCCCACTCCACCCTCTTACCTCTCCTTCTCCCATGAAATAGGACTATGACTTCACATTTCCTTGACTGATAGTGATACCTCTCTACAAAGAATCCAGGGCTCCAGATGAAGGATAATGTTTCTCACTAAAATAAATGCTATGACAATACAAAAGCTAACATTATATAGCACCGTAAGATTTACAAAGCACTTTACTCTTGTTATCTCATTTGATAACACATGTAAAGCTTTAGTAGACTTTTGGTAACATAAGAAGTGAACTCTCTGACAACTCAAGAGTACCAAGACGTGTTGTGACGAATCGAGCTATCAACCTAGGAAATCTACTGCCCGCTTCCCACAATGTCCAATATAGACTCATAAAGGAAATGAAAACAAGTCTGTGTGTGCATAGAGCACTTATCTTGTGCCATACAGCATGGGGAAGGGGGAGGTATTTTAATAATATCTGATATGTCTATGTCTCAAGGTTTGCAGGATGCTTCATATACATTACTTCATTAGAACTCCACAACAACCTCATGGGTACCATTTCAGTCATTTTCAGTTGTGTCCAACTTTTCATTACTCCATTTGGGGTTTTCTTAGCAAAGATGCTGGAGTGGTTTGCCATTTCCATCTCCGGCTACTTTTACAGATGAAGAAACTGAAGCAAATAGGATTTAGTGACTTGTTCAGCGTTACACAGCTAATAAGTCTCTGAGGCCAGATTTGCACTCAGGAAGGTCAGTATTCCTAACTCCAGACCCATCATTCTATCCACTAGCCCACCTAGCTGCCCAAGGCATAGATATAACCGCAGGGATAATATTTGTAGGTACTATAGTGACGCTTATTCCCACTTTATAAAGGAGGAAATGAAGGATTTGAGAGATCAAATGGCTTTTCCAGGGTTCCTTCTTGATTCTAAAACCAGTATGCTAACTGTTATAATACTCTGCCTTCTTCCCCAGAAAGAATTATAAGGGATCTTTTCCTGATTAATGTAGAAACATTCTTACATTATGACTCATGATGATTGTTTAAATTCAATTTTAATTTTTAATTACCTAAGATCCACATTTTCTCCCTCCCAACCTCCAAATTAAAAAAAGAAAAATAAAGCCCTTGTAAAAATATATATTTTGCCAGCCTATGTATGTATTCCTACTTTAGCCATGTCTAAATATATTATATGCATGTGTATGTGAATATATACATGTATGTGTGCACACACAGGTATATATACATGTTTTTATGTACCAATCAGCACATGTTATATAACTATATGCATGAATGTTATATGGACATGTAAATATATATACTACATGTTGAATATATGCATACACGTATTTATATATGTCTCTGCACTCTCGAAAATGAAGTTTCATTGCAAACATTTGTTCAAATACACTTGTGACATCATCGTTATTTCAATTATTAAACAGGTGTCTAAATGTTGACATGCTTTCTTTAAAGTAAATTTCCAAATAACATTTCTTGATAACTAGGTGGAAAAGATAGGAGCTGATTCAAAGTAACTGAGATAATTTATTTTCTTTTTTTTTTAAATCATCAAAGAGAGTACTGTTCCATCAACAGCCCTGTATGGCCATTAGGGGTGGGGAAGAGGGGACAAAGGAGGAGAGGGGAATCTAACATCCTGCCTGATTTGATTATCAGAAGGATGAAAAGGTTATTAAGCAAATATGTGTCAGAAGTTGTTACAGGATTCAAAGGTACTCAGGTACACTTTGAGGGATTTCTCAACTATATGGGAAACATTATTTGGCACTATCTAGGGTATTGTTACCAACTCCCTTTACAAGCAAAATGTTTGCAAAGATAAAAGAAAGGAAATTGTACTGACAGATTGAAGGAAATAAAATAGATCTTGTAACAGAGCTCTTGGAAAACAGATACAATTCCATAAGCAAACTTCTTCCTGAGATCATTACAGTCTCAATCACTGACAATCACAATTAGACATGTATCCCAGAAAGCATTACCTCCTCCAGTTTCTCAGTGGTTCTATCATTCCTTGTTCTTATTCCTTCTGCTTTTCAGAAATTTCCAGGATGGCTGTTTGCTGCCATGTTTTATACTGACATTTTGCACAATTCCCGAGTGGTCACTCCTTAGGCACAAAAGCTTTTGCCACAGAAATTCCCTCTTTGTCCTGAGCACTCTGCTCACATTGTAAAGTGCTACTGTTCTCTCTCTGGAAGGAGTCAAAGCTCTTTCTGTGTCCCACTTCTTATTACGCTCCAGCTACATTCAACTCCCTTCCCTGTATTGACTCCTTGGTGAACCACATTGACGCTACACAATCCTTTAATCCCCTTCTCCCCTTGTCATATTACCAATCATATTTTGTCAACTCCCAACCCTAGATTACTCCTACCATCTGCCTCCTTGAATATTTACATGCTGCTATACAAAGCTGGAGAAAACTACTAAACTGTGCTGATTGAAACCACTACAATTTTGTGTTATGTAATCTCACCTGGACCCTCACCACAACATGCAAACATTCATTCCTCTCTGATCTCTTTGCTATCCCACTCCCCACAGTGGCCATCCCAAATCTTCCTGTCTCTCCATAAGTCTCTGTGGCATGACTTCTCCTACTTTACAAAAAAAAAAAAATGACACAATTTGTTGAGAGCTCTCTTTTCTGCCCTCATCTCTCAGAGCTCTCCTTCTTCCCTTTCCTCCTTCACACTGGACTCAGACTAGAAGGTACGCTTTTCCTTGCCAAGATAAACATCTCTATACACACTTAATTCTATCATTTCCTGATTTCTTCAGAAAGTTGCCCTCAATTAATATGCCCATGTCTCTTTCATCCTAAAAAAACAACAAAAAAACCCCTCACTTCATCTGACCAGTCCCACCAGCACCTGTTCTATAACTCTCTTCTCCTTTTGTTACTAAGATTTTTGAGATTGTAGTCTACAAAGTGATGCTTCCCCTTTCTCTTCTAATATTTTTAATCTGTCTTCTGAACTTATTATTCCTCTTCAATATTACAAATGCTTTCTTAATTGACAAATCTAATGGCCTTTTCCCAATTCTGATCCTTCTTAACCCATGTGTATCATTTGACACTGTCAGTGAACTTTTCATTCTGAATAACCTCTTCTCTCTAGGCTTTCATGACAGAGCTCTCTCCTGGCTCTCCTTCTACCCCGTGACCCCTCTTCTAATCATCCTTTGCTAGGTTTTCATTCACACAATGTGCACTAACTCAAGGTATTTCCCAAGTCTCTGTCCTGGTCCCTCATAACTTTTTGATTTACCTATTTTGCTCAGTTATTTCATTAGTTTTTTTCACAGGGGTTCAATGATCATCTCTATGAAAATGATCCATAGATCTATAGATTCAGTCCTATTTTTTTTGCTGAGATATAACAACATATCTCCAACCTCGTCTAGAGCATCCCAAATTAAACATCCCATAAGTATCTCCAACTCAACATGTCCAAGACATTATTCATACTTTCCCCAAAACCTTCCCCACTCCAAACTTACCTTATATGTTATATATTATATACGTGTAACATTACATATTACCATACATATTATTAGAGGGTATCACCATCCTCCCAGTCACCCAAGTGCTCTTTCACTGCTCATTCGCACTTACTATAAACATCCATCCATTGCCAAATCTTGACATTACTCTGTTCACAAGATCTCTGTATGCTTCCCCTTCTCTTCCCTCATTTAGTCACAGCTCTGGTTCAAACCCTCATCACCTCTCACCATGTCTGTTGCAATAGCCTTCTAACTGTTCTCCCTTTTATCCAGTCTCTACTCAACTCTAATCCATCTTCAGTTGCCAGAGTGATTTTTTTTCTAAAGTATAGTTTTATTTCATACACATTCCCTCTCTCTTCCTGTCCCTGCTCAATGAGCCCCAGTGACTGTCTATTACCTCCAAGATCAAATATGAAGTTTTCTGCTTTTTAACTTAAAGTTCTTCAGAATCTGTTCCCCTCCTACTTTTCTAGCCTTCTTGCACTTTACTTCTCTCCAAACACTTTACGATCCAATGAAAATAATGGCCTATTTGTAGTTGTACTCTATCTCCTAGGTCCATTTGTGTTACGCTCATTCACAATTCATAAAAAAGAGGATAAGTATTTAAGTCTCAGTATGGTATCATTTTATTTGCTATAGTGTGGAGCCATCCCTTTGTACTGAGTTTGCAGAAAGGAGTAAACAGACCTGCTGAACCAGTAAGATTCAGCAGAAAGCTGAGGCAAGTTACCTAAGAGCAGTTCATTCATCCATGGGCTGGCAAAGCCTGCATGTTGGCACAATTCCCCAGGAATTGATGCTGCTCCAACTCACTCCCATTTCCAGAGATAATACCTATAGAAAGGTAATGGCAAAACCTCTCAATGAAAAAGGTGGAAGCTCCTAGGTAGAATGGGAAGAGTTTCTGGAATACAAGTTTCAGGATGAATCTATAGAGACTTAATTCAGAAATGATAACTACAGAGAAGGAATTCACATATTTGAATGAAAGGAGCTCAAGGGCCCCAGCCTTCTCAATGATGGTCACACCTTGTTGTTGTTGTCCTTTTTGTTTTTGAAGAGGACCAAAATGACATCACTATGCTAGCATTAAGTTTTAGTGTGTCTCCAACTGTGGCTCACCAGACCAATACAGGCTTGGATTCTTTAAGTTTGTGTATTGTGTGTTTCTCTTGAGCTATTTCAATTCCACTTTGCTCGTAGAGCACAGCACCTTTTATGATGTGGGCACGCCATGCTGAGCAGTCCTGTGGCAGTGATGGGCTGGCCATGTTGTTTGAACACAAAATGTATGCTTGCCAAAAAAGACTATTTTATGGAGAACTCACAGAGGGCAAGTATTCACATGGTGGTCAGAAGAAATGATACCAGGACACTCTCAAGGTCTCTCTTAAGATCTTTGAAATGATGGTCATAAGATCCTGGACCAAGAATCTAGAAAGTTTTAAATTCATATAAATTAAGATTCATGAGATAAGAAAAGATATATGAAAAGCAGGGAGTTTTAGCTCTGTTGAGGGAAACAGGAAGATCAAAGAAAGTACATGGCTTCTATATGGATGGATTAGAGTTGAGTAGAGACTGATAAAAGGGAGAACAGTTAGAAGACTATTGCAATAGACATGGTGAGAGGTGATAAGGATTTGACCCAGAGCTGTGACTAAATAAGAGAAGAGAAGGGGGCACATACAGTGATCTTATGAACAGGGCAATGTCAAGATTTGGCAGTGGATGGATATTTATGGTAAGTGGGGGTGAGCAGTCAAAGAGCACTTGGGTGACTGGGAGGATGGTAGAAGATGCTGATTCCAAACAACTGGGACAAGGCTCACATTTTACTTTGCTTCTACTTTTTCTGCCAACAATAATGACCTTTAGATTCTAATGGCAGAACCACAGTCGCAACAAAAGGCTAATAGAGAATTGATACACAAGACATATGAAAGAAGAAAAGAGAAGGAAGAAGAGGAGGAGAAAGAAAGAAGTATCTAACTGCTCTTGAAAATTCAAGTTGTGGAGAGTGGCACCAGCCGACCATCCTTTGTTTCACTTCTGACAATGCTTCTGACCCACTGGCTTGGCCATCATGCCTCCAACAGGTATCTTCTTCCCTCTCCATCTTTTTTCAGCTCCCTTTCATGTCTATGTTTTCCCATCAGAATGTAAGTCTTTGAAGGCAAGGACTGTCTTTCTTTTTTCTTATGTTTGTATCTCCAGAGGTTAACATAGTTCTTGGCACATAGTAAATGCATAATAAAGGCTGGATACCTACCATCAGCACCTCCCTCCAAAAAAAGAGACAAAATTAATATAAACTTGAGATACATTAAGAGATTCATAGCTTCTTCAAATAAAGAGGTGATAGGCCCAATGTTTTCTGTGGCAGTTAGACCATATTTGAAGAATTGTGGTCAGTTCCATGAGCCATGATTTATAAATGGTAAGCTAGATATTGACCAGAGGATAGCAATGGGAGCAAAAAAGGATCTTGAGTCTATGGGCATTGCTTAGCCTTAATGAGAAAAGACTTAGAAGGAACATGATAGCCACCTACAAATATATTAAGAGTTATGATGGGAAAAGGTGAGTATACATCTTCTGCTGGGTCCCAGAGGAAAGAATTAAGAGTAAAGATTAGCAACTACAGAGACACATTTAGTCATTTCAGAAAAATCAATAATTAGAGATACTTAAAAGTGGAAAAGATTGCGTCAAGATGTATTAGACACTTCTTCAAACAGAGGCTGGGTGTCCACTTGTTAAATTTGTTGAAGTGGGGATGTTTTTCAAGATATGGCTCTGACCAAGTGGGTCTTCCTCATTTTTGAAGTTCTATGAATCTACAATCAAGTATATGGTCCCAGATCTAAAGGACTACAATTTGTCCTCCATTATTAGTGTGAGTTATTTGGATGCTATAGGTCAGATAGAAAGGAGACTATGTTTCTAGTAACTAAAAGTTCATTTTCCTTCAGTGGAGAGAGTGAGGACAAAGAGTAATACCTTATCATACTCTTATTAGTGGGACTCACAATAAGAAAGGAGAATAATTTCATTGTTACAGAATCACAAGAGATCCTTGGTATGTTTCTCCCTTTCTTTCCCTGTATTTGTAATAAAGGCTGTTCTGTATCTAGTATCCACTGTTACTATGTGTTCTGGCACTAGAAGTAGGCTCATTTGATTCCTATCTGTAGAGTACTAACATTAACTATATTCTGAGGTTTCCAGAGGAAACTTTGAGTGATAACTAAACAAAGCAAAGATTTTAATTTTGGGTCATCTCTGCCAACTTTGAATCAAGTTCATATAAATTCAGAAGTAGGGGTGCTGGTTCACAGGTTACATAAGGATAGTCAGTTGTCATAACTAAAGTTTTTGAATTGTCACTCTGAAAGCAATCCTCAGCAGCCTGGAAATTCTAAGAGACTGTCTAAAGACAATTTTTAAAAATTCAATTAAACCAAGTATACAAGGTATACAGCTTTTTCTAAATATTCCTTTTGACATCTTCTTTGCTTTCCCACTTTTATTTATCTCTTGTTTTAGAGGTGTGCAGAGGAAAAAGTGTCATATGTGATCTCTACCTTCAAGGTATTTACAATTAATTGGGAAAGCAAGAGCTAAACACATGATTAAATGAATGATAAAATGAAGCAGTAGGCAATTCAATTCAACCCATTCATTTTTAATTAAACTTAATTGACTGTGTGCCAAATGACTAATGCAAACAATCAAAAATGTCAGTGCACCTTATCACCTCAGTCAGAGAAGGGAAAGAGTGAGAGAAAGGCCACCCTTGGGAGTGAGGTAGGCATTTCCCTTTCTCACTACTGATTATACTTCCCAAGAGAAATCTTAGGAGAGGAAATAAGAGAAACTCTGAGAAGTAGAGGAGGGTGGCCAGGACATTGCTCCCTTAGGGAATCCCTAGTGTACTTCCACTAATGGACTCAACAAGGTGTCCTAAGCGTGTATATATAGATTACTAAGGTACCATGCACACCATCAACATCCTGACAGAAAGGGAACAAATAAAAAGGAAGAGTTGGTTTACCACTTTGGAATACCTGTTGACTCCTATTTTACCATGGCAACTGGGTAGCGAATAAAGAATTTCAACAAATCTTTTTGAAGATCTTTGGGAAATGGTGGTGGTGGTGACATGATAGGTATTTTTGAGTAGAAACTGATTTAATAAGATATTGAGGAGTTAGGGTCGAGAGTGGGCTGTATGCAAGGGTAAGGGTGTGTGTGTGTGTCTGTGTGTGCTGGAGTATGTGTACATGTGGGAAGACTGTGTCTATGTATTTATAAGGGGGCATGTGTGTATGTATGTATGCGTTTTGGTGGGGGTGTTTTGGGGGGTGTGTGTGTGTGTGTATGTGTGTGTGTGTGTGTGTGTGTGTGTATGTGTGTGTGTGTGTTTTATATTACTCTCCTAGAAGACTGTAACTACTTTGAAATGCCCACATAAGAGCACTGAATGTGGGAGATGAGGTTTCAGTCATGTCTCTTTGAGACCCCATTTTGGGGTTTTCTCAGCAAAAATATTAGAGTGGTTTGCCATTTCCTTCTCCAGCTCATTTCACAGATGAGGAAACTCAAGTACCTAAGTTAAATCCCAACTCCGTCATTTTTCACCTATGTGACCATGGGCAAGTCACTTAAACTTTTCTGGGTCTAAATGACTGACTTACAATTAGGGGGTTGGCCCAGATAACCTCTAAAGTCCCTTCAGTTCTAAATTTATGAACCTATGATCTCAGAAATTACCAGTGAGAATCACAGTGTGGCACAGATTCCAAACCTCACATTCAGAGTTCTAGGGAACAGTTGACTAGAAGTCAAGTTTTTAAAAATTCCTTCCTCTTTCTAGGTTCCAAGGAGCTGATAAGAAAGTACTAATAACAATTACACTTCCCCCAATACAAATCTTGCTGACCATTTGTTTTTTTTTCTAATTAAGAAGTATGCACTTCCTCACATTTTCTTTTTTGAATTTATTTTATTTTTAATTTATGGAATAAAACAAGCATTTCCATAAACAGTACAATAAAAAAGATGTTGCACATGAAACTGCAAATCTGTTATGCACAACTTGCTATTCCTTTCAAATATACAACAAAATTATCATGTAAATTTCTTTTTTTCTTCCCTCCCCACCCTCCCTTGTGCCATTAGACACAAATATACAAGTGTGTGTGTGTGTGTGTGTGTGTGTGTGTGTGTGTGTGTGTGTGTAAAGTTATTCTAAACATACTTCCATTTATCAGTTCTTTCTCTGGATGCAGATAGTGTCTTTCTTCATATGTCCTTTGTATTTCATCCTTCCTATTGATTACTGAGGGCTACAAACCTAAATCGGTAATTAAAATGCACATGAAAAAATATGAAGACAGTTGACATTCAGATCTGTATCTGATGCTGACATACATAAAGAGTTCTATTATCTCATTTGTTACTCACAATAAATCTGTAAAATGATTTATTATCCCCATTTAGCAGATAATAAAACCTAGCCTCAGAAAGTTTCAGTAACGTAGTAGTCACACAACTAGTAAGTGGCTGAGTCAGCATTTAAACCCAGATCCGCTAACGCCAGAGTGAGGACATTTTTCAATATGTTATTGCTTTCTCCAAAAAGCGGACTATACAAAGTATTGTTCCTGGGTAATTTTCACCTAAATACTAACCACTCCCAATTCTGTTTAGCTCTCGTTATCAGACAAGATCAAGAGATTCTTTAAAATGATGTATACACTTGAAATACTGTTCGTAACTATTTAATAAGAGGTTCCCACAGATGTGGGCAAAGATAGATTTCTGTCCTGTATTTAACATAGCCATCACAAATGCTGAATCCACAGATAATGAAGACCCATAGGCATTCAGGGCCTTCATCAACCTGACTACAATCTGCCTTCCTAGTCTAAATTCATGTTACTACTACCCTTAACATATCCTCCTTTCTAATGGAGCTGCACTAACGGCTTGCCACTCCTCAAACATGTCCAGTGATTTAATGCTTCCAAGTCTTTGCCCATACTCCTTCCTATAGTTATAATGCCAGCTCTTACTCATCTCTCTCAATTGAAGTTATACCCATCCCGGAAGACCTGGTTGAAATACCTTACTCTAAAAGGGCTAGCATTGTATACCCTCTCATTACATTCCCATGTCAGACCTTGCAGTCATGTGAGCTTGTTAAGTCCACCTACATTACTCTGACAAGCTCTGTGACATTTTCTCTTTACTTTCCAGGGAAGACTAACTACATTTGTACAGAGTAAATTACATGCAAAATGTGACAGAAAGGGCAAAAGGTAAGCTTTGAAGTGTGATTAAAAGGAGGAAAAAAGCATATTCATTTAGCATCTTGTCACATTCCAGAGCAGTATAACCATGGTGTGAATTGTTGGCTTATTACATTAAAAAAAAATAGTAGACAAGTAAAATATAGAAGATAATGATTCTTTCTGTGAAAGTTCTAGTTCTATAATCCAGACAGTGAGTATATTTGTCAAAGCACATGATTAAAGTGATTTGTGGGAAGTGAAACCCAGGAAAAATGAAATCAGACCTGACTCTACTTCTGCCTTGAATTTTGACCAATTATTATGAAGAATACCATTCTTCCTAACCTACAAGGTCTTTTATGTGATTACAGATGATTTCTTTTTCTTTAAAATATAACACCTACAACATTTTAAAGTAAAACATAAATTTCTCTATTTCCCTTATTTCATACTGAATCTGATTTTCTATCCTTCAGGTTGAAAATTGACCTATCATAAACCCAAAGGGAAAGGCCTTTTTCAGTTTTTCTAGAAAGAATTTCATATTGGGGCTTTAGAACTAAGACTGAGGGGAACTGAGTGGACAAAAAATGTTTGAAACTTGCAGTTTTCAGGCCTTCCTTTGCATCTTTGGAGAAGGAAGTGAGTTAGTCATGTAGCTAGAGGAACATGAGTATGTCACAGTCATAAGTCACTATTATTTAGATTCATTACCAAAAATCTTATTTCATAGCATTGCACTGTATGATAATTCTAAAACAAACTTGGTGATTTCAATGAATGGTAGAAAAATGTGATTTATTTTAAATCTAGCTCTGGAATTAATGTGATTTATTCCCATGACTCTAAAAGGTAGTTTCTACCCTGAAGAGCCAAAAGGTCTAGATCATACTAATTATTCTGTATGCTTGAAAAATCTCTAAAATATATATGCCCAAACATTTTATTCCTCTAACTCCCTAGATACAGGGTCAGTCTAGTTGATCAGATACCGTCATGCATAGTAAGTGGGGTCCAGAGATAGAAAACAGAACCTTTGAGAAACTGCATGCCACTTTTAAAATCCCAAAGCTTCTCCCTTAAACAAAAGTTAATCTTTTTATTATGCTTGCCTAGGGATGATATATTCCTGCATATGCTGGAATTCAATTCATCTCAATTCATCCAACATTAATTAAACATTTACGATGTAGCAAGCACTATGTCAAGTGCTGGGGATACAGAGACAAAATAAAAAACAACCTCCACCCTCAATAAGCTAATATTGCACTGAAATTGTTGTTCACCCTTCATTTTTGAGGAGAATCAATGACATCACAATAGTGGACAATGTGTGATGTCTGCAAAATCATCACCCCCAGTCTTTCTTTCAGAGTCATCAAAGTCTAGTGGCCAGACAAAACTCAAGACAATGAATCAATATAATCTGGGTCCAAATATACTCCTTTTATTTTTCAAGCTATGATGATAACTGACATCAATATTGATGTCTTAATGTTTACAAGGTGCTTTACTCATACCAACCCTATAAAGTAGGTAGCAATACTATCATCTTATCCTCAAAAAAGGTCACAGAGCTATGAAAGTGTCAGAGCGAGTCTCCCAAGTGCAAAGTCCTCTTATTTCTCCAGTATACCATGAGATATCTCTGACAAAAGAAAACAAAACAAAACAAAAAACCTGGCTGATTGTTCTTCTGACATGTAAATTGCTTTTCAATCTTTCCTAGCATTTTGAAAATCATAAGACCTAAGAGGTAAAAAAGAGCAATATCAAAAAGTTACATGACTTTATCACCGAATATAGTGAGCAAGCTGATATCCGAGCTCTTTTCAAATAAAGTTCAGTTGCCAGAAGGAAGACTGATAGCTTGGTGAAGAATCTAGCTTTCGGCTCTTTGTATGTAACATATCCATACTACTCATCGTGCAAAGAATCACTTCCTTCAAAAATGTGAAAGTCCAGATGTATTTTTAGGTTTCTTCTACACTGAAGGAGGCATGAGAAAAACACAGAGGTATTCATAGAACCTATTTGTCAAGTTTTGCTAATTTTCATTGCACTTTGCCTTTAAAATAGTAAGTCTGGGAATAATATTCTATAGGACTGATATTTGTTGTCATCAGAGATTTTTTGCCTGAAAAATTCAAAGACCTTTATTTTTCAGTTCTGGAATTTCCATTTCACATAGAAAAAACTCGGTTATCATTCACCAAGGACAGAGTCGTAAATCAAGCCAGATGCCCTTTACTCTTTGATTTGCCCATGACACCTGCCCCCTGGCAGAAAATTTGAGGTGTAATTGGGTGTGCCTCTCAGAAAGGCAGGTCAGATCCCATTCTAAGGACCATTATACTTAAAATCTCTATCTCAAGCACATTTTGAAACCTTAGTCAATGGGTCACATTCTAAACAATTTTTATGTAATCAGATTCTATTATCTCAAAATAGTTTAAATGACGCTCATTCATGGGTGGAAGTATAAACAGTGTTAAATATAAAATCTGGAAAACAGACAGGGCTGAGCGGAATTAAGGGGAAGGAAGTTCTGAGACTCCGTAGAAGAAAGACTGGCCACTGTTGTAGTCTTATTTTGTCCCCTAGAGGTACCCACCTTTGCTTCTCAGTAGTTGCTCCTGAGAGAGGATGGCTACGATAACCCTGTGGGTGGGGGCAGGTAAAGAAATATGTTTTCATAGCACAGAGAGTCCAAAAGGCACTGCCACAAAAAAAGTAGTATACCCTATGCAAATATCCCCAATGCAAATATCTTAGAAAAAGCTCTCATCCCAGTTAATAGCTCTCAACCTGGATTTCATTCCTAGTTCTGACAACTAGCAACTATTTGATCAAAGAAAAGTCACAACTTCTCCAAATCTCAAATTTCTCATCTTTAAATTCTAGATAATGATACTTGAACCCTAGGGAAGCTACTTTGTAAATTACTAATTCTATAAAAATGTGAATTACTCTAATTCCTTGAAGTTCTTCGTGAGAGTGGTGCTCTAACTGGATTTTGAGTAGGTATTTGGGGACTGGAATTTTTAATGATCTTCACAGCTAATTTTTCTGTTGTCATACAACTATGATTCCACTTTAAAAAAAATAGAAAATCATGTAGCTCAATGTTTTAGAAATAATTCTGAGACAATGATTCATTAAATATGTATTTTTAGACTTCTCTAAGTCTTTCTTAACTTTAACTTTTTCTAGACCTCCCAGCACTTGTAACATATGTTTCAAAAAGGAAAATCTGGGAGTGGCATGCCTCTAGACATCTTATGTAAACAGGAAAAAAAAAACCCTTTTTTTCTACTGTGTTAAAAGTCAAAATAATTCGTTTATTCAATGAATAGGTATTAAGCATCTACTATTTACAAAGTACTTTGCTAAGTTATTATGGAAACATAATAAATTTTACATAAGATCCAGTCTCCCCGAAGTAGGGGGCAACAAGGATTCTTAGAGGTCATCTAATCTAATCCCCTCATTTTACAGATGAGGAAACTGAGGCATGGAGATGGTAAATGACTTATCCAAGTCACATGAACACAAAGTAGCAAAGCCAGGATTAGAATGTGTTCTTTCACTCCAAATCCTGTACTCTTTTCACTGAAGTAGGCTGACTTTCAATGACATTAACACACATAACTGAAATATACCATGTTACATGAAAACTATATGGAAAAATGCAAAGGCCTAGAACTAGCATTTTAGATAGACTTTAAGGCTTGGTCAGGGACTTATCAAATTCCTCTTACTGAGGGCATTACAACACTAAACCAGGAACGCACATTCACTGATATCCATTAAAAGCAGGATTTGGAAAGGTCTATTGGGTTCAAAATTCAATTTAATGGTACGTAAGTTTAGAAAAACCATTTATTCTCTTTGAGCCTTTTTTTGATCGATAAAATGGATATAATATATTATTTGCCCTACAAGGTTTTATAATACTATAATAAAATCCTTTATTAATCTTATATAAACATTTATAATAAAACCTTTTATAAATCTTAAAGAAATTTTAAGAGTTATTTTTTCTGGGCAAGGCAGAGCAGAACCCAGTCATACTTTGTAGTCTAACAGAAAAAAAAAACGAACAAGCATCAAATTTGGAGTCAGGAGATTTGCTTACTCTCTACTAACTTCTTGAATGACTTGGACAAGTCACTTCACTTCTCTGGGGGTTCAGTTCCAGATCTTTAAAATGAAGGCATTGGATTCACTTATCTCTAAGATCTCTTCCAGCACTAAATCTGATGATACTATGAAATAAATTAGATTATTCTGTTTAATGAAATTTCATCTCAAACTAATGGCTTTCTTTGCTTTCTTAAAAAAAATACACTTCCTTTCAGGCTTTGAATCTGAATTTTAAGCAAGAGGATTCACAGGAACCCTCTCCACCTTTTATTAAAAATAACAAAAATTGACATTCAAATGCAGAAAGAAAAGCCACAGAGCCCCATCTGCTCTGAGTTCCTGTTCACTTAGAGCCCAGCATTTGACGTAGGCTTGTTGTGTTTTGAACAGACATATTAGAAATGCTCATTCAGAAAGGAAATGGGCTTATACATAATCTGAAGAAGAAAACACCATTCACAGAAATGTTATTCAAGAAGAATGGGCACATCTCTTATTTAAATGAGCCTTATCTTAGGAGAACTGAAAAATAGTTATGCATTATGCCAGGCAGAGAAAAAAAAATACTTTTTACTTTTGAGTATCCTCTAGATTAATGTATTCTTATTAACTCAAAGGTAAAAAAATGTGATGGACTATGACAATAGTTTTTAGTTGCTTAGCTTTCTGACTTTAAAATATATCATGATATGACATGAGTAGGCAGGAAGCTTGATTCCATAGAGGAAACATTGGATTTGAAATCTGAGAACTGGGATTTAATTTCCAATTCCTTCAATTACTAGTGTGACCTTGGGTCAATGTCTTGAGCAAGATATTCCATGTCTAAGTGCCTTGGTTTAGAACTATTTAAATCTCAATTCTCTTCCCTAAGATCTTATGTAAGTCCTTTGATCTCTTGTAGCCTTCGTGTCTTGCTCTACGTTTATAATCCTTTGAATTATGTAATATCATTGTTCCCAATATTTAAAATGTAACATAGCAACACATTCAATGAAATTTCAGTTCTTCAAACTAAGCTACAACTCACAAAAAAGAATCTGGATTTAATGTCTACCCTTCAGAATAGCAAAGATAAGGACCTAAAAGAAAAAAAAAATAACGGAATGTTTCATAATTCTCCCTAAAATAAATTCTCCCTATATTTACCAAAAATTTGGCTTTCCCTATTTTCATACTTCTAGCTTTGTTATCTACCAAAGCATGCCTCTTCATATATTTCAAGGTAAGGTAAACAAAACTGTTAATACCTATAACTTTTCTTTTTTTTTCCAAACAGAAATTTATAATATAAATTTTCTTACTCCAGAATGAAATTTTCATTTAAAATACAAAAGAAGGGCTTTGATATGGTTATAAAGCAGGGAAAGGATCTGATCTCTCTCAAGAGATTAGCAAAGAAGTGTTATCCAGAGGAGAAAGGAAGGAAAGACTGCTAAACTCTAAGTGACAGAGATGACATGATTCCTGAAGGGAAAGGTGTTGGAGCCTCTGAAGAATGTTTTCAAGGAATAATCATGTGAATTTAAGATTGCTACTAGGAGAGAGATCATCAGTAGCGAAAGATAGTGATTTCCTGCTGAGATAGCTATTTGTCCACATCATGATAATTACAGAAAATTTAAAAAATATCTTGAATCTTCACTGACCAAATATGCAGGTCTTGCTGACTTCCTTAAGACTTGTGAAACTAAATGACTACAACTCACTTGTGGTTATTTGTGTAGGTGCAAATTAACTTCCAGACAGAAACTAGAAAATATTACTAAATTTAATGGTCTTAGTGAAGAAACTGATGACTTCAAGGACACAGGTGGCATCTTCATCATTGCTGCTTATCACAAGCAAAATCTTGAGGAAAGAAGAGCAAATTTAGAAAGGGAACAACTGGTGATGAAAATGTTCTAGGAACAGGATTTGGATTTCTAGTTCATGTCATTAAAAAAAAAAAAAAACGACAGGGCCCTAGGCAGAGATGGATGGCACCTAATAAAAGCTAGTAAAATGTATTTTCTTGGAGTGGGTACAAATTTAACGAAAAGGCACTTAAACTGAAAAGAAAGGGCACAGAGAAAACTATCGATTTGTATAGACCATAGAAAGTAGACATAGCACAAGAAGAAGAATAGCAATAGAGATGCCAAGAAATTAACAGACTACAACGTTCAAAAAAACAGAGCCAGTGATAGAACTCATAACCTTGGATTTTTATATGCAAATGCACATAGTGGGCAACCAACAAGGTAAACTAGAGATCCTCCCACCTTATAGGTATCACTGAAACTTGGTGGTATAAAAAGTGATGGCTAGAATGTGATTATGGAAATGTATACATTATTTAGGCAGTTAATAGTGTTGGGCCTGGAGACAGGAAGGTTCTTTTATTTGTTTAGTTCTTTCCATCTGACTCTTTGTAACTCCATTTTGGTGTTTCTTGGCAAAGATGTTGTTTTCTATTCCCTCCTGTAGTTCATTTTATAGATTAAAAAAAATGAAGTAAACAGGGTTGAGTGACTTGCCCAAGGGTCACACAGCTAGTAAGAATCTGAGGTCAGATTTGAATTCATGTCTTCCTGACTCCAGGTCTGGCACTCCATCCACTGTGCTACCTAGCTGCCCAGAGTCTGAAAGACCTGAGTTTAAATCCAGTCTCAGCTACTCACCAGCTGTGTGACCCTAGGCAAGTCATTTAACCTCTCTTTGTCTGTTTCCTTATCTGTTAAATGCGGAAGATAATAGCACCTTGCCTCTCAGAGTTGTTGTGAGGACCAGAGGAGATAATAATTGGAAAGTGTTTAGCAGAGTGTCTGGCAAAAGTAACCATTATACAAATATTAGCTATTATGATTACTGAAAGGAATGACCAAGTAAAAGCAGGGAGGAAGGGAGAATAGCATTGTATATTATAAAAATGTAATCATGTAAGGAAGCCCAGGAACCAGAGTTAAGGAAACCCAGTAGAGAGCATTTTCAGTAAAAATCAGCAGAGACGGAAAGAGATATTGTCATCTAAATATACTGTAAACCACTTGAACAGAAGAGGAAAAAAAAGATGAAGAGATAAGGAAACATGGCACTGACCTAACATGATGAAGTTTGATGGGGGAGTTCAATTATCTGGACATCTGCTGGATTTCTCTCTGAAATGAAAGCATAGCAACCAAATTATTTTTAAGACATGTTTAGTATTTCGTATACTGTCAGTTTTGGTTTATCTATTGGTTTGTTATAATGAAATGCTTTTTTCCTCTTTTTTGTTCTTTATCACAAAGGATGGCTCACTGGGGAGGCAAAGAGGAGGGATACATTTGAAAATAAAGATCACATGAAAAGTAAAGATTTCAATTAAAATTAAAAACAAAAAAATGATAGTTGGAAAATGGGAACAAGAGCAGGGCACTACAGATGAATCCCAAATGTGAGAGAAGTTTCCTTAAGTATACTGTCAGCGGTGCTAAAGCTCAGAATAAGGATTGTGGTGAGGAAAACTAAGGACAAAAAAAGGGGGGAGGTCGGAAGAAGATAAGCTATTTTGAAAGAAATAAGTAACTCAGGCTAACGGGGACCACAGATGGGAATGATTAAAATGATCATGACAGGGAAGGATCAAAAGACAGAGCTGCTGCATGTTTATTTTATTTCTGTTTACTAAAGAGTTCTGGACCATTGCCAGTGGTCTTGACTTTTGTAGTGCCACTGGACTCCAGTGACTCTGGGGAAAGGAGTGAGGCTAATGAATCGGTGCAGCTCTGCCTCACCTAAATCCAATTCATTCACAAGTCAAGACATCACCTTCATGACATCATTGGTCCTCTTCAAGAATGAAGAATGAATAGCTAAAAAGAAGACCTAACAAAAATGGTAATAAGGATTTAATACCCATGATAAGTAGGGAGATAATAAGAAAGCATCTAATTACCATTGATGATTTCATGACAATCAATCATTCAATCAACAAGGATTTATTTATTAGTTTTTCATACTGAATCTCCCTATCTTAACCAGGCTGGACATGTAGCAGCCACTGATTGGCAGAATCCCAGTACTGATCAACCTGTTTTGTTTTTTTTCACATGGGCTGGTGAGACCCACATCTCCTACCCCTCATCATTTAGGCGGCATGATGATGACCCCAGAGGGCTCACCATATTGGTGCCCGACAGTGAAGACCCCAATAGTCTTTAGCCCTACTATAGCTCAAAATTTCCAGTCTCAAGCAGTCTACCAGTTCCAGCCTTACCAGCAACAAGGACTGTAGGCATGAGTCACCACCAATAAGTATTTAAGAAGGATGCCCTTAGTACCAGATATAATGCTAAGTCCTGGGTATTCAAAGACGAAAGTAAAATAAGGTTCCCTCTTAGAACTCACATTCTAATGCTAGATATAGCAAAGATACATATGAATGTCTATGAATATACGCACAATGAATGCAAGAAAGTTTTGGAAAAGGTTACCCTAGCATCTAGGGCATCTAAAATAGTTCCAAAAAGTACATTGCACTTGAGCTGAGTTTTCAGAGAAACCAGCTATAAGAGTTGTATGGCAGTGCATGGGATCCAGGCACAGGGACAGGAGATGAAGTGATGTGAAAGTTTAACAGTAAGTAAGCCAGTTTGACCAGAACTCAGAATATAAAGAGAGGGATAAAATATAAGACTACAAAGGTAGGAAGTTGCTCAACAATCATTTATTAAATGCTTACTATATGCCAGTACTTGTGCTAAGTACTAAGAACACAAATAAAGGTTAAAAAAAACAGTGCTTGCCCTCAAGGAACTCATATTCTTTTTTTGTTTGTTTTGTTTTTATTTTTAGGCAATTGGGGTCAAGTGACTTGCCCAGGGTCACACAGTTAGTAAGTGTCAAGTGTTTGGTCTGAGGATGGATTTGAACTCAGGTCCTCCTGACTTCAGGGCTGGTGCTCTATCCACTATGCAACCTAGCTGCCCCCAGGAACTCATATTCTAATGGTGGAGACATGAAAATAATGAGCTACATACAAGATATAGACAAAGCAGATGGAAGTTAATTTAAAAGGGGAAAATACTAGCAGCAGGAGGGAGAGGGAGAACTCTGTAAGAACTCTTGTAGTGAACTGAATTTTGAAGGAAGCCAGAGACTGTAGGAAGAAACATAGAAGGAGAACATTCCAGGTATGTAGACAACCAATACAAATGCATGGAGCTCAAGTGGCATGTGTGCGGAACAGCAAGTATTCTAGTATAGCTAGATCAACCAATGAATGGATGTGAATATGGTGTTAGAAGACTAGAAAAGTTGAAAAGGGGCCAAGTCATAAAGATTTTTAAATGCAAAAGAAAGAAATTTGCGTTTGATTCTTGAGCTAATTGAAAGACACTTAAGCTTGTTGAATGAGGAGATGATATGGTCAGAGACCTGTGCTTTAGCAAAATTAATTTGGCAACTGTGTTGACAATAGATTAGAATGGAGAGACTTGTGACAAGAAGACTAAACAGGAGGCTATTGTAGTAGTCCAGGTAAGAAGCAAGAAGGGCCCAAACAAAGATGTGTGAATGGAGAGGAGACGCACATGAAATATACTGTGGACACAGAAACAATAGCATTTGGCAACCGTTTGGATGTATGAGGTGACTGAGAATAAGGAGTTTTGTCTGACCCTAAGGTAGTTAATCTGAATGATTGGGATGAAAGTAGTGCCTTTGATAGTAATAAGGAATTTTGGAAGAGAGGTGGGTCTAGGAGGAAACATAATGAATTCTGTTTGGGATATGCTGCATTTTAAGTTCCTCTGGGATGATCCAAACTGAAATGTCCAATAAGCAGTTTGTAAGGTGGGACCTGAGGTCAGGAGAGAGGTTTGGTACTGATACAAAGATCAGGGAGACATCTGTGTTTAAATTATAATTGAACTCAAGGGAGCTGATTGAAGTTTCCAAGAGAAAACAGAGAGAAAAGAGAAGGTCCGGGACAGAAACTTGGGCTACACCCTTTCTGGCTGTAAGAGAGTTAACGAATCATCAAAGGAGACTGAAAAGAAGTCTGACAAATTAGAGGAAACCAAGAAGAATGAAATGCCCCAAAGGCGTGGAGTGAAGGATTTCCGGGAATAGAGGGTGCTCAATCACCCCAAGTGCTTCAGAGAGGTCAAGAAGAATGGAGCTTGAGAAAAGGTTCTTCAACTTAGTGGTTGGGAGATTTGGGGTAATACTGAAGAAAGTGGTTTCAGTTAAATGATGAGGTTAGATGACAGATTTGAGGGGATTAAGAAGAGACTGAGAGGAGAGAAATTTGTGACATTGGCTATAGATTTTTTTAAAGAAGTTTGGTTAAGAAAGGGAAGAGAGATTATAGAACAATTTCAGGCAAGGTAAGGATTTTGAAAAGATGATGGAGATGTAGGCATGTTTTAGGCAGCAAAGAACAAGCCAGTAGGAAAGGAGAGAGTGAAGATTAGAGAAGGATAATAGTGGAATCAATCTACTGAAGAAGATAGAAGGGAATGGGTTCTAGACTATACAAAGAGAGGTTGGCCTTGGTGAGATGTGTCACTATTAGAAACTGGACGGGGCGGGAGAAGGAGGGAGAGAGAGGGAGAGGGAGAGGGAGAGACAGAGACAGAGAGAGAGATGTGTGTATGAGTTTGTACTAAATAAAATTCCCAAATTTTTTCCAGCTGATCTGGTAACTCACCAAACTTCCTCCCTACCTCTCTCTATGGATATGTGTGTGTGTGTGTACATATATATGTACATATGTATACTGTGTATGTGTATATGTGTATATACACACTCTTTATTAAAACATTGCCCTATAATGGACTTAACCAAATAACCAGATCATTTAACAAGTAGATGTGCAACAAACATTGATTATTCCATTGTCTCTCTCAATGGTAATGATATTCTCATGAATCAATGAAAAACTTTTATTGAGCACTTAATGAGTCAAACACTGTTCTAAATGCCAAAGATAAAAAATACAGTAAGACAGCCCTTTCCCTAAAGGAACTTACAGTCTGATGGGGGAGCCAACATAGATAGGAGAATAGTGGCCAGGGAAGAAAATTACAGTCCGGGAAGTCACAAAGATTGTGAATCAAAAATTGAGCAGACAATTGACATGTTCTTTCCAAAGGCTTGGAGGTATTGATCTGGTTACAGAGCTCAGAGCAAGAGGTGGAAAATGGCCAGAAGGGTCCAGAGGGGCAGAAAACTATTTTAGTGAAAATGAGGCCAAATTGTCTTATAGAGAGCAGAGATGATTGGCTCATTTCCTCCCATTCATAGTCTCTGGTAGTCTGGTTTGGAAGGTGGAGCAGCAGCAACAGCAAAGGTAGATGCAGAGACAGAGCATGATATCTACTGAAATTGAAACTCTGAAGTCATTTTTAACTAATTTTTTCTCTACATCCCCAATATCTAATCAGTCTATGAGCCTTGCTTAATATTTTTTGAAAATATCTATTAAAAATAGTTCCTCTAGGGGAAAGAGGGTCCAACGTGCTTTCCTATTGACCATTCATTATTGATGTTCTTGTTAGGGCAAAGTACAGTGCCAGGTGACTGGCACTGAGCGTATGCATACCATGTTCCCTATTGCCTCATCTCTGCCAAATGGCAAGGCAAATAGAAAACTTCCACACCAAACAAGAAACAGTTTCCCTTTCTTCCCTGAAACATAGTTGGTGACTCCTGGACATATTGGTAGAGCAAAGGGGCATCGAGGTGGCTCAGTGGATAGAACACTTGTCATAGAGTCAGGAGGACCCGAGTTCAAGTCCAGAATTAACCCCTTACTAGCTATGTGTCCATGGACAAGTCATTTAACCTGGATGGCCTCAAAAAAAAAAAAGAATCCCTCACATCCTTTAAAGTCTAGCTCAGGTGCTACTACCTACCTACATGAGGCCTTTTCTGATCCCTCCCTCTTGAGATTATGTAGTAGAGCAAAGATAAATACATTCTGACCCATGGGCAAGAGTGCAAACACCCTGGTCATCCCCCAGTATTCCCATTTATCTCTGTCCTGGACATCTGTAGATTTTTGGCTTTTACCCAGTGTCTGACTCAGCTAGGAAAAGATTTATGGCCACTAGTCATCACACCAGCAGGAACTAAGAGCTCTAATTAGTCCCTACTTAGGACAGTGGCTCCAGGTGATAGCTCAAGAGCCTTGGCCTCTAATTACAGATGAATTATTTTCTTTCTAGCTTCAACAAAATGGCCAAACAGGTATAGCCTAGCAAGTTCAGAGACATTCTTTTATCAAGTCACATCTGCTAAGTTGCTGTGTATTCCTTCTCTGAGGCCATCCTGTGCCTCAATTTTCTAATCTATAAAGCAGAAGAAATGCCTTTTACCTAGTTTGCTTGTGGTTTTGAGGAAACTATTTGCTAAGATGTTTACAAGCTGATGATTAGAGATAATAGTGGTATGCAATCTGAATCAACTTTTACACAAGTCACTTTTTCAGCACATCTTAATTCAAATTTTCCTTTCCCCATTTACTGTCATCACATTCGTTGTTATCCATTCTTCCCACTGAAATACATATTTGTATCTCCTAAGCCTCTTCAGAAAGTAGTCACTTCACTGAAAATAAGAGTTTCAATATCAAATATTAGGGTAGTCACATAAAAATGGTATCTAAATTATAACAGTACCACATTTTTTTATAGTTTCTTTATACTTTTATAGTTTTCTTTATAGTGCTTTATAGTTTCAAAACATTTCTGTAAACTAGCATTTGTTAAATGGTGACTGTGTGTCAGGCACTGTATTCAGTTCTAGGGCTACAAAGAAAGACCAAACAATCTCTGCAGTCTCTGTTCTCAAGAAGCCCATGAGGGACACAACATGCAAGCTTGTGTAATACCCACCCTCCCACACATCCCCCCACACACCTCTTATGGGGGAGACACTCAAACAACTAAAAACAACCCATTTACACACATCTCTAATAGGGGAGACAATATGAAAATAATTATGTACAACACACACAAACACACAGGCACACACACAATAAATTGGGGGGGGGGTAATCTCCAAAGGAAGGCACTAAGATTAAAAAGACCTGGGACACATATAATCTCATCTGATCTGCAAAACAAGCCAGTATGGTAATTATTATAAGCAATATTAAACACATTGCTTAGTAAAGAAAGCTGAGGTTTGGAAAGGTTGACTGATTTAATTGATAGTGCTGGAGTTGGACCTTGAATCCAACTGCTTTCTAACCTTTACTATGCTGGCTACAGTAAAACAAATTAGCCATCAGCATGACTTTGTGAAGAGAAATTGCTGAGTTTCCTTTTGGGAAATTATTTTGAGATATTATATATTTTCATCAGTATTAGATTTTTTTTTTTACTTATATTTCTGCCTAAACATGGAAAACAGACTTTTATAAGTCTTCTTCAGTTCTATGATTCATTGACATGAGATTATTCAGCTTTTCTAGTTTGCTTATTATATGATTCACGTTGAACTGACTGTGTTAACTAACTAGGTGGCTATTAGTCAAATGTGATTGTTTGAGAATATAATCTTTCTGGAAAAGGATTAGTATTTCATATATATATATTTGTATATTTATATATATTTATATATATATTTATTATATATATATATATATTCTTTTCCACATATGGTTTGAATGAGTTATATGATATCTGCTATAAGTTATTTTCTTACACATACAAAGATTGAGAGAAAAGAGTCCCAAAGAGTCCCATGAGCAAAGTTGTGTTGTAATAACCCACCCCTGTCCTGGCAATTGATCCATTAAGAAAATGAAAATAATGGCTATTCCCTACTTGAGGAGCACCTCCAAAATGATCTCAGAAAATAAGGTGTGAACTAACTTACAATACCCAACAATGCTTGTTCTGTACAACGATTTATAGACCTGGACTTATATGAAATGAAAAAGTAAGGGATGACAGAATCTATATATAAGTTTTTATGTATATATGTGACAGTGGTTTTGTTCATTTGGGGGTCAGGGACAGTATCTTGGAAGTAGCTAGCTATAGACACTTAAACTTTCTAAATCAAAAAAAAAAATGTTACATGTAATGTTTCTGACCTGGAAGACAAGAACTGCTGACACAAGAGTTTCTGTGCTAAACTTTCAGAATGTTTGAGAAATTCCCCTTTTGACTAAGTTTTTAAGTTCAGCGCACCCCCAGAAAACCATCCATACTGGGCATCCCCTTTGAACACTTTTTCTTCAAAAGGGTCTTGAAAGTAACTGTGATTCATGGTTTTTTTTTTTTTACTAAAAAGAAATTAACTGTATGGAAAACTTAAAGCTTTCCAAAAGCACTTGCTAGGTAACCTTTTCTTCAACCTTTCCAATCACATTCTTTTTATAAGGGGTAAAGTTCTTAGCACTTCATACTTTCCAAATACTTTAGCCCTAATAACCCCATCCCCAAATTACTATGATCTTGCTCAGTCTTAAGTTCTGTTTTTTTTTTTAAAAACATCATGGACACTTTAACCTTATGGACTCCTCAGAGTAATGTTTATAAAAGCATAAAACAAAATACATGGAATTACAAAGGAAGCCAATTTTATGAAAATATAGCTATAAAATATTCCTTTTAAAGTTCATAAACCACAAATTAAGAACTCCTAGATATATCATCAACAGCATAGATATTATTCAGCTATCTCAGAGACACTGAAATCCAGCGCAACTAGCTCTTCGATTAAGATTCAAAATATCTGAGTTCAGGCCCCTTTTCTGCCATTCACTACAGACTTGGAAAAACTTACTTAACATCTTTGTGACTTTTTTACCCTTTCTTCCAGCATATCCTTACATTTCTGTACAGATTTCCACATCATAAGGATAGCTTCTTCTCTTCTCCTCACTTTTCATCTTGCTTTTATCTATTGTCTACCCCTCATTAAAATGTAAGGCAGCTGGGGCAGCTAGGTGGCACAGGGGATAGAGCACCAGCCCTAAAGTCAGGAGGACCTGAATTCAAATCCAGCCGCAGACCAAACACTTGACACTTGCTAGCTGTGTGACCCTGGGCAAGTCACTTAACCCCAACTGCCTTTAAAAAAAATGTAAGGCAGCTAAGTGGCCCAGTGGGTAAAGCTGTGAATCTGGAGTCAGGAAGACTCATCTTCCCGAGTTCAAATCCTGCCTCAGATACTTGCATTAGCTTTGTGACTGTGGGCAAGTTATTTAACTCTGTTTGCCTCAGTTCCTCATCTGGAAAAGAAGCTGGAGAAGGAAATGGCAAACCACTTCAGTATCTTTGCCAAGGAATTCCCAAATGGGATCACAAAGAGTCCCATGTGACTGAGAGTAAAAACAAACAAACAAACAAAAACATGACTGAACAACAATTAAAATATAAGCTCTGGGGTAGCTAGATGGTACAGTGGATAGACTACCAGCCTGGAGTCAGGAGGGCCTGAATTCAAATACGGCCTCGGATACTTGACACTTACTAGCTCTGTGACCCTGGGCAAGTCACTTAACCTCAATTGCCTCACAAAAAAATGCTTGTTGACTGACTGACCATAAAAATCATAGGGATATTCTGAGGGGTAATAATTTTGGGATACTACAAGGCACCTATGTAAAAAAATAAATAAATTACGTATGTCTCATTTTCCTCTGCTGTAGAATAGTTATGATAATGGCTACCTTAGAAAGTTGTTGGGAGGATCAAACATAAACAATTATATAAATGTAAGCTCTTCCAATAGAATATAAATTTTTTGAGAGCAGGTACCATTTCATTTTTATCCTTGTGTCACTGGTGGCTAGAAAACTACGTGTTACACAGTGTGTGCTTAATAAATATTTGTTGTTGAGTATGTGGTGTTTATGATAGGTTTTTTGTGATTATTTTTTAAGAGTATAGTCTTCATACAGACTGCATTAGTACAAGGAATTAGGGAAGAAACACTCAGAATGGTAACATTCATGTATCATTTTTAAGGAATTTCAAAACCATTTTTATGTGGAAATTTCTCCTTTTACTTTTGGTGAGTTTCAGTTGAAAATGCCCAAATACTCAAGAATTTCTTCATTCCAAGTGATACACTTCTAAAATTCCTCTTCTCATTGGTGGAACTGTCCATATTTTATAAATATCTTTTAACTGAGAAAGGAAATTCTCATACTTCTTTGCCATTTCCTCTTTTTAAGTTAATGACCAGTTTGAAGAAAACTGATATGTGGGAGTATTTTTTTGTGTCTGGTTTTTTTTTTTTTTTAGAGTACAGCACTCTAAAATACAAAATGAACTAAAGGGTTGCACAGTGGTTGAACAGGAAATGGGGGGGATTAGAAGAACCTGACCTTAATGCTTCTACTGGTACCATCCCAACCCAACATCATCTTCTGTGATATCCAGTAAAACTAAAAGACATGTCAACAAAAGTGGGCAAAGTGAAGCAAGCAGGTACTTTTCTGGGAGGCTTGTGTGAATATTCACGCAAATAGATAGATACTTTAAATTCTTTGTGGGGGTGGGGAATCTGTGGCCTTGAGGCCACATATGGTCCTCCAAGTCCTCAAGTGCAGCCCTTTGACCTAGACAGCCACATGTGGCCTTGAGGCAGCAGGTTCTCCACTCCTGCTTTAGTGAAGTGACATCATAGACAATTTCAGGAACCTTTGAAAATCAACAATGGCTTCCTAACCTGAGAACTAATCCGGCCTGTGCTGATGAGGAAGTTTGACCCTCCCAACAGAATGTCCCCAAATCATAAAAGATCCCACTCTTTTGCTTGGAATCTTTTATTTTACTGATGTCCCAATAAGAAAAATTGGTTGCAAGGGAGCACAAAAGAAAACTAGGAATTAAAATGGAAAAATATTTCATAAAAATACAAAACTTCTTCAACATTACAATATTCATATCAGAAAGTAAAAATAATTTTAATTATTATGGAAAAAAGAATCAATCAAAACTGTTGCTTTATTACATCCCTCTGAACCCACTCCTGAATTAGGCTCCTCCAAAGCTCATAAGCTTCTTTTTGGTGAAGTTAAATATTTGTAGGAGTAGCAAGGTGGTACAGTGGATGGAGTGCCAGGGCTGGAGTCAAGAAGACTCATCTTAGTGTGTTTAAATCTGGCATCAGACACTTACTAGTTGTGTGACCTTGGGCAAGTCATTTAACCCTGCTTGCCTCAGTTTCCTCATCTGTAAAATGAGCTGGAGAAGGAAACGGCAAATCACTCCAGTATCTTTGACAAGAACACTCCAAGTGGGGTCATGAAGAGTCAGACATGGCTGAAATGACTGAATAACAAATATGTGTAGCTTTCTTTCTTTAGCATCTGCCATTTTGTTATACATTGTATCAGTTCTAATTGACAATTTTGTTATTCATCATAATGATAATTGAAGAAATGCCTTCTAGTGCATTTTCATTCAGACTTTCTGGATGAAAGTCAGGAATGGGAATGATGAAAAGATAAGGTTAGTACAGGTTACACTTAGCTGTAGAATCCCTTGCTGCTTCAAGTTTAGTTTGGGTATGCAAATACACCCCAATGCCCCATCCAGCACATTTTCTGCAAACCAATCAAGCGAGAAACATAATTCTAATAGCAAAGATTTTAATTCAAACAGAATAGCCAAGTAAATAAAAGAAACATTTAAAAACATGTTTCTCACCGGATTATCAAAATATTTTAGTTTTGTTTTTTTTTCCAAAGCCAAATCATTCAATTTTATCATTTTCTATTATACCCAGTGAAATTACATACTGGATAACTTAGAGAAAATGCAGTTCATCTCCTTCTCTCACTAAAATGCCTCTTTAAAGTATTTTAGTGTATTCTTCCACTACAATGCTACTTAATATACTGTCAAGGCTTGAAGTGACTTAGATCCTAGGAAGCAGTTCCAGAAAAATAAAATAAAATAAAATAAAGTCTTGGTAGATGCTACCAAGCAGGATAGTTTTCAACTACAGGCATAGTGGTATTTGTTGCCTTCAGACCAGCCTCATTGTTAACCAAGAGAGTGCCACAAGGTAATGAAATTGACTGGCCATTGGACCTCATAAAGGTATAGAGTTGTGATTTTCATCAGGGGAAGAGACACTCACAACTTATTGCCTAGACCCAAAGAGTGTTGACTAACAAATAGATCACTATTCACCTAAGGAAAGCTGTCTAGAGGAGTTCCATAGGGCTCTGTCACTGACTCTCTTCTACATATATGCAAATATGGGTCAGCTTTATAATTTGGTGACCAAAAAAGTTTAAGGTGAGATGAAGGATAAGGAAGGACTATATCTATTATTTCACTGACACAGAAAACTCTTAGGTGAGGAAACTCTCTGCCAACACAGACTTATCATCTTATCATCTCAGAGAGTTGACTAGAATACCGAGGCCTCAAGTGACTTTCCTCTGCTCACACAGCTAGTTTGTGTCAGAGACAAGTCTTGAACCCAAGTCTTCCTGATTGGCTTTCTATCTATTCTGTCATGCTACTTATTTTGAATTCAGGCTACTTAATAGAAGAAGGATCCTGGAACAAGGCAGGCAGTAGTTCCACTGGGACTAATAAATCTGGAGGACTGTGTCCAATTCTAGGAAACCAAATTTAGAATGTAAATTAACAAAGTGAAGTCCGTTCAGAGGAGGGTGACCAGGATAGCAAAGGGACTCAAAAAATATAATATGAGAATCAATTGAAGTAAATGGGAGTGCTCAGATTAGAGAAGAGAAAACTCAAAGACATTAGCATAGCTGTCTTCAAATTACTAACTCATTTTCGCATGGGACAGGAGTTGCAATTGTTCTTTTTGGCCCCAGAAGACAGAGCTAGAACCTGTGGACAAAAATGATGGGAAGTCAGATTTAAGCTCAAAATTAAAAAAAAAAAATCCTAATAATTAAACTTGTCTAAAATGTAACAAACTATTTTTCAAGAGAGTGAGTTCCTTGTCAATGGAAGAAATACATATATCACATTTGTTAGACACCATGGGAGAACTGGGTTCACTAAAATTACAAAGCAGAAAAGTTCTGCCTTTGAATTCTTCTTGCTGAAATGACTAACTCCTTTCTGCTCCTCCAAATGTTGAACCTGACTGGTCTATTCAAACTTATTCCAGATTCATCTGCCACTTGGTTATTTATAAGTTTCTGAATAAGTCACAAAATGTCACATACTATTTTTTTTCTTTTTTTTGCTGATCCAATCCTACAAGTGACAAACTACAATTTTAGGTTTTTCACTCTTCCTATAAGTCACTTTTAGTTGGAAAATGAGCATATCGAAGGAATTTTTAAAAATAAAAATAATTCTACCATCATTAAACACTGAAAGATACTGTATGCTAGGGTGACTATTAAAGTACTCATCCAACTGCTTTACTCATGATTCCCCAAATACTTTACGCATTTTCTAATCTAACTTCTACATCTCTGCTTATAGCTTTATGCAAATTAGAATCTATGACTTCCCCCTTTTTATTAAACCCTTATCTGTTCCTCAAATCATGGCAATATTCAACTATGGAACATCAGAAGGTTGAAAACACTAAGGAACTTAAAGAAAATAAAAAGCAAGGTAAACTACATTTGACCACCTGCAAAATTACACATAGAAGAACCATGTGATGAATTTTCCAGTTCCATGATCCTCTCCTTTTTTGAGGACAGCTGTGGTTGTTGTGTCAGAGGATACAATTATTGTTGTTGTTGTTGTTGTTGTTGTTGTTATTTAATGTATATGTAGGATTATTATAGATGGGATTGTTATCAAAAATCATTCCTCAAGAAAATGGACATGGCATTGTAGGATGACATCAATATTAGGAAGTGGATGGAGCAAATAAAGAAGTCAGAGAAAGGTGTCTCTATCTCAGTTCTCTCAGTAACTTTGGAGCCAGGGGTTATCCATAGGGCAAAGATATTAATATGGTAAGAAAAATATATAGTTGGAAAGAGAATCATTCTGGAAACAACGTTAAAAAAATAAGATCATGGCAACTGGGCCCATGACTTCCTGGCAAATAGAGGGAGAATAAATGGAAGTAGTGTCAGATTTTATATTCTTGGGCTCAAAAATCACTGTAGACAGCAAGTGCTGCCAAGAAATTAAAAGATGCTTGCTTCTTGGAAAGAAAGTTATGGCAAATCTGTACAGCATATGAAAAAGCAGAGACATTACCTTGCCAACAAATTTCCATGTAGTCAAAGTTATGGTTTTTCCAGTAGTAACCTATAGCTGTGAGAGTCGGACTATAAGGAAATATGTTTGAATTGTGATTCTGAAGAAGACTCTGGAGAATCCCTTGGACAACAAGATCAAATCAGTCAGTACTTAAATAAATCAATTCCGACCATTCACTGGAAGGTCAAATGCTGAAGTTTAAATACTTTGTATGTAATGACAAGACAGGACTCATTGGAAAAGACCCCGATGTTGGGAAAGATTGAAGGCAAAAGGAGAAGTAGATGGAAGAGGATGAGATAGATAGTATCATGGAAGCAATGAACTCATAAACTTGGAAAAACTGGAAAATAGTGGAAGATGGAAAGGTCTGGCACGCTATGGTCCAAGGAGTCAGACATGACTGAATGACTGAACAACAAACATTCCAGAAAACAGTGCGAGGATTCAAATCTAATGGAAGGAAGCCATGGCAGCATAGGCCACCTGGTCAGGGGCCTACAGCCTCCTGAGAGGAGGAGGCCCACATGCCAGACTAGGAAAAAAGTGAAACCAAAATGGCACCTAAAGGGAAGAGCCAGCCATGATACTGTATTTGGCCAATTATTTTGCGTCAAGCAAACTAGCCAAAACAAAGAGTGGTCAAGTCATGGGTGTAACCTCAGGTAAGTCACGTAGTGTTCTTGGGGTTTTATTTCTTCATCTGTAAAATGAGGGGGTTAGAGTAGATTAAATGGATAATCTAGATCTAGATAGTGTTGCCTATGACTGTATTAAGCCACAGTCACTGAGATCTCAAAAAGGTGACCTGAGGATCAACAGAAAAAATTTGGGGGATGTATTCTAGGAGGATATTAACTCAGACCACTCCAGTGACTGAGGATTAGAATAGGACACTACAAAAACACTTACGGACCATAAAATGTATTAAAGTATTTTAGTATTAAAAAGACATAAGTACTAAAACCAGAGGCTTATTCTCTCCTCTCCATATTCATTCTAGGTCAGAAAGATTTCTTGTAGGGCAACAGAAATTCAGCTAAACCTAAATAACACCAATTCTTCCATAATTGTTTGTTTTTATATACTTAGTCCCTCCAAATTTTTGGAGACCTCCTTTCTTTCTTAAAGGGAAACTTTCCTAGCCTAAGTAGAATAAATACATCCCTTACTAGAGGACCAAATCTTTCAAACATCTTTTTTCATCCAGGAAGCCACAGGACAAGAATTGGACTCTCTTAGATTGTCCAGTGGGAGCCCAGGAGAAGAAAAAAAGAAACGGGAGTGGAAGGAAGCCATAATCAGGTGAGAAATAAGCAATTAAAAAAAATAATAAAAGCCTTTTTCTCATGTGTTTACACATAGTATTAGGATTCACTATTTAAACTTTGATAAATGTATTTTTCTAATTTTTATTCAATTTTATTTATTTTCAGTTTCAAATTCTCCTCCCCACCTATCGAGATTACATTCATTACTCATATGAAGTCACATAAAACATATTTCCTCATTAGCCACATTCCAGAAAAACAACAAGAAAAAGAAAAAATATGTTTCAATCTGCATTGTGAGTTCATCGCTTCTCTACCTGGAAGTAGATAACATTTTTCATCATGAGTCCTTCAGAATTGTGGCAGATCATTATATTGATAAGAGTTGCTAAGTCTTTCACAGTTTATTATATTTACAATATTGCTGTTACTGTGTGTGTTCTTCTGATTTCATTCACTATTCTTTGCATCAGCCTTCCCAGGTTTTTCTGAAACCATCCCTTTCAATATTTCTTATAGCACAACAGTATTTCATCACATTTATGTACCATAATTTGTTCAGCCATTCCCCAAATGATAGGCATCTCCTCCATTTCCAAAACTGATAAATTATTAGAAACCTTTCTACAGTGCCTAGCAGTAGTTAAGGCCTTTGACAGAACAATGATCCCATTAGTTTGGTTTTCCCTGCAACTGGTACAGATAATGAAACATCAATGCCCAGAGACAGCTTTGTGGTACAGTAGATAGAGATTCTGGGCCCTTACTCAGGAAGACTTAAGTTCAAGTCTAGACTCACACGCTTACTAGCTATGTGACCCTGAACAAGTAAGTACTTAACCCATTTGCCTCAGTTTCTTCCATTGTAAAATGGCAATTATGATAGCATCTACCTCACAGGATTGCTGGAAGGATCAAATGAGATAATATTCATAAAGCACTCAGCACAGTGCTTGGCACATAGTAGGCACAACATAAATATTAGCTATTTTTATTACATTTTTGGAGGAGTTGAAAAGAGGAAGGGCTACAGGACTAAAAACCCCTCACTTTGAGTTCTTTTCCAAAACATGATGGAAAGATCAGTGATTCTGAAGTCAAAGGACTTCATTTCAAATGCCTTTCACACTACCTGTGCGACCTTGGAAAAGTCGCTTAATATTTCCAGGCCTCAGTTTCCTTATTTGTAAAATGAGGGGTAGGATGTAATGGATTCTGTAGTCTCTTTCAGCTCTAAATCTATAACCTTGTGATCGTATGAACTGCCACAGGAACATACTAGATCTTCCTTTATCTTGGAGAGCTCATCTATTACCAGAGCTTCAGCTTTTATATTTCTGTTATTGGAGTCACCATTCTCCAAAGCCTTCAGACTTGAAATTTGAGTTATTTTTATGTCTTCCTCTCTTCCCTTTCCTATATAATCATTCACTGAGTTCTGCTAATTCTACCTGCATAACGTCTTTCGTGTCAGTTTCTTTTGCCTCCATCTTTATTCAGGCACCCACTATATTTCACCTGGGCTATCACAAAATTTTTTCAGCTCAGTCTTTAGTCTCTTCCCCAATTCCATCCTATGTAACTAATTTTCCTAAAGCAGCTTAATCTACCATATTAATCTTCCTAAATCACATTATTATACCCTCCTGATTAAATTCCTGAAGTATCTCCCCATTCATTTCCTAAAGATAGGGGTAGGCCTGGGGATGAGGAAACTCTTTCTATTAATATGGGCTAACAATTTCTCTGTACCTTATAGTCTCTCTCTCTCTCTCTCTCTCTCTCTCTCTCTCTCTCTCTCTCTCTCTCTCTCTTTTTGCTAGGCAATTGGTGTTAAGTGACTTGCTCAGGGGTCACACAGCTAGTACGTGTTGTATGTTATGTGTCTGAGACTGGTTTTGAACTCAGGTCCTCCTAACTTCAAGGCCGGAACTCTATCCACCATGCCACCTAGCTGCCCCTGTGCCTTATAGTCTTAAAGAATTGCTTGGAGACCTGAAAGGTTAAAAGTATTTACCCAGAGTCACATAATCAGAATATATGACAAAAGTAGAACCTAAACCCAGGACTTCTTGTCTTCAAGGCCTGCTGTCTATTGACTATACTCCATGTATTGCTTAAGGAATAAAGTCTTAACTCCTTAGCTTCCCATTCAAGGTCCACCACTGTTTGACCAATGTCTCCCTGTCCAATCATAACTACCACTGCTCCCTTACACCTACCCATACCCAATGCTCTAGCCAAACTCTACTGTTCACCATTTCCCAACTACAACTCTATATTATCACCTCCATGACTTTTGTTCATGTTGTTCTTAGTATCTGGAATGCTGCCTTCCTCTTGTCACTCTGTCAAAATCCAACCCATCCACAAGTTCTTGTTCAAATGTCATCTATTCCATGAAATCACTCCCAAACCCTAAGGCAAAGGGACTATACTCTCCTGAAATTTTGCAGCTGTTTGGACCTTATGACCATAATTGAGGCACCATCATTCACATACTCCAAGTACAGGCATAGTCCCTTGAAGGATATATACATTTAAACCTCCCAAATTTAATAAACTTAAGGCAAGAACCCTTAGCCACTCTTCATCTTAACTCTTCCTTATCACATTTTTAAGCTCCATAAGACCATGTCTCCTTTATCTCTTTATCTCTCTTGGTGACTAGTAGAATGTGTTGACTATAGAAGGAGCTCATTCACTGAATATACTTGATTACCAGGCAAACACAAATACTGACATATGGGAGACATACAGATTACATAGTCAGCCTCTTCTTTCACTTAGCATTCTATTTTCTTATTAAATGCAATTGCTTTCCTTTTCTATTCCACAGAGTCATCTAGCAGGACTTGTCTAGCCACCAAATGTTTATTTTAGAAAATTTATAGACAAATGTCTAACCTGCTCTTGATGCTGCCCTACTTAGAGTTACTTAGAATTCTAAGCAGTCCCTTTAATGCAATTGGAAGCAGATGCAAGAGCAGGAAGACAGACTGTTACAAAGGAAGCCACGGTTTTCTTCTTTAATTACACACTGGGAAGCCACAATGAACACACTTCTATGGTATTTGTACAGAAATTTAAACTGTTCCCTTCAAACTCCTTTCCAGCAATTCTTATCTTTAGTATCTGATCTCTTAGTATATTATCTGTATTATTAGTGTAGTATATGATTCGTATCTTTGTCCACAAAAAGTAGCATTAACTTGCTCATGATTGCATTCAAATATTACATATAAATTAAGTATAATAATAATAGTCATAATAGCTTATATCTAACATGTTAAGCTTTGCAAATCACTTTGCATATATAAAGTCATTTTATCATCACAACCCTGGGAGGTAGATGCCATTGAGAGGCCCCTGGTGTTAACCCAGTGTATAAAGAACACTGGGTCTTGAGTCAGGAAGACCCAAGTTCAAATCTAACCTCAGCTACTTATTAGTTGTGTGGCCTTGGGTAAGGCACTTGACCTCCCTGTGACTCAGTTTCCTCAACTGTAAAATGGAGACAATAATAACACCTATTTTGCAAGGTTATTGTGAGGACTAAATGAGATAATATTTATTTCAAAGCACTTAGCACAGTGCCTGGCACATAGTATCATATACGTGTTTATTCCCTTCTCCCTCCCCTATTATTATCCTTATTTTACAGATATGGAAACTGAGTCACAGAAGGGTTTGACTTGGTCAAGGTCACCCAGCTGATAAATGTCTGAAACTGGTTTTGAACATAGGTCTTCCTAACTGTAGGTCTAGCAACTTATACATGGTGCCACTAAGCTGCCCCCATTTCATTCATAAATATAAATAATGTGTTGCTAAAGTGCCTATATGCAAATATGGCTTAAAGCGGTGTTAGCATTAAACACCCCCCATATACTTATCCATATAGCTCTTCAAAAAGAAACTGTTAGTGAGCATACTTCCACTTATGTGATACTTCTTTCTGTCTTTAGGTTTCATATGCAGCAACAATGTCAAGATGATTCAGATTCTCTAGATATATGCCCATTAATCAATTTTGATCCGAGTTCAAATTGAGATTCAGACACTTACTAGCTATGTGATCACTGGACAAGGATCTCATATTTAGAATGCCAACAATTCAATTAACCCAAGACCACAGGATCACAGGCTAGGAGAAACCTTGGGAGCCATCTAGTCCAACTTCCTACAGTTGAAGAAATTCAG